>NC_139711.1:42141293-42143793 GCF_964188405.1 Protomyctophum parallelum | reverse complement strand
TCTGAATAACCCAGACCGATATAAAGACACACTGAATAACCCAGACCGATATAAAGACACACTGAATAACCCAGACCGATATAAAGACACACTGAATAACCCAGACCGATATAAAGACACACTGAATAACCCAGACCGATATAAAGACACACTCTGAATAACCCAGACCGATATAAAGACACACTGAATAACCCAGACCGATATAAAGACACACTGAATAACCCAGACCGATATAAAGACACACTGAATAACCCAGACCGATATAAATCACTCAGTCGGACGATCCGAGGTTCCGTTCGCAGACTGAGCATAACCTCAACATAGTCCCCATTTATATAAAAAAAAAAACATCGCCTCCAACGTCCCTATATCTGTACGAGAGGAAGGAAGTCTGTCCAGCCATCAACCAGTTCCTGTTACATTCAAAGATTTATAGGATGAGCTTTTTCCTTGTGGTTATCATATACCTTGTGGAGAATCTGCGCGCAGATTTGAAAATAAAACTAAATAAAGAAACAAAACAGTAAATCTGTAAATAACCGTATGTTTGTACTCATACTTATTTTTGCACAAATTGCAAAAAAATTTGCACAAATTGCACTGTATACTGTATACCAGTTTGGTCTTACTGCACAGATGTACAATAAGAAGCATACTGTAGAGAGGCGGATAGTTACTTAAAAGAGAAAATAGAAGTACTGATTTTAGGATTCAATCAAAACTGTTGGATGGAAAAAGCTTTGAAACACCCATGCTTTGAAACACGCTTGTAGAATCATGCCATCATGAATGAATGAATAGTTTATTCATTCCAAATATCTTTTGTTGGACCAAACAATTTCTTGTGAATATTTGTCCTGATTGTACACTCAGTACATGATCCTATAGGTCCACCCCAAATGACCTTGACCTTGCTTATCCAAAAGCCACAAACTGTTGAACAAAAAGTGACAATAATATTTCAACACTTAGTCGACATATTCAAGGATCTGGGAAGTGCATGCAGCCTCTCCCTGACAGTAGTTACTTATCACAGCATATCCGTTATAAATTCCAAGTAGGTATTGTTTGCTTTGACGTGGGAACTGTATGTACTGTTACAGTACATATTACTATGTCGGGTTGCGGGGGCAACTATTTCAGAGACTTCCCTTTTCTCATTAGCCACCATTTCCTCCTGGCGAACCCTGAGGTGTCCAAGGCCAGCATGGAGATACTGTATGATATCCACATCTCCTGCTGTACTTGAATTGTCCGGGGTTCCCCCCAGGGGTCGATAATTTGTACCGCTCGTCATCAAATGATTTGCTAAGAATGCCAGTGGCATGGTAACATGCATGGTGTGATGCAGGGGATGCAACTATTGCTGTGGGCCGTGTGCTGTGTCGAAAATATAAAGTAGCAGATCTAAGTTGTACAAGCCGCTCTACAATCTCCACGTTTGTAGGTCACTTGTGTGTGTGTGTGTGTGTGTGTGTATCGTTTCTGTCGGGTGCAAACTGCTGATATACTTCTCAGGATTCAAATTCAGAAGCATCAAAAGTATAGCAGATCTACAAGCTCAAAACGCTTGCCGATCTGTTACTTTTGATGCTTTCGTGTGACGCTGTGGTCATGTGATCAAGTAGGTCATCAATTTAACGAAAACATGTGTTGATAAGAGGTTTCTGCCCGACAGCACGATAATAATTGCTGTGTAGCGTTTTCTTTTTCTTTCTCTTTTTTTTCTATAGGTCAATGCTTTCTGAATGTCCTCTCTTCTCTTCTCTTCTCTTCTCTTCTCTCTTCTCTTCTCTTCTCTTCTCTTCTCTTCTCTTCTCTTCTCTTCTCTTCTCTTCTCTTCTCTTCTCTTCTCTTCTCTTCTCTCTCTTCTCTTCTCTTCTCTTCTCTTCTCTCCTCTTCCTCTTCCTCTTCCTCTCCTCACAGCCTCCTAAGAAGACCCTGGATGAGATACTTAACGAGAGCTATGATCAGGTAGAGTGCAGACACCACAGCAGTACGTTGTCACAATGTGGTAAAGTATTGAATAGTGGGTTCAAATCCACCATGCGTGCATTGTGCAAGCTCACAATCTATTTGAATTCCGGACTTTTATACAGAGTATTTCTACATTGCAGTATTGATACTTTTACTTAAGTTAGAAATACGAGTATTTTTTCCCCACCACTGTTGCTGCGGGTGTCAGTGTGTGTGTGTGTGTGTGTGTGTAACATTAGGACAGGTTAAGAATAATTCAGGATTGTTTTAGCGTGGCGTAGCTGCATGCTTGGTTGGGAGTCTGTGGGTGAGGCTCTGTGTTATTCCTGTCCATTCCGTCCTTCCTCTCCGTGTTTCCCCACACACCGCATGGAGGTTCTCTGTGCTCCTACACACCGCATGGAGGTTCTCTGTGCTCCTACACACCGCATGTAGGTTCTCTGTGCTCCTACACACCGCATGGAGGTTCTCTGTGCTCCTACACACCGCATGTAGGTTCTCTGTGCTCCTACACACCGCATGT
>NC_139711.1:42114383-42141093 GCF_964188405.1 Protomyctophum parallelum | reverse complement strand
CCTACACACCGCATGTAGGTTATCTGTGCTCCTACACACCGCAGGAGGTTCTCTGTGCTCCTACACACCGCATGTAGGTTATCTGTGCTCCCACACACCGCATGGAGGTTCTCTGTGCTCCTACACACCGCATGGAGGTTCTCTGTGCTCCACACACCGCATGGAGGTTCTCTGTGCTCCTACACACCGCATGTAGGTTATCTGTGCTCCCACACACCGATGAGGTTCTCTGTGCTCCACACACCGCATGGAGGTTCTCTGTGCTCCACAACACCGCATGGAGGTTCTCTGTGCTCCCACACACCGCATGGAGGTTTCTCTGTCTCCTACACACCGCATGTAGGTTATCTGTGCTCACTCGACACACCGCATGGAGTTCTCTGTGCTCCACACACCGCATGGAGGTTATCTGTGCTCCCACACACCGCATGGAGGTTCTCTGTGCTCCACACACCGCATGGAGGTTCTCTGTGCTCCTACACACCGCATGTAGGTTATCTGTGCTCCCACACACCGCATGGAGGTTCTCTGTGCTCCCACACACCGCATGTAGGTTCTCTGTGCTCCTACACACCGCATGTAGGTTATCTGTGCTCCTACACACCGCATGTAGGTTATCTGTGCTCCTACACACCGCATGTAGGTTCTCTGCATGTTTTCAGGTCAAGGACGTGAAGGCGTGTGTTCTGTTTTTCCGTGTGTTTCTCACAGACGTCGGTGCGTGACCGAGTGGGCAGAGTGGACAGCCTGACGAAGGCCTGCAAGGTGAGTTGGAAGCTTAGAGTTATATATAGACCAGAGTAGGGTGGGCAACTGGCGGCCCGGGGGCCACATGCGGCCCCCACCTTCAGGTAAATATCAGAATTCTCATATATTATTGGTTTAATTAGTAAATTAGTAGCTTGATGAGGAGGATTAAAAGGTTATTGTCTTTTGAAATGTAATTGTACTTATAATTCATAAAGTTAACATAACTATATTAAGGCATTTGAAATGCATTTGAAATTTTAACTTTATTGGATTCCAATTCAAAAGTTGCAAAAAAAAAAATCTGGATTTCAATTCAAATATAGCAAAAATACAAAGCTCAAAACGCGTCACAATGCGCCGTGTTTTGAGCTTGAAGATCGGCTATTTTTGCTACCACAGGAATATAGATATGCAATGTGGCCCTCTGGAGTGAATGTGGAAATATAGTGGCATCTCCATCGTCAAAGTTGCTTTTAATTCCAATGGAAGTTGCTCACTGGCACCCGGGAAGAACGCTCTGCTCTTCATTCGGCAAATGCGGAAGTGCTATAGCCTCCATGACGATGTCATACAGTTAGGCTGTATTGTGGGTTAATACATAGGCCTACATACAGTACATATATTACAGAGGCTATATTTAACAGATCCCGTGCGCGTGTACGTGCGACTACACACGACTAGCTAAACAATCCACAGCACATCCCTCAGTTCATCTGATCTATATGTGTTCAGTTATTCTGTTGTGCTGCTGAGTCAGGCTACAAGCGTGTGAACTTTCACATTATTCTCTCTGTCTCCCTCCCCCCTCTCTCTCTTTCTCTGTCCCTCTCTCCCTCTATGTCCCTCTCTGTCTCTCTCTCTGTCTCTCTGTCTCTCTCTCTCTCTGTCTCTCTCTCTCTGTCTCTCTCTCTCCTCTCTTCCTCTCTCTCTGTCTCTCTGTCTCTCTCTCTGTCCCTCTCTCCCTCTCTCTGTCTCTCTCTCTCTCTCTCTCTCTCTCTCTCTCTCTCTGTCTCTCTTCTCTCTCTCTCTCTCTGTCCCTCTCTCTGTCTCTCTTCTCTCTCTCTCTCTCTCTCTCTCTCTCTCTCTGTCTCTCTGTCTCTCTCTCTCTCTCTCTCTGTCCCTCTCTCTGTCTCTTCTCTCTCTCTCTGTCTCTCTCTATCTCTCTCTCTCTCTCTCTCTGTCCCTCTCTCTGTCTCTGTCTCTCTGTCTCTCTTCTCTCTCTCTCTCTCTGTCCCTCTCTCTGTCTCTCTTCTCTCTCTCTCTGTCTCTCTCTCTATCTCTCTCTCTCTCTCTCTCTGTCCCTCTCTCTGTCTCTGTCTCTCTGTCTCTCTTCTCTCTCTCTCTGTCTCTCTCTCTCTATCTCTCTCTCTCTCTCTCTCTCTCTCTCTGTCTCTCTCTGTCTCTCTCTCTCTCTCTCTCTCTCTCTCTCTCTCTCTCTCTCTCTCTCTGTCTCTGTCTCTCTCTGTCTCTCTCTCTCTCTCTCTCTCTCTCTCTCTCTGTCTCTCTCTGTCTCTCTTCTCTCTCTCTCTCCTCTCCTCTCTCTCTCATCTCTCTCTCTCTCTGTCTCTCTGTCTCTCTTCTCTCTCTCTCTCTGTCCCTCTCTCTGTCTCTCTTCTCTCTCTCTCTGTCCCTCTCTCTATCTCTCCTCTCCCTCTCTCTCTCTGTCCCTCTCTCTGTCTCTGTCTCTCTGTCTCTCTTCTCTCTCTCTCTCTGTCCCTCTCTCTGTCTCTCTTCTCTTCTCTCTCTGTCTCTCTCTCTATCTCTCTCTCTCTCTCTCTCTGTCCCTCTCTCTGTCTCTGTCTCTCTGTCTCTCTTCTCTCTCTCTCTGTCTCTCTCTCTCTATCTCTCTCTCTCTCTCTGTCTCTCTCTCTCTCTCTCTCTCTCTCTCTCTCTCTCTCTCTCTCTCTCTCTCTCTCAGTTCTCCGGGCGACTACAGGAAGAGGAGGAAGTCAGAGACGATGACGGCGGCGATGACGTCGTCCCATCCCTCGGGTGGCCTGACAGCCAGTCACAGCTCAGCGAGCAGCCTCTCGTCCTATCAGGGAGGCCACCTGCACGGGCCGTCCTCCTGGGCCCCGGAACCCAGCTGCCCCTCCCCTCTAAGAAGCAGAGGTACGTTCTTCACGGTTCTGTGTGTCTTTCCTCCAGACGGAAGGTTTGTTTTTGAGTTAATGGGTTCATATTCACTAAACATTACTGTAGATACGTATAGTTGAAAACAAAGCAGTGTATAGATCAGCTGGCAGAGCTGATCACTGATTGGACTGTCTGGTCACGTAACGATGTAGTGGCGAGACTTTCATGATTGGCTGGCCTCTAAGCCAATGGGAGACTATCCCCACGGTATACTGTATAGCCAATGGGAGACTGTGCCTACGGTATACTGTATGGCCAATGGGACACTAAGCCCGCTCTCCTCTCCCCCACCGCCAGAGCAATCTAGTAAGAGAGTAATGACACTCCCGTTGACTCTCATTGTAACAATGGAATGCGGAAGTGCTCATTCTGTCTCAATGGAATAGTTCCAGCCATAGGAGCCATGTTTGGAACTATCGCCCATAGGCACCCGCTTTGCGGCGAGATCAAAGCGTGTCACCACTCTTTTACTAGATTACTCTGCCCACCGCACCATGACCGCAAACGCCACTATGGCCCCACTAAGCTACAATATGAAGAGAATGGAACACGCGCTGATATATAATGACTTGAGTCGTTCCCTAGCTGGTTAATTAAATCCTCTCTTCAAGCTGACATCTGAGCTCCTAATGCAACACTTTTTCCAGTTGTCTTAATTTACATGAATTAACATTAATTAACACACCGATGATCTCTCGCTGTATTTTTGTGTTTTCACTGTTTTGTTTCGGTGGCCCCCCCTAAAAAAACATCCCCTGTCTACGAAACAAAAGAGCGTGTGTGTGTGTGTGTGTGTGTGTGTGTGTGTGTGTGTGTGTGTGTGTGTGTGTGTGTGTGCGTGTGCGTGTGTGTGTGTGTGTGTGTGTGTGTCACAATCTTCTCGTCTCTCTCTCTTCTCTCTCCACGCTGCTTGCTGTGTGTGTGGACCTCTCTCTCTATCTCAGGTGGGGGTGTGACTAACCAGCACGCACACACCACTGACACGCACACACACGCCGACGGCACCACCACCACCACACCAACGCACGAGCACACGTACATGCACACCGACACCACGGCGTCGTCGCTGGACGAGGACACGTACACGCACGCTCTGTCGGCGCCGTGCGCTCTGGGGTCAAACTCCCACGGCCCTCACGACTCGGCAAGCAGCGACGTGTGCTCGCTGAACGGGTGGGGGGAGGAGGAGGAGGGGGAGGGGGAGAGGGGGGAGGACTGTGAGGAGAGGGGGGGTCGTGGGGGGGGAGTGGAGGGGGAGGGGAGAACCCCTCCTCGTCCCTGGACCACCGCCGGGGCGAACGAGAGAGGAGGAGGAGGAGGAGGAGAGGAGAGAGAGAGGCCGACGGAAGAGAAGGGAGAAGGGAGAGATGGGGAGGAGGGGAGGAGAGGGGGGGAGGGAGGAGAGAGGGAAGGGGAGGAGGGGAGGAGGAGGAAGGAGAGAGAGAGGAGGGGGCGAGGGAAGAGGGGAGCGGCCGCGGTCCCTCCGCCCCCTCGCTCCCACAGCGCGGGGTCTCTGTGCGAGCGCCGGCGGGCGGCCCACAATGCACCTGGCTTCCTGCACCTGTACCGCTCCATGCACCACATCGACAGGCAGGAAGTGATGCGGGGCCGCGACGGAGACCCCGGCGCCAAAGGCGTGCGCAGCATCCGGTCGCGCATCCGGCAGTACGAGGCGGAGGTGGCCGGCACGGCGGAAGTCCACGCAGACGAGCCCCGGGCACCGATGCGCGACACGGTGCGGTCGCGCATCTCGCAGTTTGAGCATCTCATCAGCAAGTCGCGCTCCATGCCCAACCTGAGGGAGAGAGCCGAGAGGGAGGAGCCCTCTAGGTGGCGCCAGAGGAGAGGCACCGTGGGCGGGCTCGCCCCGCAGCCGCTCTTCTCCTCCTCCTCGCTGGGCGACGAGGGAAGCCCCGCCCCCGGAAGCCAGCAGCAGCGCCCTCCTCGGAACCGGCACGCGCCGGAGGGCCGGCCCAACTACGCGCGCTCGCAGACGCACGACAGCCTGGGGACGCGCGCGCACGCCCAAGCGCACGTGCTCTGCATATCGGAGCTGCGCGCGCACCTGGCCAAGCACCTGCAGCGTAGCCCGCGCAGCGCGGCGCGCGCACACCTCGAACCCGAGCCCGAGCACAAACCCAACCACGACCGTGAACATGGACGCTCGCGCACGCCACACGCACCCCGCTGCACGTACCCACGCACCCGATCGCCCCACGCACACACGCCCTCACCCCACTACACCCACTCACACACACCAGACGGCCTTCAGCCCGACTGCCGTCACCACAATGATACCCGCTGTCCTGACGACCATCGCCATCACAGCCTAGTCCCGCCCCCAGAGCCGCCCACGGAGGACAGGGCTTCTTCTGATTGGCTGGCTCTGGACGGATCCTCCAACTGCAGCGAGAACGAGCCCTCTCGTTCGCCCTCGCCTCGCCCTCTCTCTCTCCGCCGCCATCGCCATTCTGACTCCTCCTCCTGCTCCTTGCTCCCCCTCCCCCGCCCCCCTCCCCCGCCCCGGCCTCGCGGTCTGGACCTCCGACAGCGCCGCCCGGAGCCCGAGAGCCCGGCGGAGTCCGTGACCTCTCTGCTTAGCCCCGCCCCCTACAGCAGGACCGCCAGCCCCTGTCCGGCGGCGCTGCCGAGTCCGACGCACCTGGACCGGCCGGCCCGCCCTCGTTACGCCCCGGGGGGCCCGACGGCCACGGCGACGATGCGCCGGACCCCGGGGTCGCTGGAGAGCGTGCGTTATCGGTGGAACAGCGGCACCGTGGGCCCCCACGCGCAGCCGCGCTGCCAGACCCCCAACGACAGACCCACGGAACCCCCCCGAGAAGCAGAGGCCAGACCCCCCCCGCGTCACCTCGCCTACGTCCCCCCGGACCGCCAGAGTCACCTCGGACGCTCAGCGGACTCCCCCGCCAGACCCGACAGGCCCCGCCCTCGTCCCTCAGTCAGGCCCCCCCCACCACCGCCACCCCCACACCTAGATCCAGCCAGGCCCCCTAATGGCGGCGGCGGCGGCTACCACCACCCCACCCCGTCATCCGTCAGCCCGGCCCACTCCCCCGGCCAGGTGTACCGGGCCTTGGACCAAGCCGTCAGCCCGGCCCACTCCCCCGGCCAGGTGTACCGGGCTTTGGACCAGGCCGTCAGCCCGGCCCACTCCCCCGGCCAGGTGTACCGGGCCTTGGACCAGGCCGTCAGCCCGGCCCACTCCCCCGGCCAGGTGTACCGGGCCTTGGACCAGGCCATCAGGGACGTGTGGGACTACCTCCGAGAGGAGAAGAAGCAGGAGGAGGTGATGACCACGTTGGAGGAGGACAGAGACGACGACAGCCTCTTCTTCAGCCTGCCGCTCACACCGCAGAGGACCTCGTCCCTGTGGGCCGTGGAGGACAGGACCCCCGGGACCCCCACGGAGAGCAGGGAGGCCGGGGAGGGACGGGTCGGGGGCGAGAGGTGTAGCCGGAACAAGACGGTGGGGTCCGGGGGGTCCCGGTGGCCGCTGAGAAGCAGCCAATCAGACCAGACCCTTGCCACCCGCGGCCGGTACCACCAGGACGGCGGCGGAGACGAGTCAGGTGCTCATCATGCCGAGATCCCGTCATCGTCGTCGTCATCGCCATCACCATCATCACCACAACGCCGGCGTTGTTCCACACCAGGGCTGACCAAACCGGAGCCTTTAGGCAGGTCTAAAGTTAATCCCTGTCTTTGGGCTTAAGAGCTGAATCAAATATGGGGGCATATCGATGTGTTGATCCACGAGCGACCATCGAATCCCGTCTTAATGTAGGCCTAATGAAGTTAAAAAAAATAATAATAATAATCAATGACTCAACTCAATGTCCAAAGACATGGTTCCTTAAATGGCAGTCCACTCCTCACATTAAATCATCTCTGTCGGTGTGGAAACCTCATTGTGTTCAAAACCGTTCAAATTCAAAAGCACCAAAAGTAGCAGATCTACAAACTCGAAACTCTAGCTTGCAGATGGGCTTCTTTTGATGCTTTTGATGCTTGACGCTGTAGTATATGATCAAGTAGGACGTTAATTTACGAACAGAGAGGTTTCTGTCCTCCTGAGGTTTGGTCGTCCTGTCCCAGTCCTCCTAGACCTGCCTGGGTCCATCACTCCATCTGGGTCGTATCACTCTGTACTGAACCGTGTGTGGGTTGTCTTGTCTTGTTGTCTTGCATGGTTTCGTGTTTACCGGCATGCGTGCAAGAAAGAAATACTGTTTCCAACCCTAGATGCCAAAATAAATGTTTGTGTATTTCTATGCCAAAAAGGTCCCTAAAAGTCTTAACTTCAATTGCTTGATTGCTGTCAAACACAAACATTCTGCGTAATGCCTGGGCCGCCGTCGAGCGGTCCAGGCAACTCGCGGCGTGTCGCGGGTTCGAGTCCCGATCCCGACGACCTTTGCTGCATGTCTTCCCCCTGTCTCTCTCCCCCCTTTCCTGTCAAACTACTGTTAATATATCAATAGAGTTCAACGTCCCAATACATTACTAACCCTACCTAACCTTAACCCTAACCGCATGTGTAAGCCGCGGGTGAGTCTTAACCCGCCACGTATGTGGGACTAATGGTACGTGGGACTAATGGTACGTGGGACTAATGGTACGTGGGACTAATGGTACGTGGGACTAATGGTACGTGGGACTAACGCATGGCCGCCATATTCATTCAGCTGTGTGATTCCCATAGCTCTTCATTAGGTGAGACACTCTTGGTCTGCTCTTCTGCTCCTAATATTAGCTCTCTACTGACACCACATGGCAGGCTAGTGACACATTGCATTGCTCAGCTGTGTGTCTGTCAGCACTCCTGCAACATATGTAAATTATATTGTGGCTCTATTTATCTATTTTTATAGATGTAAATATGGTGGAACTATCATCTATTTACAGATGTAAATATGGTGGAACTATCATCTAGCCTACCATTGTCCAGCTCAGATTGAAACTGGCACCCAGCGCCTTCCCTGCTTAGCGCTCAGCACTATGGGGTTGTATTGGGGGGTAAGTCCCTGTGACATACTAGCGTCATGGACAGGGGGTGTACTTGTACTTGCTTGTACATGAAGCTGCCTCATGCTACAGAAACACGAGATATAGGCTCCTTACCTCTATGGGGCTCATGGGTTCGGCAAGGCCTACTTATCATCTATTTACAGATGTACATATGGTGGGACTATCATCTACTGTACAGATGATGCACTTTGTAGACAACATGAGCTGCTATACCGGCCACGGTGTCTAAATCCATCCTCCTGACCTGGCAGCCTTGTAGACAGAGGAGTTCAGACATGCGTGTCAGACATTGAATATTTTCTATGGCTCATGTACACAGTAGTACTTTTTCCTCACTTTTCCTCATGTACACAGTAGTAACAGTGATACTATATCTTCATATTCAGTGGTGAAAAAAGTAGTCGCATTTTATTATTTTTTTACTTTATCAATCTGGCAATACAGAAATACAAGTAGACGTTTGGAATTCAAAATGTACTTGAGTAAAAAGTACAGAAGTATTGGCATGAAAATGTACACAAAGTACCAAAGGTAAAAGTACTCATTGTGCAAGTAAAACATCCTCCAAATTCTCAAAACATCCTGTAAAAGTACATTACTTAAAATCTAAATGTACTTAGTTACTTTCCACCAGCGTTCATATTGAATGTTATCCATGTCTTCAGTCATGTACACAGTAGCACCATATATGGACATATTGAATGTTATCCATGTCTTCAGTCATGTACACAGTAGTACCATATATGGACATATTGAATGTTATCCAATATCCATGTCTTCATTCATGTACACAGTAGCACCATATATGGACATATTGAATGTTATCCATGTCTTCAGTCATGTACACAGTAATACCACAGACATGGATATGATATCTCTTCACATGGGCCCCATATCCCTGAATGTGTGTTTTATGCCCCTTTAACAGCCCCTCCCAACCAGGACGCCTTCAGGAGCCAACCCAAGGCCGAGTTCAGAGACCACGCCCCCCACAGCAGAAGGCCCGCCCCCGAGGTAAGATACACGACATCGACATTGGCACATTCGGACACAGTCGTTTGGATTCCGTATAGAAGCCAGCATGTCTTCTATAATAGGAAGCACGTTACGCAACACGCATCGTCAGCTTATAAGATGTCTATTAGTCAATTGAAGATGAAAGAGAATAATTTGAAGTGAGAGAGCAGAGCTCCTTGTTTCACAAATCACAGATTAGGACTTTGGCCTAACGAAGGTTTTCAGTCATAACGCGAGGCTACTTTTTGCTTTAATTAATTCATGTTTATGTGTGGTGTTGTGTCTCCACTCTCCAGAAGCAGGCAGCTAGCCCGCTCTATATTCATGTTTATTTAAGGTGCTGTGTCTCTAGAAGCAACTTAGCAAGCTGCCAGGGTGCTCTACAACTTCATGTTTATATTTGTGTCTCTCTAGTCTAGAAGCAAGCTGCCAGGGTGCTCTAGAACTTCATGTTTATATTTATGTCTCTCTAGTCTAGAAGCAAGCTGCCAGGGTGCTCTAGAACTTCATGTTTATATTTGTGTTGTTGTGTCTCTCTAGAAGCAAGCTGCCAGGGTGCTCTAGAACTTCATGTTTATATTTATGTCTCTCTAGTCTAGAAGCAAGCTGCCAGGATGCTCTATAACTTCATGTTTATATTTGTGTCTCTCTAGAAGCAAGCTGCCAGGGTGCTCTATAACTTCATGTTTATATTTGTGTCTCTCTAGAAGCAAGCTGCCAGGGTGCTCTATAACTTCATGTTTATATTTGTGTCTCTCTAGTCTAGAAGCAAGCTGCCAGGGTGCTCTATAACTTCATGTTTATATTTGTGTCTCTCTAGTCTAGAAGCAAGCTGCCAGGGTGCTCTAGAACTTCATGTTTATATTTGTGTCTCTCTAGTCTAGAAGCAAGTTGCCAGGGTGCTCTAGAACTTCATGTTTATATTTGTGTCTCTCTAGAAGCAAGCTGCCAGGGTGCTCTAGAACTTCATGTTTATATTTGTGTCTCTCTAGAAGCAAGCTGCCAGGGTGCTCTAGAACTTCATGTTTATATTTGTGTCTCTCTAGAAGCAAGCTGCCAGGGTGCTCTACAACTTCATGTTTATATTTGTGGTGTTTGTGTCTCTCTAGAAGCAAGCTGCCAGGGTGCTCTATAACTTCATGTTTATATTTGTGGTGTTTGTGTCTCTCTAGAAGCAAGCTGCCAGGGTGCTCTACAACTTCAAGGCGCACACTGCCAAGTGAGTATACACTCAGAGCACCGAACTGTCATTCCATTGGCATCGTGTCACACTGCCAACTGAGCAGAGCACTAATCTTTACTTTCATCACCATCATTGTGTCACAGGAGGTACTGTACAGTAGGGGTTCCAAACCACTGGTACTAGTATTACCGGTGGTACACAGAGGAGTTCCCAAAAAAGGAGAAAAAAGACAAAAGTGGAATGAAATATTTATATTACTACAGGTAGTTCTTCTTACCAAGCAATTGGTTGAAATAGGATCTCCAGCCGTGCTGAAATGAGCATGACAGCACACCTAGCCGTTAATAGAAGTTTTATTTTATAGAATAGAAGAGTTTTGTCAGAGCAGCAGGAATGGAACAAAAAAGGCAGGTATATATATATACGCTTCTGTATTATTATCAGTTATTATGGT
The DNA here is from genome assembly GCF_964188405.1 of Protomyctophum parallelum. NCBI lineage: Eukaryota > Metazoa > Chordata > Actinopteri > Myctophiformes > Myctophidae > Protomyctophum > Protomyctophum parallelum. Next base: position 42,130,504 of record NC_139711.1, on the reverse strand, counting down.
GGTACTTGGAGAGCCAAATATCTTCTGAGGTGGTACTTCAGTGTAAAAAGGTTGGGAACCAATGCTGTACAGTACGTGACACAAACCCTTCATAGTGTTTTTCCCTTTTCATATCAAGGCCCATTATCTATTCTGAGTTGGAGCCACGGACCAGCATTTGATGAGATTTAGCCTCTCAGACCCAAAAGGAAAGAGTATTCTGTTGTTGTTATATGAGATTCTGCATGCGTCCGTAGTGATGTGTGCCAGAGGCGAGGCGGAGTTTGAAAAACAATCCAGCGTAGAGTCTCAACTGCGAGTCCTTTTGGACCTAGACATTATTTATATATATTGGAAACGGATTAGAAGAAGACGCAACAAGTTTTTGTCAGCCAGGACAGGGTGGAGAGAAAAAAGCGGGGAGTGGGGAAAGAAAATGCAGCTACAATTTGTAGCTTTGTAGCGTTGCATCTGGAAGTTGAACCCAGCTCAACTTCAATTTGTAGCTTCGTAGCTTTTGCAGCAGCTGCAGGCGTCGGATGCATCTTTGTATCTTCACGTCGCTGGCTTCCATTGACAATGAATGGTAGACTGCATCTTTGCATCTGCCCGTGTGAACCATAGAGTTATATATCTATAGAGAAGACACCCGAGTTCTCCTCCCATCCACTTGCATTAAGTTGCTCAAAAGCGCATGAGGCAGATTTACTCCTCCTTCCTGGTAGGAACAGAGTGCATTCTGGGATTGATTGGTTACAAACACATGAACGCGCTGCCGTTGACTATCATTGTGCCGTTTGTGCGCGTTCACGTATGAAACATTCGTTCACGTGTCATGGCCCCAATCACATGAATGTGCACAATGATAGTCAACGGAGCAGCGCTGGCTCGAGCTACAATACCAAATCCGGCCACTATGTCCATTTCGCCTCAAGATTTCCTCTGGGTGCCTTCTCTATTCATATATATACTCTAAGGTGTGAACGCTGAATGGATGGATGGATGCTGAACTTTGTGCTGTCGCCTAGGGAGCTGGCGCTGAGGAAAGGAGACACGGTGCACATCCTGAGGCAGGTGGATAAGAACTGGTACGAAGGAGAGATCAGAGGACATGTTGGAATCTTTCCCATCTCGTATGTACAGGTCAGTCCTCTCCTCTCCCAGCTGTGTAAACTAACTAAGTACATTGACATACAGTATATACTGTACTACTCTACTACCTTTCTGATCCAAATATTTTACTTTTACTGCACTACAATTATTTTAAAACTTTAGTTACTAGTTGCTCTGTAGATTTCTGCTACTTTCAAAAGGTTGTTATACGTTTGATAACTGGAAATGGGTGCCATTTTGATGCCAATACTTTTGTACTTTCACTGAAGTACATTTTGAATTCCAGACTTTTACTTGTAACAGAGTATTTCTCTATGGCAGTATTGGTACTTGGTACAACTTTAGTTTTTTTCAAACAAGGTTCATGTTTTAGGTTGTTATTAGAGAAAGTAAAAGATGAGTATATATATTTTTTACATTTTCTACTTTTATACACGTCCTTAGCATAATTCGTGTTTTTTTTTTGCGGCTTACGTCTTTTTATTGGTTTTTCTTTTAAGGAACAGACAGTAGGCTGACAGGAAACGGGAGAGAGATGGGGGGAAGACATGCAGTAAAGGCCGTGTCGGGCTCGGGAGTCGAACCCGCGGCACACTGCGACTGGATTACCAGTCCGGTGCCCAGACGGTTACGCCACCGCCTGGGCCGCATAATTCGTGTTTGATCAATTCTTGATAAAAAGCTTCTAATATATTATTTAGGCCCCAAAATATATAAATCTCACACTATTAAGGCAACCGGCCGGTTCCACTCGCCGCACAAGGTGCACTTTTTTTTACTTGAGCACCTGCCCCTCTAAAGGTCTTGCATCCTTGTTTGGCTCTCTCTCTCTCCCCCATTCTCTCACCTCATTCTCTCACTCAATCCCCCCACATCTGTTAACCTCTTCCTTACCTCTCCTCTCTCTCTCTCTCTCCCTCCCAGAAGGGTCTGTTAACCTCTTCCTTACCTCTCCTCTCTCTCTCTCTCTCCCTGCCAGAAGGTGTGTGTGTCAGAACACATCTGTTAACCTCTTCCTTACCTCTCCTCTCTCTCTCCCTCTCCCTCCCAGAAGGTGTGTGTGTCAGAAATCATCCAGCCCTCCCGCCCCCCTCCCCCCGCCCCTCCATCTCACCCCACCGTCCTCGGGGAGGCCGTGGCGCGCTTCAACTTCACGGCCGACACTCCTGTGGAGTTGTCCCTGCGCAAGGTATACCTCCTCCTCCTTCTCCTCCTCACTGTATACACTCCTCCATCTGTCCCCATCCACATCAACATCATCACAACCTAGTGGGGGGTCCTTGAGGGGTGTTCCAGCACCCCTGGGGGTCCCCGGCTAAATAGTTCAATATACAGTAGCATCGAAATAACTTCAACCACATTAACTCTGCTTTTTGAAAAGATCTAGTTTGTGTTCACAAAAAACAATATATATATATTTTTAAACACTTTTAACAACATAAATCTTGTATGGAGATATTTTCAGATTTTCGCATTTAACAAGTAGTATTCCAAACGTGTGTGTGTGTGTGTGTGTGTGTGTGTGTGTGTGTGTGTGTGTGTGTGTGTGTGTGTGTGTGTGTGTGTGTGTGTGTGTGTGTGCGTGTACGTACGTGCATGGGTGTGCGTGCGTTGCGTCCGTTGCGTGTGTGCGTGTGTGCGTGCGTGTGTGCCTCCAGGGGGAGTGTGTGTGTGTATTGAGACAGGTGGATCAGAACTGGTATGAAGGCTACCTCCCAGGCTGTAACAGACAGGGCATCTTCCCCGTGGCCTACGTCTCCACTCTCTCCTACCCACAATGCACTCTGCCTCCTCACAGCCAATCCGGCTACAGGACTCATCCGGCCGATTCTGCCAAGGTACGGCCAGCTATGTCACCACCGTCACTGTCAGGGCCCGAACCTTATAGATGATGATGTCATTGGTAGGCAGGTTCATGAACGGTCCAATCAGGCACAGAGCGAGTATATAACGATTAGTGGGTGCACGGCGGCGTAGTCGGTAGCGCTGTCGCCTCACAGCTAGAAGGTCCTGGGTTCGATTCCCGCTGTGGGCGCTGGGGGCACTGGGGGCACGTTCTCTCCTCCACGTCATCAGTGCCCATACCCGAGGCGGGGTTGGCGAAAGGGCCTTTCTGTGTGGAGTTTGCATGTTCTCCCCGTGTCCCCTAGGGTAGATACCCTCACAAAAACATGCAGTAATCCTGGTGTCTAAACTGCCTCCCCCTGGCCAGCCGGGGCGCCTGATGGAGGGGAAAGGAACTGATTGGAATAACGTGTTTCTTCCACGCGCGCTACGTCCGGCCAGGGAAACTCCCCTCTGTCAGGTGAAAAGAAGCGGCTTGGACTCCTCATGCACTGAAGGAAGCATGAGGTAGTTTTGTTGCTTTCCCCAGGTTGGCAGAGGGAGTGTAGCACCCAGAATTACACTAAAATTGACACTTTGTGAAAAATAAATGGGTTACAAAAATCATGGGATAAAAAATAATTTCATGTTTAACCACTAAAACATGAAATCCTATATCCCTATATCTCGTACATAAAATAAAAATGAAAAGAAAGGTTAACAACCGCACAGACCCTGTGATCTATCCATCCATCCATCCATCCATCCATTCCTCCATCCATCCATCCATCCCTCCATCCATCCATCCATCCCTCCATCCATCCATCCATCCATCCATCCATCCATCCATCCATCCATCCATCCATCCATCCATCCATCCATCCATCTCTCTCCCTCACTCTGTCTCTCCTCCTCTCTCTCCATCCCCCCATCCTCCTCAGCCTTCCACCGTGACCCCCAGCCCCTCCCCCTCGTCCCCCACCTACCCCCGGGGGAGGGGGGGCTCCCAGCGCCTCCTACGGTCCGTCACCGACGACTGGATCTCCCTGACGATGGGGAGCGCTGCTCCCCCCTCCTCCTCCTCCTCCCTCCTCTCCTCCGGACCCCCCACCACGCTGCCGCCCCCCAACTCCTCGTCGTCGTCCACCTCCTCCCTCCTCCTCCTCCGCTCGCCTTTCTCCACCCCGGCGCCCACCCCCCCGCCCCACCCCGCCCCCTACAGAGGCTCCTCCTACTCCTCCTCTTCCTCCTCCTTTGGGCCCACCCCTCCCCCCTACCCCCCCTCCTACGGCGTCCCGGCCGAGCTGCAGGAGCTCGACTCCTTCGTGTGGCCTTATAACTCCTCCTCCGGGCGCTACGCCCCGCCCCTCTCGCCCGCTGCCTCCGCCTCCTCCTCGCACCACCGCTGCTCCTTCCTGTCCTGCTCCACCCCCTCCTCTCTCCCGCCCTCTCGCTCGCCCTCGGTGCCGGCCTCCCTCTCCCCCCCCTCGTCGTCTCTCTACAGGGAGGGTCACTTCATCCCCATCTGCTCGCCGTCGCGCTCCCACCTGTCCTTCGCCTCCTCCTCCGCTTCGTCCACCTCCTCCCCGGGCGCTAGCCCCTCCCCCCTGGCCTTCCTGTCCGCCACCTCCTCGCTGCCGGCTAGCTCCGCCTCCTCACCCTCCTTCCACTCCCCCAGCCCTCTGACGGGCAGCGTGGTCGACCTATCGCAGCTCGGGGGCGTCGGCGACCCGTCGCGATCCGCTCGGCCGCTCCCCGGCCACGCCTCGTCGTCTCAGCCTCTCGGCCCCGCCCCTCTGGCCCATCACGGCCAATCGGATTTCGCCTCCGACCCGGCCGGCCAGTCGGCTCTCTCCGAGGAGGAGCAGGGGGAGGAGGAAGAGGAGGAGCTATGTGAGGAGCTGGTGTCAATCATCCGGCACAGCCAGACGTGGAACCAAGACCGCCTCTGCTCCGCGGCGATTGGTCAGGAGGAAGATAAGGAGGACGACAACATGACGACGGACATCTGCAGCGGCCAATCAGAGGAGCTCCCACTGCTGTTTATAGAAGAGGAGGAGGAGGAGGAAGGGCTTGGCCAGACCCCGCCCCCAAACACCTTCACGCCCGTCAGCCCTCAGCCAATAGAATGGGAGACGGAGCTGCCGATAATGTGCCAGACGAAGGCCCCCGTTCAGCGCCCCCCTGAGGACACGGAGGGACGCCACCACCCTGAAGAAGAGACCCCGTTACCGACATCGTTGGAACAGAGCCAGAGTCAGCTGGAGTCCAGCCTGTGGAGACGCATGGAGTCTCGACAAGATCTTCTGGCCCGAACGGAGCAGCCGGCACAGGGGTAGGCTTGGCCGGCAGGGTCTTTACTGTAGCCTGTATCTACAGGGGTAGGCCACCTGGCCGGGCAGGCCCCTTACTGTAGCCTGTATCTACAGGGGTAGGCCACCTGGCCTGGCAGGCCCCTTACTGTAGCCTGTATCTACAGGGGTAGGCCACCTGGCCTGGCAGGGTCTTTACTGTAGCCTGTATCTACAGGGGTAGGCCACCTGGCCGGGCAGGCCCCTTACTGTAGCCTGTATCTACAGGGGTAGGCCACCTGGCCTGGCAGGGTCTTTACTGTAGCCTGTATCTACAGGGGTAGGCCACCTGGCCTGGCAGGGTCTTTACTGTAGCCTGTATCTACAGCGGTAGGCCACCTGGCCTGGCAGGGTCTTTACTGTAGCCTGTATCTACAGGGGTAGGCCACCTGGCCGGGCAGGGTCTTTACTGTAGCCTGTATCTACAGGGGTAGGCCACCTGGCCTGGCAGGGTCTTTACTGTAGCCTGTATCTACAGGGGTAGGCCACCTGGCCTGGCAGGGTCTTTACTGTAGCCTGTATCTACAGGGGTAGGCCACCTGGCCGGGCAGGCCCCTTACTGTAGCCTGTATCTACAGGGGTAGGCCACCTGGCCTGGCAGGGTCTTTACTGTAGCCTGTATCTACAGGGGTAGGCCACCTGGCCTGGCAGGGTCTTTACTGTAGCCTGTATCTACAGCGGTAGGCCACCTGGCCTGGCAGGGTCTTTACTGTAGCCTGTATCTACAGCGGTAGGCCACCTGGCCTGGCAGGCCCTCTACAATGGACAGGAATAACTAGATTTTTACCATTTTCAATTTAGGCATTCAGCAAACGCTCTTAATCCAGAACAGAAGTTAAACACGAGGTAATATATAAAATGCATAGTAATCTAGCATTATAAGGCAAACCAAGATCAAGACATGATCGCCAGTCAAACATAATATCAAAAAGTAAATCATTATGTACAATGAAACTATAGTGTTCTTGTTTATTAAGGCTACAGTTACTATTACAGTCCCCAATAAAATAATAATAATAATAATAATAATAATAATAATAATGATGTAAGGCTCAACATAATGTTGTGTGGCTCCACATAGATTTCAATTAAAATATTTTGACCAAAAGCTCTTTTGATCATTACAAAGGCTGCCTAACCCCGAGCTAGCAGGACCCCAACCTCCGTGGCAGAGCCACCCACGCATAGAGCCACAGACAGACAACCACCAGGAGGCGCCGCTGGCAGGAGAAGAGGAGAACGCAGGACGCCTGCTGATCCACCAGGAGGCGCTGTTGGCAGGAGAAGAGGAGAACGCAGGATGCCTGCTGATCCACCAGGAGGCGCTGTTGGCAGGACAAGAGGAGAACGCAGAATGCCTGCTGATCCACCAGGAGGCGCTGTTGGCAGGAGAGGAGAATGCAGAACGCCTGCTCATCCACGAGAGCAGAGACAACCCTGCGGAGCACTTAGAACCTCAGCTAAGAGGCAAGCTTATCACTTAGAACCTCAGCTAAGAGGCAAGCTTATCACTTAGAACCTCAGCTAAGAGGCAAGCTTATCACTTAGAACCTCAGCTAAGAGGCAAGCTTATCACTTAGAACCTCAGCTAAGAGGCAAGCTTATCACTTAGAACCTCAGCTAAGAGGCAAGCTTATCACTTAGAACCTCAGCTAAGAGGCAAGCTTATCACTTAGAACCTCAGCTAAGAGGCAAGCTTATCACTTAGAACCTCAGCTAAGAGGCAAGCTTATCGTAGTCAAATAAAACTAACCCTACGGAGCACTTAGAACCTCAGCTAGGAGGCAAGCTTATCGTAGTCACTTAACCAAGTGACTACGAACCAAGTAAAGCAAACTACTCTAGTTTACTCGAGTTTAACGGAAAGAAAAACGGAGGCTTTATAAAACAACGATTACTAACCGAAACGTGTGTTTGCCAAACTACGTAACTGAAACTAAAATCATAGACATAGATAGAATGTCATTAGTTTCCATTTTCTAAAACAAAATACAAAAATAAAAATAACACTAAAACTAATAAAAACTACAAACAAAGCCTTTTTCACAAAATAAATTATATATTATATATATAATAACCTTGCTAGGAGAGAAGAACAGAGAGGAACCCATCATGGAGGAACCCAACCCAAGGGTCATGGAACCCCCGACGGAACCACGCGGGACAACGGCACCCTGTTCACTAGACCACACGCAGCACAGCCACAGGGTGGCGCCAGAGGGGCAAACAGAGGCTCAGGTAGAACACAGCTTGGCGGGTGAGCGATAAGCAGCATCTAATTAAAGCCTGACTTCTACTTAGTTCACGCCCTAGCTGTAGTCGTCGCGCACCGGGAAATTAGCCCATCTAACAAGCTCACAATGCGTCGCAGCGTGACATGGCGCCAGCTTGTTTTTCCGGGCGCTATTTTCCCGGACGTGACACTGGGCGCACAGCTAAGTACAAAACCCAGGGATAATCTCTACTGCTGCGGTCTTGTGCAAGGTTTTTTAAACTAATGATTTGGGAACTTGTTCTGCTGGCGTCAGGATGTGTGTCCTTGAGAAGACTAACTCTGGGATGAAAGTATCCCTAACCTGCATCCCATTCATTCTTCCATTCATCCCCTCTAATCCACAACCTCGACACTTCCTTCTCCCTCTTTCTCTCTCCTGGACAATGTTGTGATGTTCTTTAGCGTAACTGGACTTTCATAAAGGGGGTGTAAGTGATGAGAGCGATGTGCTTTTGTTAAAAACTAAAAGAGAGAGAGAGAGAGTTACTATAGTATAGAATGTTTGTTCAGTAACAGTCTCCCAATCTCTCCAGTAAACAGAATATTCACCGTCAGTGGTCATTCCAATTTTGATACCCAGCAAGGATAATATCCATCAGCTTCAATTTGATACTGTTTCAGTTCCAATTTGTCTGCTCATTTCTTTATTTATTATTACGAGCTCTCTCTCTCCTGATTTGATCAAATTGGTGTCCTGACCTGCTAAAGCTCTGGAGGAACCAGAAGAGCGGTTACTGAAACACAAACATACTGCTATAGCAAGGATTGTGATTGGAATTAGCAGATATTTCTTTGTGACAGAACAGTATCACTTACACCCCTTTAAGTGATAGGTGTGCACCCCTTGTGCTTCGTGGCTCTCAGCTCGTTTGCCTTGGTCCGCTAATAATATGCTAACTAACACCTCGGGTATGTATGCTAACAGACTGCCGTGTTTCAGACCTGTGGCGGCCGTAGTTGCTTTCACATGCGCTCAGTCAACGAATCCCACTGAGCATTTTCTTTTGTCTAATAGACGTCTATTAGTAATATCTGTTAGTAATACAAGTTTTTTAGCGGTCTAGGCTTTCTAGACGTTGAAACAACGTCATTTCAAAGTCTAGGCTAAGCTTAGAACGCAAAGAAAACTTTCATTTTTAGACCGATTATAACCCATTTGTAGACGCACGTCTAATAGACGTCACCATCAGTGAATGGTTTCTGTACAAGGCATGAAGGTTGTTGCTGTCACACCGTGTGAGCTGACCATGTAACGGTTGGAGTTGGTGTCAATGGACGACTGTTCCCATTTGCTGTGGTCACATACTGTATGGGCACTGGAGAAAATAGCCCATATTTTTATTTTTATACTTTTGCACATGGTGCCGAAGAATACATCAATTATTTATCCATCTGTTGAAGGATTGGTGCTTTGTAGCCATGCATGTGTGTGTGTGAGTGTGAATGTGTCAACTTGGAACTGGGCAAACCCCTGTCGGGCCCATATGGTTTACATATGGGCTAACTGGGCATGGGTTGAAAATGGGCAGACCCATGTCGGGCCCATATGGTTTACATATGGGCTAACTGGGCATGGGTTGAAAATGGGCAGACCCATGTAGTCCCCATATGGTTTACATATGGGCTAACTGGGCATGGTTTGAAACTGGGCAGACCCATGTCGGGCCCATATGGTTTACATATGGGCTAACTGGGCATGGGTTGAAAATGGGCAGACCCATGTCGGGCCCATATGGTTTACATATGGGCTAACTGGGCATGGTTTGAAACTGGGCAGACCCATGTCGGGCCCATATGGTTTACATATGGGCTAACTGGGCATGGGTTGAAACTGGGCAGACCCATGTCGGGCCCATATGGTTTACATATGGGCTAACTGGGCATGGGTTGAAAATGGGCAGACCCATGTAGTCCCCATATGGTTTACATATGGGCTAACTGCAGGGCATGGGTTGCAAGTGTGTGTGTATCTCATGACTCTGTCTCTGTATCAACAGGCCGGTGGACCCCACCACCCCGCCACCTCCTCCTCTTCCTCCTCCTGTGCGCGTCTCCCCTCTGCGACCTCCCCCTCGCCCCCTGCCCTCCCCCTCTGTTTCTCCTCCTCCAAGCCGTTCCTGCCCTCCCCCTCCCCCACCGCCTCCCCCCCTCCCTCCCCACCCACACTCTGCGTGGTTAGACTCCGCTCGGAGACGCGGTCCCCCCGCTCCAAGGTACAGCCCCTCCCCCTCCCCCTCCACCCCACCCCCCATAAAACATTAGATTTTTGAGGGATCCTAGCCCCTCCTATGCCCAGCTTTGTGTGTGTGTGTGTGTGTGCGTGTGGATTTTAGCGATGATTTGATTGGCTGATCACCCCATAGCGACGATTTGATTGGCTGAGCAAAGTACATACTGAGGATAGAAAGAAAGTGAGGGCAGAAAGACGCAAATTGTGATTGGCCGGAATGAGAACATGTATGATGATGTAATGATGATATGAGAGCCCCTCACTTCACACGGGTGTGATTTCTTTCTTTCTGTCTACAAGCAGATCTACAAGCTCAAAACGCGTCGCACTGAGAAACGCTTTGAGCTTGTAGATCTGCTATTTCTGCTATATTTGAATTGAAATCCTGAATAATTAAGTCTTTGCTATTTCTTTAAAGGCATTTAGTTATAGGTTACTTATGTTAAATTTAAGAACTTAAATGCAACTACATTGACATAAAAAAAAGACAATAAAATGTTAATACTATAGTCATGTGGCTACTAATACTAAAGAGAGTAATTGCATGCTTGGAATTGTAACAGCTGAAATAAAATATTCTGATATTAACCTGCGGGGCCGCATTAAGTGGAGGTGGGGGCCGCATGTGGCCCGCGGGCCGCCAGTTGCCGCCCCATGTATGTTTCTGAGTTATGGCGGACGGCGCTAAGTCAACCCGTCCTAAATATAAGACCTGGATGAATGTGGTCTAAATATGGCGCTCTGCATTCCGGGCCGCGGGGCAGTCCCTCAGACACACTTAACCCATTCTGAACGGGCACCCATTTTGGTGTCAGCATCATGTTATGCTTTAGCTATTGAAAAATAGCAGATCTACAAGCTCATATCGCGCCACCGAGTGGCGCGATACGAGCTTGTAGGTCTGCTATTTTTGAAAAAAATCGAAGAACGACTGACATTTTTAGAATCTGATCTCAGGTCAGAATGGGTTCATCAGACCAGTGTGTGTCCGGCGGAAACCTCGCTATGAATCTGATCTCAGGTCAGAATTGGTTAATCAGACCAGTGTGTGTCCAGCGGAAACCTCGCTATGAATCTGATCTCAGGTCAGAATGGGTTAAACACAGCGACATTACACACCGCACCTGACCCACTTCTTCACCCGCTGACCACCTGTGTTTCACCGCATGCTTCTGTTCTGTTCACAGTGACATATTTACAGACTGGCTGCAGTTTCACCATTGAGGGTTTTATCTGTATTATATTTGTGCGTGTGTGCGTGCGTGCGTGTGTGTGTGTGTGTGCGTGCGTGCGTGCGTGCGTGCGTGCGTGCGTGCGTGCGTGCGTGCGTGCGTGCGTGTGTGTGTGTGTAGCTGGCTCAGAGAGACATAGTGGTGGTGGGGAAACCCCCCCGCAGCCCTGTGCTCTGCAGACGATCCTGCCACTCCCCCGGAAGAGGTCACCCCCACTCCCCCGCACCCAGGGTACACGTGCATTGCGTGTGCGTGCGTGTGTGTGTGTGTGCGCGCGTGTGTGTATTGCTATGCTTGTGAGTGCCGAATGTCCTCACAAATATAGTAGAATTTGATAAACAAAATAGACATGATTGTGAGGAACCATGTTCCAGGTCCTCACAAGTGTGGAGACATGGTTTGTTGTACAGTTAAAGTTAAAGTTTTTTTGCTTACAATTAAGAGATGATTCAGGTTGGGTTAACAGCATGTGCATGTACACACACACTCCCACTCCCTGTGTTGTCTGCAGTGCACTCATCATAGCTGAAGGGCTGTGTGTGTGATGGCATGTGGTGTCCCCTAGATGGAGCTAATAGCACTTCTCAAGACTTCGAACACATAAGTCACACATAACAATTATGTGTACTGTGTCTGATTGATGCAATTAACCAACCGTATACTGTTCAACATGTAAATGTACAAATCTATCTCTCTCTCTCTCTCTCTCTCTCTCTCTCTCAGCGGCCAGCCTTCAGTCAAGATGGACTCCAGTGTGGAGGAGAGCCGTGAGTGCACTGTTCATCCAATCTGTTAATTAATTAATTAATCAAATCATTCATTCATTCATTTATTCATTCATTCGCCCAAGGACATTTCGTCCAAGGAAATTATATACCGGTAGGCGCTCCTTTACAAATCGGTCACGCAAATGTACTGTATATACGACGGGAATTCTGCCCAAAACTGTTTTTTTTTCCTTCAAATGTTCTAATGTTATTCTACCCCCTCCTCGGCCTACGGTTGATCTTTTTCATATTGGTCACTGTTGTCCACTCACCGAGTCCCCCGGAGTCCCAGCGAAATACCATTAAATCCGCTCAAAAATGCATATTTTCGCAGCTACTGTATATGTTCCCTGCATCTCTGCGTGTAGTACACAATTCAATTCAATTCAATTTCAATTCAAAGGGCTTTATTGGCATGAGAAAACATACGTTTACATTGCCAAAGCAGAAAGAACAGTACAACAATACAGCAATACAATCAAAACAAAAATTATGTACTTTGTCAGATTCTTCAATAGATCAACTTCTATGTACCAAGATCACTCGATGTAGGTATAGTGCAGGCATATACACAACGATTAGTCTTTACGGTGGTTGTGTTCCATTTGATATCCTTCTCCTATCACAGCAACTCACAAATCTTGCTGCTGTGTTTGCACATTGTTGTACTTCGCCCAGCAGATATGGGAGTTTTTTGTCATTGGTCATGTTTTCAAAATCTCCGTGTGTGGTTGTAATCTGTGGGAAGTATGTGTCTCTGATGTTTTGGTACACAGCGGTAGTGTGTCCCAACGGACTTTCTCTAGTGTTGATACGAGGGCTTTGTCTCAAAGCACTTTCTCTAGTGTTGATACGAGGGCTTTGTCTCAAAGCACTTTCTCTAGTGTTGATACGAGGGCTTTGTCTCAAAGCACTTTCTCTAGTGTTGATACGAGGGCTTTGTCTCAAAGCACTTTCTCTAGTGTTGATACGAGGGCTTTGTCTCAAAGCACTTTCTCTAGTGTTGATACGAGGGCTTTGTCTCAAAGCACTTTCTCTAGTGTTGATACGAGGGCTTTGTCTCAAAGCACTTTCTCTAGTGTTGATACGAGGGCTTTGTCTCAAAGCACTTTCTCTAGTGTTGATACGAGGGCTTTGTCTCAAAGCACTTTCTCTAGTGTTGATACGAGGGCTTTGTCTCAAAGCACTTTCTCTAGTGTTGATACGAGAGCTTTGTCTCAAATCACTTTCTCTAGTGTTGATACGAGGGCTTTGTCTCAAAGCACTTTCTCTAGTGTTGATACGAGGGCTTTGTCTCAAATCACTTTATCTAGTGTTGATACGAGGGCTTTGTCTCAAATCACTTTCTCTAGTGTTGATACGAGGGCTTTGTCTCAAATCACTTTATCTAGTGTTGATACGAGGGCTTTGTCTCAAATCACTTTCTCTAGTGTTGATACGAGGGCTTTGTCTCAAAGCACTTTCTCTAGTGTTGATACGAGGGCTTTGTCTCAAATCACTTTATCTAGTGTTGATACGAGGGCTTTGTCTCAAATCACTTTCTCTAGTGTTGATACGAGGGCTTTGTCTCAAATCACTTTATCTAGTGTTGATACGAGGGCTTTGTCTCAAATCACTTTCTCTAGTGTTGATACGAGGGCTTTGTCTCAAATCACTTTCTCTAGTGTTGATACGAGGGCTTTGTCTCAAATCACTTTATCTAGTGTTGATACGAGGGCTTTGTCTCAAAGCACTTTCTCTAGTGTTGATACGAGGGCTTTGTCTCAAAGCACTTTCTCTAGTGTTGATACGAGGGCTTTGTCTCAAAGCACTTTCTCTAGTGTTGATACGAGGGCTTTGTCTCAAAGCACTTTCTCTAGTGTTGATACGAGGGCTTTGTCTCAAAGCACTTTCTCTAGTGTTGATACGAGGGCTTTGTCTCAAAGCACTTTCTCTAGTGTTGATACGAGGGCTTTGTCTCAAATCACTTTCTCTAGTGTTGATACGAGGGCTTTGTCTCAAAGCACAGGCGAAGTCAGGACGAGGGGGACGAGGCTAGGGTTAGGGGTGAAAACTAAATATGATTTGCGTCGTGAAATGTTTGTCCTAACTGCAGCAATAAAAACGTGTGTGTGTGTGTGTGTGTGTGTGTGTGTGTGTGTGTGTGTGTGTGTGTGTGTGTGTGTGTGTGTGTGTGTGTGTGTGTGTGTGTGTGTGTGTGTATGTGCGTGCGTGCGTGCGTGTGTGTGTGTGTGTGTATGTGCGTGCGTGCGTGCGTGCGTGCGTGCGTGCGTGTGTGTATGTGCGTGCGTGCGTGCGTGCGTGCGTGCGTGCGTGCGTGCGTGCGTGCGTGCGTGCGTGTGTGTGTGTGTGTGTGTGTGTGTGTGTGTATGTGCGTGCGTGCTTGTGTGTGTGTGTGTGTGTGTGTGTATGTGCGTGCGTGTGTGTGTGTGTGTGTGTGTGTGTGTGTGTGTGTGTGTGTGCGTGCGTGTGTGTGTGTGTGTGTGTATGTGCGTGCGTGCAGGTTCCAGGTGCTGTATAACTACTCTCCCCGCAACGAGGACGAGCTGGAGCTGAGAGAAGGAGACGTCATCGACGTGATGGAGCAGTGTGACGACGGATGGTTCGTAGGTGAGACCACACTACTGTAGACACTACTGTAGACACTACTGTAGAGTAGACACTACGTAGACACTACTGTAGACACTACTGTAGACACTACTGTAGACACTACTGTAGACACTACTGTAGACACTACTGTAGACACTACGTAGACACTACGTAGACACTACTGTAGACACTACTGTAGACACTACTGTAGACACTACTGTAGACACTACGTAGACACTACTGTAGACACTACTGTAGACACTACTGTAGACACTACTGTAGACACTACTGTAGACACTACGTAGACACTACTGTAGACACTACGTAGACACTACTGTAGACACTACGTAGACACTACTGTAGACACTACTGTAGACACTACGTAGACACTACTGTAGACACTACTGTAGACACTACGTAGACACTACTGTAGACACTACTGTAGACACTACGTAGACACTACGTAGACACTACTGTAGACACTACTGTAGACACTACTGTAGACACTACGTAGACACTACTGTAGACACTACGTAGACACTACTGTAGACACTACTGTAGACACTACTGTAGACACTACTGTAGACACTACTGTAGACACTACTGTAGACACTACGTAGACACTACTGTAGACACTACGTAGACACTACTGTAGACACTACGTAGACACTACTGTAGACACTACTGTAGACACTACGTAGACACTACTGTAGACACTACTGTAGACACTACTGTAGACACTACTGTAGACACTACTGTAGAGTAGACACTACTGTAGACACTACTGTAGACACTACTGTAGACACTACTGTAGACACTACTGTAGACACTACTGTAGACACTACTGTAGACACTACTGTAGAGTAGACACTACTGTAGACACTACTGTAGACACTACTGTAGACACTACGTAGACACTACGTAGACACTACTGTAGACACTACTGTAGACACTACTGTAGAGTAGACACTACTGTAGACACTACTGTAGACACTACTGTAGACACTACTGTAGACACTACTGTAGACACTACTGTAGACACTACTGTAGACACTCCTGTAGACACTACTGTAGACACTACTGTAGACACTACTGTAGACACTACGTAGACACTACTGTAGACACTACTGTAGACACTACGTAGACACTACGTAGACACTACTGTAGACACTACTGTAGACACTACTGTAGACACTACGTAGACACTACTGTAGACACTACGTAGACACTACTGTAGACACTACTGTAGACACTACTGTAGACACTACTGTAGACACTACTGTAGACACTACTGTAGACACTACTGTAGACACTACGTAGACACTACTGTAGACACTACGTAGACACTACTGTAGACACTACGTAGACACTACTGTAGACACTACTGTAGACACTACGTAGACACTACTGTAGACACTACGTAGACACTACTGTAGACACTACGTAGACACTACTGTAGACACTACTGTAGACACTACTGTAGACACTACTGTAGACACTACGTAGACACTACTGTAGACACTACTGTAGACACTACGTAGACACTACTGTAGACACTACGTAGACACTACTGTAGACACTACGTAGACACTACTGTAGACACTACTGTAGACACTACTGTAGAGTAGACACTACTGTAGACACTACTGTAGAGTAGACACTACTGTAGACACTACTGTAGACACTACTGTAGACACTACTGTAGACACTACTGTAGACACTACTGTAGACACTACTGTAGAGTAGACACTACTGTAGACA
>NC_139711.1:42074383-42111883 GCF_964188405.1 Protomyctophum parallelum | reverse complement strand
CTGTTCCATATAGTGTACAGTGGCTCTGTTCCATATAGTGTACAGTGGCTCTGTTCCATATAGTGTACAGTGGCTCTGTTCCATATAGTGTACAGTGGCTCTGTTCCATATAGTGTACAGTGGCTCTGTTCCATATAGTGCACAGTGGCTCTGTTCCATATAGTGTACAGTGGCTCTGTTCCATATAGTGTACAGTGGCTCTGTTCCATATAGTGTACAGTGGCTCTGTTCCATATAGTGTACAGTGGTTCTGTTCCATATAGTGTACAGTGGCTCTGTTCCATATAGTGTACAGTGGCTCTGTTCCATATAGTGTACAGTGGCTCTGTTCCATATAGTGTACAGTGGCTCTGTTCCATATAGTGTACAGTGGCTCTGTTCCATATAGTGTACAGTGGCTCTGTTCCATATAGTGTACAGTGGCTCTGTTCCATATAGTGCACAGTGGCTCTGTTCCATATAGTGTACAGTGGCTCTGTTCCATATAGTGTACAGTGGCTCTGTTCCATATAGTGTACAGTGGCTCTGTTCCATATAGTGTACAGTGGCTCTGTTCCATATAGTGCACAGTGGCTCTGTTCCATATAGTGTACAGTGGCTCTGTTCCATATAGTGTACAGTGGCTCTGTTCCATATAGTGTACAGTGGCTCTGTTCCATATAGTGTACAGTGGCTCTGTTCCATATAGTGTACAGTGGCTCTGTTCCATATAGTGTACAGTGGCTCTGTTCCATATAGTGTACAGTGGTTCTGTTCCATATAGTGTACAGTGGCTCTGTTCCATATAGTGTACAGTGGCTCTGTTCCATATAGTGTACAGTGGCTCTGTTCCATATAGTGTACAGTGGCTCTGTTCCATATAGTGTACAGTGGCTCTGTTCCATATAGTGTACAGTGGCTCTGTTCCATATAGTGCACAGTGGCTCTGTTCCATATAGTGTACAGTGGCTCTGTTCCATATAGTGTACAGTGGCTCTGTTCCATATAGTGTACAGTGGCTCTGTTCCATATAGTGCACAGTGGCTCTGTTCCATATAGTGTACAGTGGCTCTGTTCCATATAGTGCACAGTGGCTCTGTTCCATATAGTGTACAGTGGCTCTGTTCCATATAGTGCACAGTGGCTCTGTTCCATATAGTGTACAGTGGCTCTGTTCCATATAGTGTACAGTGGCTCTGTTCCATATAGTGCACAGTGGCTCTGTTCCATATAGTGCACAGTGGCTCTGTTCCATATAGTGTACAGTGGCTCTGTTCCATATAGTGTACAGTGGTTCTCAAACTTCCCCATAACTCTGAGAGTGTACACAACACACTTTGAGACCCACTAGTGTTTCCACTGAGCCGACATGCACAATATAGCACTCTGACTCCGTTTGACCAGAATGGAACAGAGCCTTCATTTAGCCCAGTTTGGGCGGGAAGCCCTTTTGGTGTAAGCATAAATTATGCTATGCTTTAGCTATAGAAAAATTGCTATTTTTTAAAAATCGAAGAACGACTGACATAGAAACACAGCCTTTTCAGAAAACTGTCAGGATGTAGAAGACATTTTTAGAATCTGATCTCAGGTCAGAGTGGGTTAGTATCATCGGTAACACCTGATCACAACCTAATGGGTAGAGAGTGTATCGGGACGGAACATCCGTCAGATGCATTTCACTTCCCCCGGTTTAGGCCCTCCGTATTTTTCACGCAATCACCTTCAAACACTTTCATTCACGGAGAATGTAAACAGATTAGTAGATTTGTCAACGTCATTTCCTTGAGCGGTATTTCCAGAAATCCAGCTACACTCATACAAACGTAGGTCATCCCAGTGTGCCTGGAGGAAGCAGGATGAGTTATTTACCAACGTAGGTCATCCCAGTGTGCCCGGAGGAAGCAGGATGAGTTATTTACCAACGTAGGTCATCTCAGTGTGCCGGGAGGAAGCAGGATGAGTTATTTCATACAAACGTAGGTCATCCCAGTGTGCCGGGAGGAAGCAGGATGAGTTATTTACCAACGTAGGTCATCCCAGTGTGCCGGGAGGAAGCAGGATGAGTTATTTACCAACGTAGGTCATCCCAGTGTGCCCGGAGGAAGCAGGATGAGTTATTTACCAACGTAGGTCATCCCAGTGTGCCCGGAGGAAGCAGGATGAGTTATTTCCAAAATGGCCGCCTACAGTACAGTATGTGCATATAGCGAGTTTTAGGTCATCAACAGGCAGAAACTCTGCTGCTACATTATGTCCACTCTGGGAGTTCAACGGACACTCGGGAGAGAGAGAGCGTTGAGCAGAAGATGGAAGTTTTGTCACATCGAGAAGGATTTACATTTTACAGGCTCACGGTGAATGTTTAACGTAAACACTATTCTTAGTAAAACGGACCTGAGTTGCAACAGTACTTGGACTTTTTTTTTTTTTTTTTTTTTTTATCTGTTTCACACCAAATGTCTCTCAGAAAAATAACTGTTACACAAACTCAAAACTTTGAACCTGGCATTCCTGTTTTTGGGGCGTGTCATTACGTTGTCAAAAAACTGTCCAAAATATTACATTTTCCTAAGTAAAAAAAAAAGAGTGAAAATATCCAGTCTTCAAGCTTACAGCGTGTCGCGTTGTGAGCTATTCATCGTACACGAACTATATAATGTGTGTGTGCGTGTGTGTGTGTATGTGTGCGCATGCATGAGCACATATGTGGGGGGGGGGGAGTCAACTTTTGTATGTTTTATTTTTATTTTATTTTATTTTTTGTAAAATGAATGCCCTACTACAGTACTTCATCACACAAGAGTGTCGCACAAATCATAGTCAAAAGGTTTCTCGGTGGCAGCGGTCCAAATGGACCCTTATGGGTCTGTAACTCTGAGAGTGTACAAATGGTTCACTCTGTACACTCCCAGAGTTAAATAAACCTTGACGGTTTTAAAGTGCAGAATGCATTTCCAGTATTTAGAACGGATTTCAACGGTGGCGACATCTTGGGGGGTTTTTCAGCTATCGGCCCACTTTTTTTAATTTCAAGGATTCAGGTTTTGGGCCACGGACCTTCCATTTGATACAATTTGATCTCGTTTTTGATCAAAACAAGCTATATTCAATCGATGATCGATCGTGTTTACAAAATGTATTTTCCTTGGTGAAAGAAAATACGATCGTCCCCAGCATTTGTTTACATCGTGGAGGTGGCGGGAGAATTAAATAATGAATTAATACCTGACAGTCAATGTGTTAATTTAACTCCAGTAACCAGCACAGTTTGGACCCCCTGGTGGTCCCCAGGGCCCCACGTTGAGAACCGCTCTGCTATTGTCTTGTGTTGACCTCTCACCTCTCACACTGTGACCTTCGACCCCTGTGATGACCTCCATACATGCATAATGTCACCTGACCGACCGCCTCGCGTCACTCGAAAGCCTATACGGGTTGTGCGAGGACGCGCTGTGATTGGTCCAGTAGCCACTTTGAGTGGTAGTCGAGTCGGGGGAAAACGCTCTCGCCAGAACACGATTTACTGTTCTGTGTCTTATCGGGTCGCACCTCCAACGACCCTGAGTCGGCTCAATGGAGCCTCCAACGACACTGAGTCGGCTCAATGGAGCCTCCAACGACCCTGAGTCGGCTCAATGGAGCCAGTTGCCGTTCCACAAGGCAACTCGCTCGCTTTAGCTCGCCCGGTTGTCTCTCACGTGACACAAGTTGGCTTGAGACGGCGGGCCTCCGTTGCGGTCTAATCAAGGGGCCAGTGAGGCGCTCCAACGTTGAAGCACTGGGCCCTAGTGGTAAGAGGAAGGACTGCAGGTGGACCCGTGGATTCATGACCGGGAAACCCCGTGCAGCTGGGCTTTGACATTGAGTGCTCGGTTGCACTTCCGCATTTGGGCACCAAAATTTGGTGCCCAAATCGAAAAAAGGCGGAAGTAGACGGTCCTTCCGGGTGCTTCAAAACGCCACTGAGCAACTTCCACTGACATGAATAACAGAGGGGGCGGAGCTTCGCGCCAGATCAGTCTCTATCCTTTGAATACTCTATGGGTCTAATCCATAGAGTAATATATTTAGGTCTAGTCCACAGTTGTTGAAGGTCGACAGGCACTTCCGCGTTGGCCACGGAAGCGGGCGTGGTGGTTATAAGCACAACCCGTGTAGGATTTAGAATGTTGCGACTGTCCGTCCGACTCCAACCACACATGTAGACAGTGTTTTATTGATGCCATGCAATATAATCATTTAATAGTGTCATAATTATTAATAATGGAACAATGTGTCTGGAATATAAATATAATAATTATGTTGTCTCTGCGTCACTACTGCCTATGTGCCGTGTGTGTGTGTGTGTGTGTAAGGGTGTGTGTGTGTGTGTGTTTGTGTGTGTGTGTGTGTGTGTGTGTGTGTGTGTGTGTGTGTGTGTGTGTGTGTGTGTGCGTGCGTACTTGCGCGCGGGTGCGCGTGTGTACTTTATTATTATTATTATACGTGTGAGGGCCACGCCCCCACAAGTATAATAGCATATGACATGTGGCTAATGTCTTAAAATGTGTGGGCGGATCACCCGGTCCCTTTGACTCAGACATACAGTACGTACAGTAACACATAAACATGTCCTACTGTATGTCACTATGACTGTATGAAAGCCTGGGTATCGAGCCTACTATGATGACTGAGACACTGTGAGAGTCGTACGGTGGATCGGATGATTAACACTCTCCCATGCACAGTAATGAGAGAAAAACAACACATAATGTTGCAGTTTATTAATGTTACACAGTCGGGGACCGCAGTATAGTGTGTGGAAGATCCATACATGGTAGTGGTGATCCTTGGAGCATGAAGATCCATACATGGTAGTGGTGATCCTTGGAGCATGAAGATCCATACATGGTAGTGGTGATCCTTGGAGCATGAAGATCCATACATGGTAGTGATGATCCTGTGGAGCATGAAGATCCATACATGGTAGTGGTGATCCTTGGAGCATGAAGATCCATACATGGTAGTGATGATCCTGTGGAGCATGAAGATCCATACATGGTAGTGGTGATCCTTGGAGCATGAAGATCCATACATGGTAGTGGTGATCCTGTGGAGCATGAAGATCCATACATGGTAGTGGTGATCCTTGGAGCATGAAGATCCATACATGGTAGTGGTGATCCTGTGGAGCATGAAGATCCATACATGGTAGTGGTGATCCTGTGGAGCATGAAGATCCATACATGGTAGTGATGATCCTGTGGAGCATGAAGATCCATACATGGTAGTGGTGATCCTGTGGAGCATGAAGATCCATACATGGTAGTGGTGATCCTTGGAGCATGAAGATCCATACATGGTAGTGGTGATCCTGTGGAGCATGAAGATCCATACATGGTAGTGGTGATCCTTGGAGCATGAAGATCCATACATGGTAGTGGTGATCCTGTGGAGCATGAAGATCCATACATGGTAGTGGTGATCCTTGGAGCATGAAGATCCATACATGGTAGTGGTGATCCTGTGGAGCATGAAGATCCATACATGGTAGTGGTGATCCTTGGAGCATGCACACAAACACCATCCATCCATCTTCAAACCAATTTATCCGGAGTCGGGTCGCGGGGGCAACAGCTCCAGCACAGAGCTCCAGACTTCGCTCTCCAGAGCAACATTGTCGTAACTTCATCCTGGGGGATCCTGAGGCGTCGTAACTTCATCCTGGGGGATCCTGAGGCGTTCCAACTATAAGGCCAGTTTGGAGATGTAATCCCTCTCATCTGATCCTTGGTCTGCCGGCGGGTCTCGTCCCAGTGGGACGTTTCAACGAGGACCTCCCTATAGGGAGATGCTCGGGACGCATCCTTACTGGACCTAACCACCTAAGCTACAGCACCAGAGAACCACATCCTTACTGGACCGAACCACCTAACCACCTAAGCTACAGCACCAGAGAACCACATCCTTACTGGACCTAACCACCTAAGCTACAGCACCAGAGAACCACATCCTTACTGGACCGAACCACCTAACCACCTAAGCTACAGCACCAGAGAACCACATCCTTACTGGACCGAACCACCTAACCACCTAAGCTACAGCACCAGAGAACCACATCCTTACTGGACCGAACCACCTAACCACCTAAGCTACAGCACCAGAGAAGAATATTGGAGGTGAGTTGTGGCTCGTTATGAAGGTCATTCAATGTCAAATATACATCTTGGTCAGGTGAGAAAGATGTATTGACATTGAAACATTGTCATGATATTGTGATGTCACTATATCACTTTTTTCTTCATTGCCACGTTTGACTGTCAAGGTTTCAGCCTCCAGGAAGAACCACTAAATACAAAGGGAAAACATCATTGCACATAACAACCACGCCAAGGGGTCTAATGAAGTACTGTCACCTCATAAACACATGACAAACTGGGGGAAAAAATACAAAAATCACGCCACTGTGTCAGATTAATTTATTTTCCTTTCTGGCAACAGTAAAAACGGAAATATAGGTCTTAAATGTAACTAGTAATGCCATTGTTTTTGGAAAAAGTAACTAGCTAACGGATACTCTAATTGCAAACTAACTCATTAGGTTACTCCGTTACCCCAGAATGTATTCCCGTTGTTTATAACACTGTACCCCCAACACTGATGATGACCACGGATTATGCTGAAAAAGTGCACATGAAAAACGTATTTCACAATTCGGGTAGGTTGCCATTTTCAGCCAATCGGCTAGGAGAGAGTACCACTATATTAGATTCGAATAGACCCTAACGGGTCTATTTAGTTGAATTTGTACGCTCTCAGTGATACAAATGCATTCTGGATTTTCGGTGGTGAGGTGACCACCGCTCCGGTGGTGAGGTGACCACCGGAGCTGCAATAACGTTGAGCGGTGGTGAGTAAAAAAAGAGAGAAGGTCTGGGGCTCGTAACGTCATGTTGTAGTTCGGTGGTCACCTCACCACCGAAAATCCAGACTATGAATGAGCCTTTATAGTCTCACAAGGCAGACTGTTGCCTCCCACCATTTCCAATAGTGTCGCAGTCCCAAACCCCCGCCCCCTTTCAGAACGACGAGGTCACCAGAAGAGAATTTCCCATCATCTTTTTTCCCATAGACGTTTCAAAAAGTATGTATATTTAAAGACCTGTAAGCCTCGGACAAAGCCAACTCAGCAGGTGACAACTCGTGACAATAAACAATGTTTATTGTTTATGGCCGGACAAATAATTTAAATTAGAATGTTGTACCCTGCCCTTTTTTCTTCTTTCTAATTATTTGTTCGGCCCAATTGTTTTTTTTGTCCATGGCCCTAGTGGGCCCAAGAGCCAGAGGGACCCCCGAGCCTCAGCTTGGTTGCATGGCCACACTGACCTGGACTTACTACACTGGAGCCTGGAGGTGACTATCACTGACCTGGACTTACTACACTGGAGCCTGGAGGTGACTATCACTGACCTGGACTTACTACACTGGAGCCTGGAGGTGACTATCACTGACCTGGACTTACTACACTGGAGCCTGGAGGTGACTATCACTGACCTGGACTTACTACACTGGAGCCTGGAGGTGACTATCACTGACCTGGACTTACTACACCAGAGCCTGGAGGTGACTATCACTGACCTGGACTTACTACACTGGAGCCTGGAGGTGACTATCACTGACCTGGACTTACTACACTGGAGCCTGGAGGTGACTATCACTGACCTGGACTTACTACACTGGAGCCTGGAGGTGACTATCACTGACCTGGACTTACTACACTGGAGCCTGGAGGTGACTATCACTGACCTGGACTTACTACACTGGAGCCTGGAGGTGACTATCACTGACCTGGACTTACTACACTGGAGCCTGGAGGTGACTATCACTGACCTGGACTTACTACACTGGAGCCTGGAGGTGACTATCACTGACCTGGACTTACTACACTGGAGCCTGGAGGTGACTATCACTGTCGCGTTATTATGTCCCACCAACGTTCTAGGAAAGCCCTGCTGTGATTGGCCAGTAGTCGTTGTGATTGACAGTTCTCGTTTTTGCGACCAGTCATTACTCCTACAACTACAACCTATGTCCTACATACAACCTACTGACCCATGTCTAACCAATGACTAGTCTAAACTAAGTATGCACCCCCCTAAACCTTAACCCATGTCTAACCAATGACTAGTCTAAACTAAGTATGCACCCCCCTAAACCTAACCTTAACCCATGTCTAACCAATGACTAGTCTAAACTAAGTATGCACCCCCTAAACCTAACCTTAACCCATGTCTAACCAATGACTAGTCTAAACTAAGTATGCACCCCCCTAAACCTTAACCCATGTCTAACCAATGACTAGTCTAAACTAAGTATGCACCCCCCTAAACCTAACCTTAACCCATGTCTAACCAATGACTAGTCTAAACTAAGTATGCACCCCCCTAAACCTAACCTTAACCCATGTCTAACCAATGACTAGTCTAAACTAAGTATGCACCCCCCTAAACCTAACCTTAACCCATGTCTAACCAATGACTAGTCTAAACTAAGTATGCACCCCCCTAAACCTAACCTTAACCCATGTCTAACCAATGGCTAGTCTAAACTATAAGTATGCACCCCCCTAAACCTAACCTTAACCCATGTCTAACCAATGACTAGTCTAAACTATAAGTATGCACCCCCTAAACCTAACCTTAACCCATGTCTAACCAATGACTAGTCTAAACTAAGTATGCACTCCCCTAAACCTAACCTTAACCTATGTCTAACCAATGGCTAGTCTAAACTAAGTATGCACCCCCTAAACCTAACCTTAACCCATGTCTAACCAATGACTAGTCTAAACTATAAGTATGCACCCCCTAAACCTAACCTTAACCCATGTCTAACCAATGACTAGTCTAAACTAAGTATGCACTCCCCTAAACCTAACCTTAACCCATGTCTAACCAATGACTAGTCTAAACTAAGTATGCACTCCCCTAAACCTAACCTTAACCCATGTCTAACCAATGACTATAGTCTAAACTAAGTATGCACCCCCCTAAACCTAACCTTAACCCATGTCTAACCAATGACTAGTCTAAACTAAGTATGCACCCCCCTAAACCTAACCCGAACGGCCTAACCTCAGTAAAACTATGCCTTCCCGGGAGCCAATCAGACACATGGTGAGGCGGGTCTAACCTAGGACCTTGGTGGGATTCACAATCACGCATCACTGTCATCCATCCATGGTGTCACTGCTTCTCAGACTGTGGTATGACCTCATGCAATGGGGGGGGGGGGGGGGGGGGGGGGGATTCTCTGCCTGTACGCAAGCCAATCATCGGGGAGAACGAGCCACACGGGGAGGGGCTTACCGTAGGCCTACTGCAGAGAGAGAGAGAGAGAGAGAGAGATCGACTAAACATTGTGGGGGGGGGGGGTGCTGAAAAACAGGTGCTGAAAGGAGGGAAACTAAAAAGGCTCCCATTAAAACACATGTATGCTAAAGTTAGCCGCGGAGAGAACTGAAGCAAAGTGAAGCAAGAAGAAGAAAGAGAAAAGAGAAGAAAGGAAGAAAGAGAGAAGAAAGAAAAAAGAGGAGGAGAGAGAGAGAGAGAGAGAGAGAGAGAGAAGAAAGGAAAAGGAGAGAGAGAGAGAGAGAGAGAGCATGCCACAGAACTTGGTGCTGGAGGGCGGGCCTCCCTGGGGCTTCAGATTGACAGGTGGAGCAGACCACAGCCAACCAATCAGCATCAGTCGAGTAAGTGTTTGATAGCTGCAGGGTGCAACACTTCATTAAACCACTTAAACTCTTTTGGGTTTAAGTTGTTATACTATTTGATTATATTTTTTAAAGAATGGAGACTTTAACTAATAACTAATATTTATTCATAACCAATCCCTATTTTGGTCATTACATTAAATCATTATTGGCATAAAATTGTGAAATAGCCGATACAGTGTTGAGTTTGTACATGATCTGCTAGCTACACCTCGGAAAAGTAATTGATATACAATTATCGTTATGAATATGATGGATAATTGCAGCCCTACTTGTTGTTGTGATGTTTTTATTTAGAGGGGAGCTCGGGAGAAGGAAGAGATCAAAGAGAAGGGGAGGGGGGGGGGGGGGGAGGGGGTTAGGGTATCCGGGGTGTCAAATACTTCAGCAGTGATATCAGCGTGCTACTGATAGAGACCTAGAGTGGCCACACACACACACACACACACACACACACACACACACACATGGCTGGACATGACACAGACAGGCCTGTTTTTAGAAGCAGACGTAGCAGCAACGCCAAGTCTCAGGTTTTCTCCAGAACATGTATGACACTGATTTACTACAACACAATGTCGGAGTCCGACTAGTAGACCTAATGGTTCTAGTAGTAGGCCTAATGGTTCTAGTTCTACCCCTGATATGTCATTCAGGGGTAGGGTAGGCTATCTCTTCATGTGTTACGGTATTTATATGTCCGTCCGTGGGACAAATGGAAGAATTGCATGGTGATCACCATAGACATAGCTGATCTACAAGCTCTCAACGCGTCGCGCTGTGACGCGTTGAGAGCTTGTAGATCCGCTATTTTTGTTCAAAAGTGCCCTCTTATATATGAGATTTCAGCCCCTGCCTCTCTAACACGTCCCTGAGAGTAGACAACAAGGCAAGCTTTCCCCATATTCCTTCATTGTGAAGCATAGCGGTGTAGGCCAATCAGAGGCACAATGTAAACGTTTGTTTCCTCATGCCAATAACACTCCTTTGGACTGATAAGTCCCGGAAAAGACGCACTGTTATTGGCCAGTACTAGTCACTTTGAGTGGCAGCGACGCAGCATGCCTTCCGCTTGACTTCCGCTTGACTTCTGCCTATACGCTGGCTCAGAGCCTTAGATATAGACAGAGTTACGCAAACTGCGTTCACTTCATGGGGCCAGTCCAATGGCGGCTCTCCTATATAGACTACGCATTGAGCATGGGGACAACCAACTGGGCCAAGTCCTGGACCGGAAGTAGGCAGAAATGCATTGGACTCGGGCAACAGCCCAGCTTTAATGATCTTAAATCCCTTTATTTTAGTGTGTGTTTTGTAGTAATAGTACAACATAAACATTAAAGACAATTTAGTTGTTGCTGTACAATACTTTAAAACAGTTGTCATGTTGCACAGATGCTTAACCCATTCTGACCGGGCACCCATTTTGGTGTTGGCATCATGTTATGCTTTAGCTATTGAAAAATAGCAGATCTACAAGCTCATATCGCGCCACCGAGTGGCGCGATACGAGCTTGTAGGTCTGCTATTTTTGAAAAATCGAAGAGCGACTGACATTTTTAGAATCTGATCTCAGGTCAGAATGGGTTCATCAGACCCAGTGTTTGTCCGGCGGAAACCTCGTATGAATCTGATCTCAGGTCAGAATGGGTTAAAATAGCTCTTATTTGCGCCGCCCTCGTTGAAAACAATGTATTTCCAACTCCAGCTTGTCTCAGTTCAGGCAGCATGAACAGCGCTCGAGCGCTCGGTTTCTGCTCCTCTATATCTAACTCTATTAGATGGCTCTGGTCTGGCTGGAGAACTGCAGCGGCCAATGACGTGAGGCATCTGTTCATTTAATATCTATTCTATGGTGATGGCCGCTGCCTATAGGTCTTTGCTTCGTCCTCTCCTCATATAGGTGACACCTGGAACTAAGGCCTCATTGGCCAACCTGTACCCCGGTGATGTCATCCTGGCCATCGGGGGCGTGGTCACTGAGGTCATGACCTTGGAGGAGGCCCAACAGGTCATCACGAGCTGCACGGACCAGCTGTGTCTGAAGATACAACGGTACCTGTCTGTCTGTCTGTCTGTCTGTCTGTTTGTGTTATATATCTGTCTGTCTGTCTGTCTCTCTCTGTCTGTGTTATATCTGTCTGTCTGTCTGTCTGTCTGTCTGTTTGTGTTATATATCTGTCTGTCTGTCTGTCTCTCTCTGTCTGTGTTATATCTGTCTGTCTGTCTGTCTGTCTGTCTGTCTGTCTGTCTGTCTGTCTGTCTGTCTGTGTTATATATCTGTCTGTCTGTCTCTGTCTGTGTTATATCTGTCTGCCTGCGAGGTGCATGTTTTTGGTCCGACAGTCATGAGTCCTACCCAAAACCCAACCCTAAACCTAACATCACAGGAAGCCACGGGTTAGTTTTAACCTGCCACGCATGTCAGGTTAGTTGTAAGGTGTAAGTGACAGTGCATGTCGGGTTAGTTGTAAGGTGTAAGTGGCAGACAGTGCATGTCAGGTTAGTTGTAAGGTGTAAGTGGCAGACAGTGCATGTCAGGTTAGTTGTAAGGTGTAAGTGGCAGACAGTGCATGTCAGGTTAGTTGTAAGGTGTAAGTGGCAGACAGTGCATGTCGGGTTAGTTGTAAGGTGTAAGTGGCAGACAGTGCATGTCAGGTTAGTTGTAAGGTGTAAGTGGCAGACAGTGCATGTCGGGTTAGTTGTAAGGTGTAAGTGGCAGACAGTGCATGTCGGGTTAGTTGTAAGGTGTAAGTGGCAGACAGTGCATGTCAGGTTAGTTGTAAGGTGTAAGTGGCAGACAGTGCATGTCAGGTTAGTTGTAAGGTGTAAGTGGCAGACAGTGCATGTCAGGTTAGTTGTAAGGTGTAAGTGGCAGACAGTGCATGTCAGGTTAGTTGTAAGGTGTAAGTGGCAGTGCATGTCAGGTTAGTTGTAAGGTGTAAGTGGCAGTGCATGTCAGGAGCGAAGCTGTTGTCAGACTAATGCCTGTCTGGACTGTTAGTATACAGTATGTCTAACCAACGTATGCACCCCCTGCCTGCGTGTCTGCCTGCCTGTCCGTCCCACCATCCGTCTGTCTGTCTAATCTGTGTGTGTGTGTGTGTGTGTGTGTGTGTGTGTGTGTGTGTGTGTGTGTGTGTGTGTGTGTGTGTTTCTCTGTGTGTGTGTGTGTGTGTGTGTGTGTGTGTGTGTGTGTGTGTGTGTGTGTGTGTGTGTGTTTCTCTGTGTGTGTGTGTGTGTGTGTGTGTGTGTGTGTGTGTGTGTGTGTGTGTGTGTGTGTGTGTGTGTGTGTGTGTGTGTGTGTGTGTGTGTGTGTGTGTGTGTGTGTGTGTGTGTGTGTGTGTGTGTGTGTGTGTGTGTGTGTTTTCCAGGCCACTGACAACACTATGGTCTCCTCAGATGGAACCGTTCAGCCTCAATTTACAGACTGCACAGCAGCAGGTACACAGACACACACACACACACACACGCACACGCACACACGTGATGTCTCTTTTCTTACAGGGCTCCGTGGATTATTTCCTTATTTTCCTAACGTAGCACGAAATGAGTTGCGATTGCTACACGTACACACACACACACACAGACACACACACACACACACACACACACACACACACACACACACACACACACACACTTTGATTGACACGTGTCTCTGTCATAATGTGGATGATTGACATGTGTCTGTCATAATGTGAATGATTGACATGTGTCTGTCCAGGACCTCGGCCACTTTGAGCACAAGTTTAACGTCAGGCCACGCCCCTTTGGAGGCCCCGCCCCCGTGGTCACCACGGAAACCATCGACGACAACAACAACAGTGAGTGACGCCACCTCTAAATGAGACGTTTTGCATCATTCATCGAGGTCTTACGCCACCTCTAAATGAGACGTTTTGCATCATTCATCGAGGTCTTACGCCACCTCTAAATGAGACGTTTTGCATCATTCATCGAGGTCTTACGCCACCTCTAAATGAGACGTTTTGCATCATTCATCGAGGTCTTACAACACCTCTAAATGAGACGTTTTGCATCATTCATCGAGGTCTTACAACACCTCTAAATGAGACGTTTTGCATCATTCATCGAGGTCTTACGCCACCTCTAAATGAGACGTTTTGCATCATTCATCGAGGTCTTACGCCACCTCTAAATGAGACGTTTTGCATCATTCATCGAGGTCTTACAACACCTCTAAATGAGACGTTTTGCATCATTCATCGAGGTCTTACGCCACCTCTAAATGAGACGTTTTGCATCATTCATCAAGGTCTCTCTTACCTGGGCTGTCGGGATTTCGCAGGTGGGCCCCAAAATAATTGGCAAAACATATTAATTAAAAACTAAATGTGTACAAAGCATTGGTATTTTTTCTTTCAAACTTATTTTATTTTATTTTGTGATAACCAATAAATAGGAGTTTAAATGTTAGTTCCATTGATCCAAGTCAGAACACAATGGATTGATTGATCATGAGAATGCACATGGTGCACCATGACGTCCAATAGGCATGTAACGATATATTGTATATCGATATTAATCCCGACGATATGAATCGATTCATTGAAATAAAAAAATCGATAAAAAAATAATAATACTTTTTTCATTTTTCTCAGGGGGAAGATAAATTATATAAAATTTTAAAAAACTGTAATATAAATTATATAAAATTTCAAAAATGGTAATTTTTCTTTAAAATATAAATATATTTTTAGTGAAAAATCGTATCGTGAACCTCATATCTTGATACGAATCGTATCGTGAGTTGAGTGAATCGTTACATGCCTACCGTCCAACCATTAGTTACACATATGTCAGAGCTTGTATCGGTTTGTATCATTGTTGTCTCCACCAGGCCGAAGGCATGTGGGGACTCCACCAGGCCGAAGGCATGTGGGGAGAGTATGTTTTGCACTCCGTCCGTGTGTCCGTCCGTGTGTCCGGCCGTCCGTCCGTCCGTGTGTCCGTGAGCAGCTAATCTCGGCCACCGTTAACCCGGTCGATGCCAAATTTTGCACACACACTCCCTGGATGCCAACGATGAACCTCTGCCCCAAACTTTCCAGAACGGCCTGTTATAGCGCCACCAGGAGGCCGCTTTGTACAAAACAAGTTTTTGCACAGTACACCTACAGATTTTGTCCAAACATCACGCGAATTGGTACACAGTCTCTCTAGAGCCATTCAACGAAACCGGTCTTTCAGATTTCTCACACTCCATCCTGATTGGTTAAGATTGGCTTCCAAAGTTCACAGGAGTGCTCAGTTTCAAACAAAATGCTGCAAATCATGAACACATCGCGTGATTTCCGTGAAATTGTGCACCCACATTCCCACTAGGCCCAGGACGAAATGCCACATGAACAATTTCAACTCAGACTCAAGGTGGCGCTATAACTGGCCGAAAAGTGTTTTTACCTCTAACTGCACGGATCTGTGGATAACTTTGTATGCCAACTCCCTAGAGGCCAAGGAAAAACCTTTGCCTGGAATTTTTCACATCTGCTCTTTATAGCGCCACCAGGAGGCCGACATATGTAAAACACATTTTCTATTATTACTCCTTCAGATTTTATCCAAATTTCACGCAAATCGGTATACACTATCTCCATAGTCATGTGATCAACACGGAGCGGCACCATTTCCCATCTTCCATCCTGATTGGCTAAGATTGGCTTCCAAAGCTCACACGATTCGTCCATTTCGAAAAAAGGCCACAAATCACAAACACAGTGTGCAATTTCCGTTCAATTATACACACACATTTTCACTAGGCCGAGGACGACATGCCACAATTTTTTCCTCAAAATCAGCCTCACGGTGGCGCTATAACAGGCCAATTCCTGTTTTTAGCTATAACTGCATCGATCTGTATACAACTTATGTATGCACACATGGAAAAACATTGTACCTGCATCCCTCCAACACGAACCTCCGGCCCAAATCTTCCTCAACAGCCTGTTATAGCGCCACCATGAGGCCACAACCTGACCTGCCCTGGTGGAGACCTGTGCCGATTGGCACTTTGTCTAGTTGTTGCTGATGTTGCTGTTGATGTTATTATTGACGTTGTTGTTGTTCATTCCAGGTGTCAGCCGTCCCGTCACTCGGACTGTTGTTGCCCCGGTAACCAAACCCCAGCCTCCCGTTGCTCACCTACAGAAGCTGCCCCTCTGTGACCTCTGTGGCAAAGCAGTCATGTGAGTAACCCTGACCCTGATAAGTTCTGTCACTCTGGGGCTGTCACCTCGTTCACTGATTGGTCTAGAAGTTGGGTGGGCGGTCCCCTTGGCTTTGCATGGCACGGGGGTTTTGCATCTGAACCAGAGGGAGGACGGTGACATCACCGCGAGTATGATGACCTCGACTCTTTATCACCTTTAGGTGATACCTTATCACTTATCACCTAAAACTGGAGTATGTATGAGCCTCTGTTGGAAAGAAATCAATTCAATTCAAAGGAGCTTTATTGGTATGAATGAGACAATATACGTTTACATTGCCAAAGCAAG
This sequence comes from Protomyctophum parallelum, assembly GCF_964188405.1. Classification (NCBI taxonomy): domain Eukaryota; kingdom Metazoa; phylum Chordata; class Actinopteri; order Myctophiformes; family Myctophidae; genus Protomyctophum; species Protomyctophum parallelum. Next base: position 42,095,623 of record NC_139711.1, on the reverse strand, counting down.
TGACAAAATACAATAAAAACTGTTCAAAATGGGGAAAGTATATACAGTTGGAGGAGGTACAGCATTATGTAAACAGAGCTATATGTCACATTGCATCGTTATATACATGTTATACTACATACAGGAATCATGTGAGAACTCTTACTTTACTAAAGTCACACTTTAAAATACTTTACTCACACTTTTGCACTGCGAGGCGTTTGGGAACCCTTGGCCCAAGGGCCTATGCTAGGCCATCTCCTTTTTTCCATCTACAGCTGCCCACCCACCGGTTAACGAGGTTGTAAGTCACATTCCGAACGTATCTGCAGTGCTTGGTGCCAGAGTGACAGTTCTCAGCACCACCTCCTAAATTAATCTCATGACTCAGAAGCATATCATTCCTAGGGGGATAATTAAATGGATAAAAGGTAATGGTCTCTTTTAGAGCGACCATTAGCCGTGGCCTGGCACCACTGGTTTTCAACCGTGGGTTTGGGGAACACCAGGCAGTCCAAATGGACCCTTTACTACGGGGTCTGTGATTATTGGGGTTTTCAGAACAATTATGACAAGGACATGAGAGAATGAAATGAAAAAAAAAATACAGACAGCACCGAAGTCTGACGTCACTTTCAGCAGAGGGTGCCAGTACACAGGTTAATGTATTTTTTTATTTGCATTGAAATCACCATAGGGTGATTTTAGGTCGCTTCATATAAGAACTGTGTTTGAAAGATAAACCGATCATCCCGGCCTTTCTGTCAGGGGGGTGGCTGTGCGTCGTTGACTCGTTAATGATGTCCATTCATATTTGATACAGCCAGTTTCTGGAGAAAATGTAATTACTTTGGCCGCAAAAGCCTTGAAACTACATATGACAGCAATGTCGCTGCTAATATACGTCACGCCCAGCTATCAACACATTGTGTTCCTGAGATTCCTCGTTGACGTAAGCTCAGCTGGCGGTGAATCGAATTTTTTTTAAACGTAATTAACAGTTTAAGTTTCTGTTGTGCGACGGGCAGTTGCAACCACCCGCCTACCCGGAAATGTAGTCTCTGGGTTGTTTGACTCGTTTCTAGCACTTATTGTGTTACTCTTTGGGTATATTTGTACATTTCCACCTTCAGTCGATGCTTCATATCCATATGAGTGAAAAGGCTGGGGTGATCGGTTTATTTTTCAAACACCGTTCGAGATCTAAAATCTCCCTATGGCGATTTTCAATGCAAATAAAAAGTACACAAACCTGTGGACTGGCGCCCTCTACTGACAGTGACATCAGGACTTTGGTTCTCTATAAAACAGACCTTAGACTCTCCAGATAGACTACATTATAGCATGATACTATTACTAACACATTGAGCATTGAGTATGATAGTGAAATGCAGACGTACCATTAACCAATTGGTTAAAATTTGGTTTGTCTCCCACTGCGCCCCCTTGCGCTGGAAAAACAGTCACTGTAACATATCGTTGCTGTCGGGCAGAAACTTCTCATCTCCATATTTTAACTTTTTTGTGTTTTTGTAAATGAACGCCCTACTTGATCAAACTACAGCGTCACACAAGCATCAAAAGTAGCAGATCCTGGCCCAGGCCGTAGCGTAACGGTCTGGGCACCGGACTGGTAATCCAGTCGCAGTGTGCCGCGGGTTCGACTCCCGGACCCGACACGGCCTTTACTGCATGTCATCCCCCCATCTCTCTCCCGTTTCCTGTCAGCCTACTGTCTGTCCCTTCAAAAATCAATAGAGCAGAAAAAAAAAGTAGCAGATCCACAAGCTCGAAACATGACGCTAAGCGATGGGTTTTAAGTCCTGACAAGTAGGCAAATAAACAAGTCCTGACAAGTAGGCAAATAAACAAGTCCTGACAAGTAGGCAAACTCTCCAACAGTTTTGGTTTCCACCTGACAGACAATATATTATATTTCTTTCTGGCAGAGGTGTGGTGGTGCGTGCACTGCAGGGAGGTAAACATATTAATACATGTTTCCTTCTGTGCAGAGGTGCGGTGGTGCGTGCAGGGAGGTAAACATATTAATGCATGTTTCCTTCTGTGCAGAGGTGCGTGCACTGCAGGGAGGTAAACATATTAATACATGTTTCCTTCTGTGCAGAGGAGCGGTGGTGCGTGCAGGGAGGTAAACATATTAATACATGTTTCCTTCTGTGCAGAGGAGCGGTGGTGCGTGCAGGGAGGTAAACATATTAATACATGTTTCCTTCTGTGCAGAGGAGCGGTGGTGCGTGCAGGGAGGTAAACATATCAATACATGTTTCCTTCTGTGCAGAGGAGCGGTGGTGCGTGCAGGGGAGAAGTGGCGTCACCCAGGCTGTTTCAGGTGCGTGGTGTGTGGCCAGGAGCTGAAACACCAGGGATACTACCTGATCGAAGGGCAGCTGTACTGCCAGCAGCACGCCGCAGACGCCGTCGCCATGCAGGCCCGGGGGGAATGAGACCCGGGTGTCATACATATGTTCATATATGTGGACAAAATCAAAGTGTGTGTCCGTGGCAAGACTCTGTCTGGTCCGTGCCAAATGTTTAGATTTTCTTTTTTTTACACACATTATAATGTTCTTATTTTGATCACAAGACCTAATTATTGAATGTCAAGTCTCCAGGTTTTGTTCTGAATATGTATGACACCGATTTACTACACATTAGGAGTCCAACTGGTACTGATTCACTACGACACTGTGGTACATTAGGAGTCCAACTGGTACTGATTCACTACGACACTGTGGTACATTAGGAGTCCAACTGGTACTGATTCACTACGACACTGTGGTACATTAGGAGTCCAACTGGTACTGATTCACTACGACACTGTGGTACATTAGGAGTCCAACTGGTACCGATTTACTACGACACTGTGGCACATTATAGGAGTCCAACTGGTACTGATTTACTACGACACTGTAGCACATTATAGGAGTCCAACTGGTATTGATTCACTACGACACTGTGGCACATTAGGAGTCCAACTGGTACTGATTCACTACGACACTGTGGCACATTATAGGAGTCCAACTGGTACTGATTCACTACGACACTGTGGCACATTATAGGAGTCCAACTGGTACTGATTCACTACGACACTGTGGCACATTATAGGAGTCCAACTGGTACTGATTCACTACGACACTGTGGCACATTAGGAGTCCAACTGGTACTGATTCACTACGACACTGTGGCACATTATAGGAGTCCAACTGGTACTGATTCACTACGACACTGTGGCACATTATAGGAGTCCAACTGGTACTGATTCACTACGACACTGTGGCACATTATAGGAGTCCAACTGGTACTGATTCACTACGACACTGTGGTACATTAGGAGTCCAACTGGTACTGATTCACTACGACACTGTGGCACATTAGGAGTCCAACTGGTACTGATTTACTACGACACTGTGGTACATTATAGGAGTCCAACTGGTACTGATTCACTACGACACTGTGGCACATTATAGGAGTCCAACTGGTACTGATTCACTACGACACTGTGGCACATTATAGGAGTCCAACTGGTACTGATTCACTACGACACTATGGCACATTATAGGAGTCCAACTGGTACTGATTCACTACGACACTGTGGCACATTATAGGAGTCCAACTGGTACTGATTTACTACGACACTGTGGCACATTATAGGAGTCCAACTGGTATTGATTCACTACGACACTGTGGCACATTATAGGAGTCCAACTGGTACTGATTCACTACGACACTGTGGCACATTATAGGAGTCCAACTGGTACTGATTCACTACGACACTATGGTACATTAGGAGTCCAACTGGTACTGATTCACTACGACACTATGGTACATTAGGAGTCCAACTGGTACTGATTCACTACGACACTATGGTACATTAGGAGTCCAACTGGTACTGATTCACTACGACACTATGGTACATTAGGAGTCCAACTGGTACTGATTCACTACGACACTGTGGCACATTATAGGAGTCCAACTGGTACTGATTCACTACGACACTGTGGCACATTATAGGAGTCCAACTGGTACTGATTCACTACGACACTGTGGCACATTAGGAGTCCAACTGGTACTGATTCACTACGACACTGTGGCACATTAGGAGTCCAACTGGTACTGATTTACTACGACACTGTGGTACATTAGGAGTCCAACTGGTACTGATTCACTACGACACTGTGGTACATTAGGAGTCCAACTGGTACTGATTCACTACGACACTGTGGCACATTATAGGAGTCCAACTGGTATTGATTCACTACGACACTGTGGCACATTATAGGAGTCCAACTGGTACTGATTCACTACGACACTGTGGCACATTAGGAGTCCAACTGGTACTGATTCACTACGACACTGTGGCACATTAGGAGTCCAACTGGTACTGATTCACTACGACACTGTGGCACATTAGGAGTCCAACTGGTACTGATTCACTACGACACTGTGGCACATTAGGAGTCCAACTAGTACTGATTCACTACGACACTGTGACACATTAAAGGAGTCCAACTGGTACTGATTCACTACGACACTGTGGCACATTAGGAGTCCAACTGGTACTGATTCACTACGACACTGTGGCACATTAGGAGTCCAACTGGTACTGATTCACTACGACACTGTGGCACATTAGGAGTCCAACTGGTACTGATTCACTACGACACTGTGGCACATTATAGGAGTCCAACTGGTACTGATTCACTACGACACTGTGGCACATTATAGGAGTCCAACTGGTACTGATTCACTACGACACTGTGGCACATTAGGAGTCCAACTGGTACTGATTCACTACGACACTGTGGCACATTAGGAGTCCAACTGGTACTGATTCACTACGACACTGTGGCACATTAGGAGTCCAACTGGTACTGATTCACTACGACACTGTGGCACATTAGGAGTCCAACTAGTACTGATTCACTACGACACTGTGACACATTAAAGGAGTCCAACTGGTACTGATTCACTACGACACTGTGGCACATTATAGGAGTCCAACTGGTATTGATTCACTACGACACTGTGGCACATTATAGGAGTCCAACTGGTACTGATTCACTACGACACTGTGGCACATTAGGAGTCCAACTGGTACTGATTCACTACGACACTGTGGCACATTAGGAGTCCAACTGGTACTGATTCACTACGACACTGTGGCACATTAGGAGTCCAACTGGTACTGATTCACTACGACACTGTGGCACATTAGGAGTCCAACTAGTACTGATTCACTACGACACTGTGACACATTAAAGGAGTCCAACTGGTACTGATTCACTACGACACTGTGGCACATTAGGAGTCCAACTGGTACTGATTCACTACGACACTGTGGCACATTAGGAGTCCAACTGGTACTGATTCACTACGACACTGTGGCACATTAGGAGTCCAACTAGTACTGATTCACTACGACACTGTGACACATTAAAGGAGTCCAACTGGTACTGATTCACTACGACACTGTGGCACATTAGGAGTCCAACTGGTACTGATTCACTACGACACTGTGGCACATTAGGAGTCCAACTGGTACTGATTCACTACGACACTGTGGCACATTATAGGAGTCCAACTGGTACTGATTCACTACGACACTGTGGCACATTAGGAGTCCAACTGGTACTGATTCACTACGACACTGTGGCACATTATAGGAGTCCAACTGGTACTGATTCACTACGACACTGTGGCACATTAGGAGTCCAACTGGTACTGATTCACTACGACACTGTGGCACATTAGGAGTCCAACTGGTACTGATTCACTACGACACTGTGGCACATTAGGAGTCCAACTGGTACTGATTCACTACGACACTGGCACATTATAGGAGTCCAACTGGTACTGATTTACTACGACACTGTGGCACATTAGGAGTCCAACTGGTACTGATTCACTACGACACTGTGGCACATTATAGGAGTCCAACTGGTACTGATTTACTACGACACTGTGGCACATTATAGGAGTCCAACTGGTACTGATTTACTACGACACTGTGGCACATTAGGAGTCCAACTGGTACTGATTTACTACGACACTGTGGCACATTATAGGAGTCCAACTGGTACTGATTTACTACGACACTGTGGCACATTATAGGAGTCCAACTGGTACTGATTCACTACGACACTGTGGTACATTATAGGAGTCCAACTGGTACTGATTCACTACGACACTGTGGCACATTAGGAGTCCAACTGGTACTGATTCACTACGACACTGTGGTACATTAGGAGTCCAACTGGTACTGATTCACTACGACACTGTGGCACATTATAGGAGTCCAACTGGTACTGATTTACTACGACACTGTGGCACATTATAGGAGTCCAACTGGTACTGATTCACTACGACACTGTGGCACATTATAGGAGTCCAACTGGTACTGATTCACTACGACACTGTGGCACATTAGGAGTCCAACTGGTACTGATTCACTACGACACTGTGGTACATTAGGAGTCCAACTGGTACTGATTCACTACGACACTGTGGCACATTATAGGAGTCCAACTGGTACTTATTCACTACGACACTGTGGCACATTATAGGAGTCCAACTGGTACTGATTCACTACGACACTGTGGCACATTAGGAGTCCAACTGGTACTGATTTACTACGACACTGTGGCACATTATAGGAGTCCAACTGGTACTGATTCACTACGACACTGTGGCACATTAGGAGTCCAACTGGTACTGATTTACTACGACACTGTGGCACATTATAGGAGTCCAACTGGTACTGATTCACTACGACACTGTGGCACATTATAGGAGTCCAACTGGTACTGATTCACTACGACACTGTGGCACATTAGGAGTCCAACTGGTACTGATTCACTACGACACTGTGGCACATTAGGAGTCCAACTGGTACTGATTCACTACGACACTGTGGCACATTAGGAGTCCAACTGGTACTGATTCACTACGACACTGTGGCACATTAGGAGTCCAACTGGTACTGATTCACTACGACACTGTGGCACATTAGGAGTCCAACTGGTACTGATTCACTACGACACTGTGGCACATTATAGGAGTCCAACTGGTACTGATTCACTACGACACTGTGGCACATTAGGAGTCCAACTGGTACTGATTTACTACGACACTGTGGCACATTATAGGAGTCCAACTGGTACTGATTTACTACGACACTGTGGCACATTATAGGAGTCCAACTGGTACTGATTCACTACGACACTGTGGCACATTATAGGAGTCCAACTGGTACTGATTCACTACGACACTGTGGCACATTATAGGAGTCCAACTGGTACTGATTCACTACGACACTGTGGCACATTAGGAGTCCAACTGGTACTGATTTACTACGACACTGTGGCACATTATAGGAGTCCAACTGGTACTGATTCACTACGACACTGTGGCACATTATAGGAGTCCAACTGGTACTGATTCACTACGACACTGTGGCACATTATAGGAGTCCAACTGGTACTGATTCACTACGACACTGTGGCACATTATAGGAGTCCAACTGGTACTGATTCACTACGACACTGTGGTACATTATAGGAGTCCAACTGGTACTGATTCACTACGACACTGTGGTACATTATAGGAGTCCAACTGGTACTGATTCACTACGACACTGTGGCACATTATAGGAGTCCAACTGGTACTGATTCACTACGACACTGTGGCACATTATAGGAGTCCAACTGGTACTGATTCACTACGACACTGTGGCACATTAGGAGTCCAACTGGTACTGATTCACTACGACACTGTGGCACATTATAGGAGTCCAACTGGTACTGATTCACTACGACACTGTGGTACATTATAGGAGTCCAACTGGTACTGATTCACTACGACACTGTGGCACATTATAGGAGTCCAACTGGTACTGATTCACTACGACACTGTGGCACATTATAGGAGTCCAACTGGTACTTATTCACTACGACACTGTGGCACATTATAGGAGTCCAACTGGTACTGATTCACTACGACACTGTGGCACATTAGGAGTCCAACTGGTACTGATTTACTACGACACTGTGGCACATTATAGGAGTCCAACTGGTACTGATTCACTACGACACTGTGGTACATTAGGAGTCCAACTGGTACTGATTCACTACGACACTGTGGCACATTATAGGAGTCCAACTGGTACTGATTTACTACGACACTGTGGCACATTATAGGAGTCCAACTGGTACTGATTTACTACGACACTGTGGCACATTATAGGAGTCCAACTGGTACTGATTCACTACGACACTGTGGCACATTATAGGAGTCCAACTGGTACTGATTCACTACGACACTGTGGCACATTATAGGAGTCCAACTGGTACTGATTTACTACGACACTGTGGCACATTATAGGAGTCCAACTGGTACTGATTCACTACGACACTGTGGCACATTATAGGAGTCCAACTGGTACTGATTCACTACGACACTGTGGCACATTAGGAGTCCAATTGGTACTGATTCACTACGACACTGTGGCACATTATAGGAGTCCAACTGGTACTGATTCACTACGACACTGTGGTACATTATAGGAGTCCAACTGGTACTGATTCACTACGACACTGTGGCACATTAGGAGTCCAACTGGTACTGATTCACTACGACACTGTGGCACATTAGGAGTCCAACTGGTACTGATTCACTACGACACTGTGGCACATTAGGAGTCCAACTGGTACTGATTCACTACGACACTGTGGCACATTAGGAGTCCAACTGGTACTGATTCACTACGACACTGTGGCACATTAGGAGTCCAACTGGTACTGATTCACTACGACACTGTGGCACATTATAGGAGTCCAACTGGTACTGATTCACTACGACACTGTGGCACATTAGGAGTCCAACTGGTACTGATTTACTACGACACTGTGGCACATTATAGGAGTCCAACTGGTACTGATTCACTACGACACTGTGACACATTAGGAGTCCAACTGGTACTGATTCACTACGACACTGTGGCACATTATAGGAGTCCAACTGGTACTGATTCACTACGACACTGTGGCACATTATAGGAGTCCAACTGGTACTGATTCACTACGACACTGTGGCACATTATAGGAGTCCAACTGGTACTGATTCACTACGACACTGTGGCACATTATAGGAGTCCAACTGGTACTGATTCACTACGACACTGTGGTACATTATAGGAGTCCAACTGGTACTGATTCACTACGACACTGTGACACATTAGGAGTCCAACTGGTACTGATTCACTACGACACTGTGGCACATTATAGGAGTCCAACTGGTACTGATTCACTACGACACTGTGGCACATTATAGGAGTCCAACTGGTACTGATTCACTACGACACTGTGGCACATTATAGGAGTCCAACTGGTATTGATTCACTACGACACTGTGGCACATTAGGAGTCCAACTGGTACTGATTCACTACGACACTGTGACACATTAGGAGTCCAACTGGTACTGATTCACTACGACACTGTGGCACATTATAGGAGTCCAACTGGTACTGATTCACTACGACACTGTGGCACATTATAGGAGTCCAACTGGTACTGATTCACTACGACACTGTGACACATTAGGAGTCCAACTGGTACTGATTCACTACGACACTGTGGCACATTATAGGAGTCCAACTGGTACTGATTCACTACGACACTGTGACACATTAGGAGTCCAACTGGTACTGATTTACTACGACACTGTGGCACATTATAGGAGTCCAACTGGTACTGATTCACTACGACACTGTGGTACATTATAGGAGTCCAACTGGTACTGATTCACTACGACACTGTGGCACATTAGGAGTCCAACTGGTACTGATTCACTACGACACTGTGGCACATTATAGGAGTCCAACTGGTACTGATTCACTACGACACTGTGGCACATTATAGGAGTCCAACTGGTACTGATTCACTACGACACTGTGGCACATTATAGGAGTCCAACTGGTATTGATTCACTACGACACTGTGGCACATTATAGGAGTCCAACTGGTACTGATTCACTACGACACTGTGGCACATTATAGGAGTCCAACTGGTACTGATTTACTACGACACTGTGGCACATTAGGAGTCCAACTGGTACTGATTCACTACGACACTGTGGCACATTATAGGAGTCCAACTGGTACTGATTCACTACGACACTGTGGCACATTATAGGAGTCCAACTGGTACTGATTTACTACGACACTGTGGCACATTAGGAGTCCAACTGGTACTGATTCACTACGACACTGTGGCACATTATAGGAGTCCAACTGGTACTGATTTACTACGACACTGTGGCACATTAGGAGTCCAACTGGTACTGATTCACTACGACACTGTGGCACATTATAGGAGTCCAACTGGTACTGATTTACTACGACACTATGGCACATTATAGGAGTCCAACTGGTACTGATTCACTACGACACTGTGGCACATTATAGGAGTCCAACTGGTACTGATTTACTACGACACTGTGGCACATTATAGGAGTCCAACTGGTACTGATTCACTACGACACTGTGGCACATTAGGAGTCCAACTGGTACTGATTCACTACGACACTGTGGTACATTAGGAGTCCAACTGGTACTGATTCACTACGACACTGTGGCACATTAGGAGTCCAACTGGTACTGATTCACTACGACACTGTGGCACATTAGGAGTCCAACTGGTACTGATTCACTACGACACTGTGGCACATTAGGAGTCCAACTGGTACTGATTCACTACGACACTGTGGCACATTAGGAGTCCAACTGGTACTGATTCACTACGACACTGTGGCACATTATAGGAGTCCAACTGGTATTGATTCACTACGACACTGTGGCACATTAGGAGTCCAACTGGTACTGATTTACTACGACACTGTGGCACATTATAGGAGTCCAACTGGTATTGATTCACTACGACACTGTGGCACATTAGGAGTCCAACTGGTACTGATTCACTACGACACTGTGGTACATTATAGGAGTCCAACTGGTATTGATTCACTACGACACTGTGGCACATTAGGAGTCCAACTGGTACTGATTCACTACGACACTGTGGCACATTATAGGAGTCCAACTGGTACTGATTTACTACGACACTGTGGCACATTATAGGAGTCCAACTGGTACTGATTCACTACGACACTGTGGCACATTATAGGAGTCCAACTGGTACTGATTTACTACGACACTGTGGCACATTATAGGAGTCCAACTGGTACTGATTCACTACGACACTGTGGTACATTATAGGAGTCCAACTGGTACTGATTCACTACGACACTGTGGTACATTATAGGAGTCCAACTGGTACTGATTTACTACGACACTGTGGCACATTATAGGAGTCCAACTGGTACTGATTCACTACGACACTGTGGCACATTATAGGAGTCCAACTGGTACTGATTCACTACGACACTGTGGCACATTAGGAGTCCAACTGGTACTGATTCACTACGACACTGTGGCACATTATAGGAGTCCAACTGGTACTGATTTACTACGACACTGTGGCACATTATAGGAGTCCAACTGGTACTGATTCACTACGACACTGTGGTACATTATAGGAGTCCAACTGGTACTGATTTACTACGACACTGTGGCACATTATAGGAGTCCAACTGGTACTGATTCACTACGACACTGTGGCACATTATAGGAGTCCAACTGGTACTGATTCACTACGACACTGTGGCACATTATAGGAGTCCAACTGGTACTGATTTACTACGACACTGTGGCACATTATAGGAGTCCAACTGGTACTGATTCACTACGACACTGTGGCACATTATAGGAGTCCAACTGGTACTGATTCACTACGACACTGTGGCACATTATAGGAGTCCAACTGGTACTGATTTACTACGACACTGTGGCACATTATAGGAGTCCAACTGGTACTGATTCACTACGACACTGTGGTACATTATAGGAGTCCAACTGGTACTGATTCACTACGACACTGTGGCACATTAGGAGTCCAACTGGTACTGATTCACTACGACACTGTGGTACATTAGGAGTCCAACTGGTACTGATTTACTACGACACTGTGGCACATTATAGGAGTCCAACTGGTACTGATTCACTACGACACTGTGGCACATTAGGAGTCCAACTGGTACTGATTCACTACGACACTGTGGCACATTATAGGAGTCCAACTGGTACTGATTCACTACGACACTGTGGTACATTAGGAGTCCAACTGGTACTGATTCACTACGACACTGTGGCACATTATAGGAGTCCAACTGGTACTGATTCACTACGACACTGTGGCACATTATAGGAGTCCAACTGGTATTGATTCACTACGACACTATGGCACATTAGGAGTCCAACTGGTACTGATTCACTACGACACTATGGCACATTAGGAGTCCAACTGGTATTGATTCACTACGACACTGTGGCACATTAGGAGTCCAACTGGTACTGATTTACTACGACACTGTGGCACATTATAGGAGTCCAACTGGTACTGATTCACTACGACACTGTGGTACATTAGGAGTCCAACTGGTACTGATTCACTACGACACTGTGGCACATTAGGAGTCCAACTGGTATTGATTCACTACGACACTGTGGCACATTAGGAGTCCAACTGGTATTGATTCACTACGACACTGTGGCACATTAGGAGTCCAACTGGTATTGATTCACTACGACACTATGGTACATTAGGAGTCCAACTGGTACTGATTTACTACGACACTATGGCACATTATAGGAGTCCAACTGGTACTGATTCACTACGACACTGTGGCACATTATAGGAGTCCAACTGGTACTGATTTACTACGACACTGTGGCACATTATAGGAGTCCAACTGGTACTGATTCACTACGACACTGTGGCACATTATAGGAGTCCAACTGGTACTGATTCACTACGACACTGTGGCACATTATAGGAGTCCAACTGGTACTGATTCACTACGACACTGTGGCACATTAGGAGTCCAACTGGTACTGATTCACTACGACACTGTGGCACATTATAGGAGTCCAACTGGTACTGATTCACTACGACACTGTGGCACATTATAGGAGTCCAACTGGTACTGATTTACTACGACACTGTGGCACATTATAGGAGTCCAACTGGTACTGATTCACTACGACACTGTGGCACATTAGGAGTCCAACTGGTACTGATTCACTACGACACTGTGGCACATTATAGGAGTCCAACTGGTACTGATTCACTACGACACTGTGGCACATTAGGAGTCCAACTGGTACTGATTCACTACGACACTGTGGCACATTATAGGAGTCCAACTGGTACTGATTCACTACGACACTGTGGCACATTATAGGAGTCCAACTGGTATTGATTCACTACGACACTATGGCACATTAGGAGTCCAACTGGTACTGATTCACTACGACACTATGGCACATTAGGAGTCCAACTGGTACTGATTCACTACGACACTGTGGCACATTAGGAGTCCAACTGGTACTGATTCACTACGACACTGTGGTACATTAGGAGTCCAACTGGTACTGATTCACTACGACACTGTGGTACATTAGGAGTCCAACTAGTACTGATTCACTACGACACTGTGGCACATTATAGGAGTCCAACTGGTACTGATTCACTACGACACTGTGGCACATTATAGGAGTCCAACTGGTACTGATTCACTACGACACTGTGGCACATTATAGGAGTCCAACTGGTACTGATTTACTACGACACTGTGGCACATTAGGAGTCCAACTGGTACTGATTTACTACGACACTGTGGCACATTATAGGAGTCCAACTGGTACTGATTCACTACGACACTGTGGCACATTATAGGAGTCCAACTGGTACTGATTCACTACGACACTGTGGCACATTATAGGAGTCCAACTGGTACTGATTTACTACGACACTGTGGCACATTATAGGAGTCCAACTGGTACTGATTCACTACGACACTGTGGCACATTATAGGAGTCCAACTGGTACTGATTCACTACGACACTGTGGTACATTATAGGAGTCCAACTGGTACTGATTCACTACGACACTGTGGCACATTAGGAGTCCAACTGGTACTGATTTACTACGACACTGTGGCACATTAGGAGTCCAACTGGTACTGATTCACTACGACACTGTGGCACATTATAGGAGTCCAACTGGTATTGATTTACTACGACACTGTGGTACATTAGGAGTCCAACTGGTACTGATTCACTACGACACTGTGGCACATTATAGGAGTCCAACTGGTACTGATTCACTACGACACTGTGGCACATTATAGGAGTCCAACTGGTACTGATTTACTACGACACTGTGGCACATTATAGGAGTCCAACTGGTACTGATTCACTACGACACTGTGGCACATTATAGGAGTCCAACTGGTACTGATTCACTACGACACTGTGGCACATTATAGGAGTCCAACTGGTACTGATTTACTACGACACTGTGGCACATTATAGGAGTCCAACTGGTACTGATTCACTACGACACTGTGGCACATTATAGGAGTCCAACTGGTACTGATTCACTACGACACTGTGGCACATTAGGAGTCCAACTGGTACTGATTCACTACGACACTGTGGTACATTATCGGAGTCCAACTGGTACTGATTTACTACGACACTGTGGTACATTAGGAGTCCAACTGGTACTGATTCACTACGACACTGTGGCACATTAGGAGTCCAACTGGTACTGATTCACTACGACACTGTGGTACATTATAGGAGTCCAACTGGTACTGATTCACTACGACACTGTGGTACATTATAGGAGTCCAACTGGTACTGATTTACTACGACACTGTGGCACATTAGGAGTCCAACTGGTACTGATTCACTACGACACTGTGGCACATTAGGAGTCCAACTGGTACTGATTCACTACGACACTGTGGTACATTATAGGAGTCCAACTGGTACTGATTTACTACGACACTGTGGCACATTATAGGAGTCCAACTGGTACTGATTCACTACGACACTGTGGCACATTATAGGAGTCCAACTGGTACTGATTCACTACGACACTGTGGCACATTAGGAGTCCAACTGGTACTGATTCACTACGACACTGTGGTACATTATCGGAGTCCAACTGGTACTGATTTACTACGACACTGTGGTACATTAGGAGTCCAACTGGTACTGATTCACTACGACACTGTGGCACATTAGGAGTCCAACTGGTACTGATTCACTACGACACTGTGGTACATTATAGGAGTCCAACTGGTACTGATTCACTACGACACTGTGGTACATTATAGGAGTCCAACTGGTACTGATTTACTACGACACTGTGGCACATTATAGGAGTCCAACTGGTACTGATTTACTACGACACTGTGGCACATTATAGGAGTCCAACTGGTACTGATTCACTACGACACTGTGGCACATTATAGGAGTCCAACTGGTACTGATTCACTACGACACTGTGGCACATTAGGAGTCCAACTGGTACTGATTTACTACGACACTGTGGCACATTAGGAGTCCAACTGGTACTGATTCACTACGACACTGTGGCACATTAGGAGTCCAACTGGTACTGATTCACTACGACACTGTGGTACATTAGGAGTCCAACTGGTACTGATTCACTACGACACTGTGGCACATTATAGGAGTCCAACTGGTACTGATTCACTACGACACTGTGGTACATTAGGAGTCCAACTGGTACTGATTCACTACGACACTGTGGTACATTATAGGAGTCCAACTAGTACTGATTTACTACGACACTGTGGCACATTATAGGAGTCCAACTGGTACTGATTCACTACGACACTGTGGCACATTATAGGAGTCCAACTGGTACTGATTCACTACGACACTGTGGTACATTATAGGAGTCCAACTGGTACTGATTCACTACGACACTGTGGTACATTAGGAGTCCAACTGGTACTGATTCACTACGACACTGTGGCACATTATAGGAGTCCAACTGGTACTGATTTACTACGACACTGTGGCACATTATAGGAGTCCAACTGGTACTGATTCACTACGACACTGTGGCACATTATAGGAGTCCAACTGGTACTGATTCACTACGACACTGTGGCACATTATAGGAGTCCAACTAGTACTGATTCACTACGACACTGTGGCACATTATAGGAGTCCAACTGGTACTGATTCACTACGACACTGTGGCACATTATAGGAGTCCAACTGGTACTGATTCACTACGACACTGTGGCACATTATAGGAGTCCAACTGGTACTGATTCACTACGACACTGTGGCACATTAGGAGTCCAACTGGTACTGATTCACTACGACACTGTGGCACATTATAGGAGTCCAACTGGTATTGATTCACTACGACACTGTGGCACATTAGGAGTCCAACTGGTACTGATTTACTACGACACTGTGGCACATTATAGGAGTCCAACTGGTACTGATTCACTACGACACTGTGGCACATTATAGGAGTCCAACTGGTACTGATTCACTACGACACTGTGGCACATTAGGAGTCCAACTGGTACTGATTCACTACGACACTGTGGCACATTAGGAGTCCAACTGGTACTGATTCACTACGACACTGTGGCACATTATAGGAGTCCAACTGGTACTGATTCACTACGACACTGTGGTACATTAGGAGTCCAACTGGTACTGATTCACTACGACACTGTGGTACATTAGGAGTCCAACTGGTACTGATTCACTACGACACTGTGGCACATTATAGGAGTCCAACTGGTACTGATTCACTACGACACTGTGGCACATTATAGGAGTCCAACTGGTACTGATTCACTACGACACTGTGGCACATTAGGAGTCCAACTAGTACTAGTGGTTCTCATGCGTTTTATTTGCAAATACCCCCTTGTTACAGACCTGTTATGGTCATTCAGGGCCAGCTCTCTATGTCCGATCGTGGCAAAAATGGAATTTTGACAAATATTTAAAAAACTAAAACTAATGTAAAAGAAAAATGTATTTCAACATTGTATTTTCAAGACAACTCAAGAATGGATGGAATATATATTTATTGAATATAAAATGAGCAATATATTTATTATGGTTTGGTACTCAGATCAAGCGCATCAGTCCCGAACATAGGGACTCCGAATCCCCCGTACCTAAACAGCGGATCCAGAACAACAGGCGGTAGGTGGAGTGGAGGGTGAGCAGCAAAGAAACTGAGCAGCGCAGCAGTATCAGTGTGCAGCAGCAAACAAGCAAGCAGATTGAGCAGTGCAAACTTCCAGTTTAAATTGTCGGTATGAAGATGGAATGAGTGTGTGTGATTGGATGAAGTGAACGATAACGTGATGCTGACGATGACCGGCCGGCAGTCCGTTTCCTGACTGAACTTGGTCTGTGCATGTCTCTGACAGGCGTGATGTTTTTAATCTAAAACCTTAAAAATGAGTTTTCATTGTGATACTGCCAAGTAGGAGCTTTATTAAAGTATACCAGTTTCAATGAACCAAAGCAGCACACAATCTGTTGATTGATTGATTGACCATTAGAAGTAAACATGCTCTGAAAACGCACGCTGTCTGACCACTGAACACGATAGCCGGGGAAAAGGCTGGTGTTCAGTGGTCAGATATGGGTGGTCCGTAAACGTTGTTCCAGTACGCTGAACCAGAAAAGGTGCTTGACCACTGATTTAAGAAACCGATACAATTGTTGTATTCACCACCAGGGAAACGTTTGTTACACACAAGCTTTTCGTTTTTAGATTTTAGCTACAGCTTTTCACTGCTTTTCCCCATCATTGGTTTGATAAAGAAAAAGCAAACAAGAACAGTCTTCGAGAAAATGAGGAGTGGACGGACCTGACAGATGTTTACAGTGGTGTTGTGCATGACAAAGGTCTGCTTTAAATGCTGTATCTGTATTATATACTTTTACTTTGTTAAAATACAGCAGCTCTATGTTCTGATAGCAATCATTGCTCAGTAACAGAACATGTGTCTCGATCCATGTTTCTCCAGCTCTGTAATAAACAGAACATACATTTTCAGGTCAGGATAGCCCTTTGGAAGTGATGATTTGGAACTGGATCAACTATAAAATTGAAGATGATGAATTAGTTCTCTCTACCGAGGCCGATAAATGGGCACTCACTCCTGGTTGGTTTAAATTGGCAACCCACCTGAAAATATATTATTTACGTTTAATAACAAGCTGGAGAGATAGAGCTTTAACTGTTTTAGCTCAAAACACTACACCACGTTTAATAATAATTTTATTTGAAAACTCTTTT
The DNA here is from genome assembly GCF_964188405.1 of Protomyctophum parallelum. NCBI lineage: Eukaryota > Metazoa > Chordata > Actinopteri > Myctophiformes > Myctophidae > Protomyctophum > Protomyctophum parallelum. The sequence continues at coordinate 42,077,343 of NC_139711.1, read as the reverse complement.
TGGCTCTATAGAAGCTTGAGGAATGAAAATGTAAGTCAATTTTTTTGTATTAAAAGAAATAAAAAAATGATATAATATATTTTATTTATATAGCAGCACATTCTAAAACTAATTTCAAAGGCAAACACATCAGTCTTTGTGGACACCGCAAGTACAGTAATCAAATAAGAGTGCCCCACTCTGCCCCATGTGTAAATGTCCACTAACTACTTAATGCACATACAGCCATAATACTGATGGAATAAGTTAAACATAATCTCTTTGTCTGAGTAAATGTATATTCATCTGTGCTCTGTGCCCCATCATCCATCCATTGAAGTCACAAGGCTCGTCCGAAATACCACACTAACATACAATTTAGTACTGCCAAATTACTTTTTAAAAGGTCCGAATTAAGCTATAGTAGCTACTAAATAGTACGCACGGATTCATAATAAATTCAGATAATTTTATAGTGTACACTGCAGTAGTGGACAATATACGCGGCTGTAAATATCCCCCAATGTAATGCGTTAGCTGCCCGGCTTCAGTAGTCTGTATTAACTATCACATTCTTTTGCTGGAGAAGCAGCCTGGGTAATGTAGTCACAGTGTGATGCAGCCTGCGTAATGTAGTCACAGTGGTGGTGCAGGCTGGTCAATGTAGTCACAGTAGTGCAGGCTGGGTAATGTAGTCACAGTGGTGGTGCAGCCTGGATAATGTAGTCACAGTGGTGGTGCAGCCTGGGTAATGTAGTCACAGTGGTGGTGCAGCCTGGGTAATGTAGTCACAGTGGTGGTGCAGGCTGGTCAATGTAGTCACAGTGGTGATGCAGCCTGCGTAATGTAGTCACAGTGATGCAGGCTGGGTAATGTAGTTGGTAGGTCAGTAGGTCATGATAGCCGGGATAGTGGAAGTGTAGTTTGACGAGTGTACCGACCTGAAATGACACAAACTATTAAGCACTTTATAGCAATGATTACTATCAGACTATAGAGCTATTAAACACTTTATTCAACCACAAAAAGAGGACACAAACTCTATGTTTAAAGAGAGAGGAGGAGAGAGAGAGAGGAGGAGAGAGAGAGAGGAGGAGAGAGAGAGAGGAGGAGAGAGATGAGAGTGTGAAACCTGTTGACGTTCAGGCTGATGATGCTCTGCACCGGGAGGAGAGAGAGAGAGGAGGAGAGAGAGAGAGGAGGAGAGAGAGAGAGGAGGAGGAGGAGAGAGAGAGGAGGAGGAGAGAGAGAAAGAGGAGGAGAGAGAGAGAGGAGGAGAGAGAGGAGAGGAGGAGAGAGAGAGAGAGGAGGAGAGAGAGGAGAGTGTGAAACCTGTGACGCTCTGCACTGGGAGGAGAGAGAGAGGAGAGAGAGAGGAGGAGAGAGAGAGAGGAGAGAGAGAGGAGGAGAGAGAGAGAGGAGGAGAGAGAGGAGGAGGAGGAGAGAGAGAGGAGGAGGAGAGAGAAAGAGGAGGAGAGAGAGAGAGGAGAGAGAGAGAGAGGAGGAGGGGAGAGAGAGAGAGGAGGAGAGAGAGAGAGAGGAGGAGAGAGAGGAGGAGAGAGAGAGAGGAGGAGAGAGAGAGAGAGAGGAGAGAGAGAGAGAGAGGAGAGAGAGGAGGAGAGAGAGAGGAGGAGAGAGATGCGAGGAGGAGAGAGAGAGGGAGGAGAGAGAGAGAGGAGGAGAGAGAGAGAGGAGGAGAGAGATGAGAGGAGGAGAGAGAGAGAGGAGGAGAGAGAGAGAGGAGGAGAGAGAGAGAGGAGGAGGAGAGAGAGAGAGGAGGAGAGAGAGAGAGGAGGAGAGAGAGAGAGAGGAGGAGAGAGAGAGAGAGGAGGAGAGAGAGAGAGGAGGAGAGAGATGAGAGGAGGAGAGAGAGAGAGGAGGAGAGAGAGAAGAGGAGGAGAGAGAGAGGAGGAGGAGAGAGAGAGAGGAGGAGAGAGAGAGGAGGAGGAGAGAGAATGAGAGGAGGAGAGAGAGAGAGGAGGAGAGAGAGAGAGGAGGAGAGAGAGAGGAGGAGGAGAGAGAGAGAGGAGGAGAGAGAGAGAGGAGGAGAGAGAGAGAGGAGGAGAGAGAGACAGGAGGAGAGAGAGAGGAGGAGGAGAGAGAGAGAGGAGGAGAGAGAGAGAGGAGGAGAGAGAGAGAGGAGGAGAGAGAGAGGAGAGGAGAGAGAGAGAGGAGGAGAGAGAGAGAGGAGGAGAGAGAGAGAGGAGGAGAGAGAGAGAGAGGAGGAGAGAGAGGAGGAGGAGGAGAGAGAGAGAGGAGGAGAGATGAAAGAGGAGGAGAGAGAGAGAGGAGGAGAGAGAGAGAGGAGGAGGGGAGAGAGAGAGAGGAGGAGAGAGAAAGAGAGAGGAGAGAGAGGAGGAGAGAGAGAGAGGAGGGAGAGAGAGAGAGAGAGGAGGAGAGAGAGAGAGAGGAGAGAGAGGAGGAGAGAGAGAGAGAGGAGAGAGAGGAGGAGAGAGAGAGAGGAGGAGAGAGAGAGAGAGGAGAGAGGAGGAGGAGAGAGAGAGAGGAGGAGAGAGATGCGAGGAGGAGAGAGAGAGGAGAGAGAGAGAGAGAGGAGAGAGAGAGAGGAGGAGGAGAGAGAGAGAGGAGGAGAGAGAGAGAGGAGGAGAGAGAGAGAGGAGGAGAGAGAGACAGGAGGAGAGAGAGAGGAGGAGGAGAGAGAGAGAGGAGGAGAGAGAGAGAGGAGGAGAGAGAGAGAGGAGGAGAGAGAGAGGAGGAGGAGAGAGAGAGGAGGAGGAGAGAGAGAGAGGAGGAGAGAGAGAGAGGAGAGAGAGAGAGAGAGGAGAGAGAGAGAGAGGAGAGAGATGAGAGGAGGAGAGAGAGAGAGGAGAGAGAGAGAGGAGGAGGAGAGAGAGAGAGAAGGAGAGAGAGAGAGGAGGAGGAGAGAGAGAGAGGAGGAGAGAGAGAGGGAGGAGAGAGAGGAGGAGAGAGGAGGAGAGAGAGAGAGGAGGAGAGAGAGAGAGAGGAGGAAGAGAGGAGGA
>NC_139711.1:41751883-42069383 GCF_964188405.1 Protomyctophum parallelum | reverse complement strand
GCGTGCGTGCGTGCGTGTGTGTGTGGGTGCGTACGTGGTTGCGTGCATGTGTGCGTGCATGTGTGCGTGTGACCCCGGCCTCACGGTCTCTTGTCGCTGATGCGGTGTGTGTGTGTGCGTGCATGCGTGCGTGTTCATGCATGTTCATGTATGTATGTGTGCGTGCGTGCGTGTGACCCCGGCCTCACGGTCTCTTGGCTGCGCTGCAGGGCAGGAAGGCCTTGCTGAGTATCTTCTTGCCCTGTGTGAGGCGCTCCAGGCGGGCCCGTCTCACGGGGTCCGTCAGCGCCTCGCGCTCAAAGATCCGCCGGTACTCCGTTTGGAAGTAGCCGCTCTGCAGCGCGCACGCCCCCCTGGACACGCCCCCCTGCATCTGGCGGTTTTTATAGGCCGCCTCGTTGAACGGACCTGGCGGGCGGGGGACAACAACCAAGTGTTGATTTTGACGCCACACAGTTTTAGTCATTGTCTTTAGAATATAGAATTGTTCAGAACCAATGTTTGGTTCTCACAAGCTGGTCCAGCCGGCTTCATTCACTGACATGTATATTGAACTTCCGGTGGGAGATTTGCCTCCCATGACAGTGTCCATGAAAGTGTCAGTCACGTGACCATGACCTTTCCTTCTCTAAGCTTCCTTGCCCAGAAGCATGGATAGTTGTTTCTAAAATGGCTGCTGTGCATGTGTAGCAGAGTGGCTCAGAGCCTCGCCTGATGGCCTCAAAAGTCTAATATCTCCCCCAGTCCAGAGGGCTATCCCTTTGGTCCAGTGGTTAAGATGTTGGACTTTCACGCCGGAGGCCCGAGTTTGAATCCCGGGCGTTACACATGCATAGATAGAGCCTATTTGGTTTAGATGAAAGTGTAACTCACGATAAGTTGACGAGACGTACTTGTCCCCGATGGACACGTATCCCATCTCCTTGAACACCCCCAGGCGCTCCATGTCACTCTTGTTACTCATCTTAACGCAGGACGTCCCAAAGCTGTCCACTGCAGGGACCCAAAGGTAAAAACATTATAAATGTAACCACTTTTTAATTTTTTTTAATTGTGAAAGTAGACGATCTACATTCTCACAAACATGTGGCATTGGCAATTTTTCACTCATTGTCATTCATTGATTGAATACTTTTTCCCATTGTGGTCATAATTATGTATTCCAAGTCATCAAGACATATAAAGACATTCGACAGTCACACTATACAAGAAGAAATTATCAATGGCAATACATTTACAAAAAAACATCCGTGGTTGAGCACCATGGAAAAGGGTCTAAAAACGCACGCACGCATACACGAGCAGCAGCAGTGGACGACAGAGTGGAGAACCAACTTTATGACTGAAAGGTCACTGGATGGAGTCTCTGCACGTAATTCAATCCATTCACCCTTAAATTAGCCCCCCTGAAGATATTAGTATTCAATCCATTCACCCTTAAATTAGCCCCCCTGAAGATATTAGTATTCAATCCATTCACCCTTAAATTAGCCCCCCTGAAGATATTAGTATTCAATCCATTCACCCTTAAATTAGCCCCCCTGAAGATATTAGTATTCAATCCATTCACCCTTAAATTAGCCCCCCTGAAGATATTAGTATTCAATCCATTCACCCTTAAATTAGCCCCCCTGAAGATATTAGTATTCAATCCATTCACCCTTAAATTAGCCCCCCTGAAGATATTAGTATTAAATTAGCCCCCCTGAAGATATTAGTATTAAATTAGCCCCCCTGAAGATATTAGTATTAAATTAGCTCCCCTGAAGATATTAGTATTAAATTAGCCCCCCTGAAGATATTAGTATTAAATTAGCCCCCCTGAAGATATTAGTATTAAATTAGCCCCCCTGAAGATATTAGTATTCATAGGAAATGTGACTTAAGACGATCTGCCAGCTTAGCACTCTGAAATGAATATGCCAGATAGATGCCTGTCAAATGCCTGTCTATCAATAACCGGTCTGTCAATCATTCAATCAATCAATCAATCAATCAATCAATCAAAAACCTACCTTTTTAGGAATGTGTTTTCTTAGTTGTATCTTTTATTTCATATGCCTTGATTTGACTTAGTTTAGCTTCTTACCCCAGTAGGGTCTTGTGGTGCCATCTATCTGCATGTATAGGCTATAGATACAGTACAGTATGTCCCTGATCTATCTGCATGTATAGGCTATAGATACAGTACAGTATGTCCCTGATCTATCTGCATGTATAGGCTATAGATACAGTACAGTATGTCCCTGATCTATCTGCATGTATAGGCTATAGATACAGTACAGTATGTCCCTGATCTATCTGCATGTATAGGCTATAGATACAGTAGGCCTACAGTATGTCCCTGATCTATCTGCATGTAGGCTATAGAAGTATAGATACAGTATAGATGTCCCTGAGGGAGATGTTTGTGTACAGTGGTAACCTAGGCGACACAAGTAGAGGAAGTAGAGAGGTGAGTGGATGGAAGCAGCCAGTCACAACACGCACACACGCACGCACGCACGCACGCATGCACGCACGTATACATTACATCATAAATAAATTAGCCTGGTACACACATTACTATAGGCCTGTCACAATTATCACATAATTGCCTAATCACAATAATTAGGAGATAATCGCAATAATTATTTGCATAATCACCATAATCATTTCCCTGTAGCAAGAAGCTTGCAGATCTGCAAGCTCAAAACAAATCACAATATGATGTTTTTTTACTTTTAAAGTTATTAAATTGTGTAAGTTATTAAAGTGTAATTAATATAAGTAAAAATGTGAGCAACAATGTGTGTGTGTGTGTGTGTGTGTTTGTGTGTGTGTGTGTGTGTGTGTGTGTGTGTGTGTGTGTGTGTGTGTGTGTGTGTGTGTGTGTGTGTGTGTGTGTGTGTGTGTGTGTGTGTGTGTGTGTGTATTGTGGCGTCTCGGGAGAGGTGTAAAATTCCCAGCAGCAGACCTTCTACTGGGGTCAACGGTCAAAAAAGTGCAGTTTCCAGACCAGAGTGGACACTGGACAAAAGACGGCTCCACGAGGCAACTATTGGGACATATGCACGCGTTCAAGGAGATGTCCTCTACCACACCCCACTCTCCGCTAAGCGGGAGAGGTGTAAAATTCCCAGCAGCAGACCTTCTACTGGGGTCAGACGTTCCTTTGTTATCTGCCATGGCTTTGAGCAACTGGTGGGCAGTGTCAACAAAGTGCCGCTTTTCTGGATGTAGAGTTTGTTTGACTAGGACTCTTTGATTGTACGTGGGTTTGTGCGTTGAGGAGTGAGGACAGAGGAACGCACACTCACTGAACACATTTTGCACGTGCAATATAACATATTAATATTATTATTATTATGCTGTCTGACTGGCAGCCTCTGGTGGACAAAACCATGCACAACTCCCCTTCCATCACCACAACTGCACCAATCACCCACAGGTGTCTGCCATCAGCACTCTGGGCTGATTGCCATTGTCAGCTCAGGTGTGCTCCCCTACAAACACTCACACTCACCCCTGACCCCACACACAGTTCACTCACACAGCTCTCCACTCCAGACCCAAGCCATGCGTCAATGACAAAATGTAAGCTCCTGTTTACTGTATTTGTTTTCTATACTATGCTCTGAGTTGCTTTGATGTATGCTTTGATGGTTTTGAGTTAATTGATTATTGCATTTGTCTGATCTACACTGCTAAATGCCAAATATTGTCTTTTTCATGTCAGAACCATGGTTTCTGGAATGATGGAGAAATAAATACAAGTCACAAGTCAATGTCAATTGTCTTTAATTTGAACATTTTGGGTGGTGACAGCAATGTCACCTGAACAACAAACTTTTAAATACTCAGCATGCAGCATTTCCAGGAAGAGAAAGTCTGTAGTTTCTATTTCCACAGCCCACCAATGAGACACAGAAGTGGGCTCTGCTTACAACTTGATCTCAGAGGAGAAATATGTTGTTGTTAAAGCAGTGATGCACCAGAATGAACCTGTGATAACTGTACAAAATATGACAAAGAATGTAATGTGCTGGGCTTTATTCATAGTTTACTATGCATGTGTAGAAGATGTATGGTATACATGGGTGGGTGACGTGACATGGTGTCCCTGGCTGTCCTTAGTGTCACTCATGTATAAATAAGAAATATATTTGTCAAAAACCTTCTGAATATTGTGCAGGACATTATGGTCCATGTGAACATACTCAAGATTAAAACATTTCATTCCTCATTTCTTCAGAATTGTCAACCAAACACAGCAAAACTCATATGGTGCGACTGTCCTGGCCTTGTTTCTCAAAGTAGGAACTTAAATAAAACTAAGGAAAAAAATGCTAAAATTCTTTTAAAAAATCCATAAATATAATATAGATGTCTATTTGTGAGCCTAATCTTTTCAAAGTCCAAGCATAATGTTTTCAGTCATTTCTGATCAAACATATTTTGTCCCCCAAACCAAAATCATATTGTGTGACACCATTTTGGGAAATTTCAACAGGCAATTGTTTACACACCCATTGGGATGGAGAGGTACTTCTTCAGTAAGGCTGTTCAGCACTTGCATTACAATAGCATGAAAGGTGTCTGTGGTGAATTATCATTTTAACATTTTCATAAAATACGATCTTGTTGGAACGCTGACAAATGCGACTCTTCCAAGTGTCTGTGGGTGTGACACCTTTTTAATTAAAAAAGCTTAAGGTATTAGATTTTTTGGTCATAATTACATGTAAATCTCTGTTGCTTTGTTATAGCTAGCATGTTGTTAGCATGCTAATGTGTAGCTAGTAGCCTCAAGGTTATGTTAAGTGCAGAAAACGGAATATGGTGTGACACTTTATCATAATGGTGTGACTGTTTTTCTGTCATGCCATATGACTTTTGTCACACCATATGATACAAACTGTAATTTCCTACAGATATAGCAATAAATAACAAAGTCCCATGTTTCTTTTGTCCATTTAAACATTTGTTTTAAACATTTTCACCTAAAATCTGCAACTATCCACAATAAATTGTGTTTAATTTCGTTTTATTCAGTCATTGCCATGTTATTCAATGTTAAAGCAATTTTCATGTTGCTGTTTTTCCTGAGTAATTGTTTAATCAATCTGTAAAGTTCAGTACTCACTAATAAGTAGGTTAAAACACAGTTTGCTTTGAAAAATGAAGATATGATCATACGGTGTGACACTAAATAATTTGGTGTGACGTTCCAAATAGTGAAAAAATCATACCTTTATTAATGATGAAACCATTAATGTTTATGGATTACATAGCAAATAGTCTAAGGAAGAGTCACAAATATTTGTGTAATTTTAGAGAAAGTTTTGTCACAATAAATGCAAAATATATTGAAAGACCGATAACATGGGCCCCACATTGAGTGTTGATTACGAAAATAATATACAGATTTAATACATTTTCACAAAACTATAGTGGATCACAGGTTAGTTATGATAAAGGACTTTGATAAAGTGAGCAACTTAAGAAAGTTGTAGGCTACTCCATTTTCATTTTATAAACAATTATTGTCATGTCACACCATATGACGATTTTAGGCACAAGTACAACAAAATGCTGAATAAATTCTGATTCCAATAAAATATCTAAAAACAAAATATGTTTCCATAAAGATGAGAGTGAGTAGAACAAAAGTAAATCATTTTTATTCCTGTTATTTAAAGGTTTTAAAAAAACACTTTTTTGGGGGTGTCACGTCACTGACCCACATACAGAAAGTTATCAGTGTATTTTGTGTTGCAGAGCTGGAAACAGATGGTTCACGCTAAACCGATACAACCTCAAGTACTTCAAAGATAAAATGGTAGGTTTGGAAACGTTTTGGAAATGTCATTCCCAAATTAGTGAGTTTCATGGGTTGTTGTTTGTGAATGAACTTCATAGGAAAAGGAATAGCATTTTGAGTATTCCAAAGTATGTAGGCCTACACCGTCTGTCTGTCTGTCGCCAGTCCCATCAGACATACATGTACTGTACCTGTACATGTAATGCAGACAGTCAAACTCTGATAGTTTCAGTTTGTTCACTGGTGGTGTTAAAAAGACAGTTCTGGGTTTTTAGGGTTAGCAGAACCCCAGAACCCCAGATCTGAAACACACACACACAGCCATGAGGTACACAGCCACGGTACACAGAACCCCAGATCTGAAACACACACACAGCCATGAGGTACACAGCCACGGTACACAGAACCCCAGATCTGAAACACACACACAAGGACACAGCCATGAGGTACACAGCCATGGTACGCAGAACCCCAGATCTGAAACACTACACAGCCATGGTACGCAGAACCCCAGATCTGAAACACACACACAAGGACAGCCACACTCTCAGAAAGAATGTGTCAAATCCTTACGCATCTTTTGTGTTAAAATATTAACATTTGTTATGTTACATTTACCAATCTTGTGTTAAAATCCCAGACACACTCATTGTGTTAATAGACACACTCATTGTGTTAATACTACTTTAACACATTATGAGTTATCATCACGTGACTTTAACATAACATGTGTTAGCCACTGTGTGACGCCCCCCTGTTCTGCTCACTGACGTCACTGCATTTTGGGCGCGCAAGCCACAAACCAAACCACAAAGTTGCAGGCAGGCACTCGGTCAGACGGACAGTCGGACGGACACGGGAGAAGCTGCGGTAATATTCCCAAACACGGTAAGCACTATGAAAACGTTTTTATTATTTATTTATTATTATTATTTATTATTGTGTATTGACAGCCCTAGTTTTGTCCCCGTTGAGCCACCGTCGTGTTACTTTGCCGGCAGACCTGTAGTACAGGCTAGCTGAGCAAACTAATGGTGAAGCTAACTAATGGTGAAAATGGTGAAGCTAGCTACAATGGCAATACTAGTCTTTCGTCTCTTTATTATTATCCCAACAAAACTGATAACCAGGTGAGTGCATTCTCACGTTGTTTGTTTTCCGTGGACCGTGGCCGAGTCAGTGTTTGACCAACCGCTGTTTTGCACAGTAGGCTTATTATGGTGCACTGAGGGCAGTCCGTCCCGGTTGACAGTCGCGTCGGTGGCGAGGGGCCCCGTGCGCCGGCCAACGCACGGCCGCAGAGATAAGGCCTATTCATAGTCTGGATTTTCGGTGGTAAGGTGACCACCGCTCCGGTGGTGAGCTGACCACCGGAGCTGAAATAACGTTGAGCGGTGGTGAGTAAAAACAGAGAGAAGGGCTGGAGCGGTGGCGGTGGTTTGCTCTTCACCGCGGCTCGTGACGTCATGTTGTAGTTCGGTGGTCACCCCACCACCGTAAATCCAGACTATGTATGAGCCTATACACGATTCCACGGCCCTGGGAAACGGCGAGGTCGGGGGGTTGGAACCGTGCGTGTTGTGAACTTGTGGGTATATTAAATACTTGTGTATTGTGACAGTTTTGTTTGGTTTGTATGTTTTAATTCGCTGTACATTGAAAGAATAATGAACTGGTTGTGGGACTGCATGTATAAAATGAAAAATACGTTTGGCACGAGATTACCGGAAATGGAATGTGTGCGTGTATGTAGGCTATGTGTACGTAGAAAGGACCGGATACAGTAGGTGGGCTCTAGACCGGATATATATGAATCGCATTAACATTATCCACAACGCTGTAATTCTTAAATAACCTTAAATACGTTGCAAAACAGTGGTTGGTCATTTGTCCTGTTGTATACACTAATGGTATTTATGGAGGAAACCCAATGGCATAATTTGGTGTTATAGTGAAATGTGAAACTGTGAGCTTGTACAGCTATTTCTTTCAACTCTTAATTTTATTTTTTTATAGCAGATTATATCTACAGTGCTTTGTGAGATTACTATCTGTCATGGAGTGAGTGTGTAGGGCTTAAATTGTTAACTTCTGCTTTTCGTTGTGACAAATAAATGTATGTATAGAGTTGCAACATCAGCCATTGACAGCCCATACATCCAAACAGAAAAGTCCTATCTGATTGTAATAAACACCAACTTTGTAGATGTAGTGTTTGATTAAAAAAATCCACCATAGACATGTTATGAGTTACATTCTAATAACACACAATCTCTTGTGCCATCTCCCCAGTGAGACCAGCAGGATAACTGCTCCAGTTGTTGTACTGTCCAGTGACCCTCTGACTAAATACATGTTTTAGCCACAGCCAAGGTGAGTTGCAGGATATACAAAGTGATTAAAGGTACTATTTGTATGAAAAGAAGGGCATGCATTACTGTATGTTATGATTTGATTTGCCTTACTTTACATTGCACGGTCTGATGTGACTATTGCACATAGCGATGATGATGCTGACTATATTTGTGCTCTTTTCCAGCTTTGACAATGGAAGCAAGTGGGCCTACCACACTTGTAAATTGTCTCCTAGATGGCAGGGAGATCTGGAAAAGAGTATTTCGTGTCAACACCACTGCAGACATTCTGGAAACGGCCAAGCTCTCATTGACTTGCACAGCAGATTTAGATCGATTTCTTCATTTTAATACCGCCTTTGGTGACTTTGTTGACACTGACATAGGTGGCAATGTAGAACAATTGGACAAATTCTGTTCAAGTCAATGAAGCCAGACAGGGGCGGAGCTACCGGGGGTGTAGGGGGGGTGGTCACACCCCGGCCCGGACCTCCTGAGGGCCCGGGCTGTCAGATGACCGATTGACGATTTTTTAAAGTCACTCACGAGTCACGACTGATAAAACCAGCGGGCCCCCGCGAATCCCGCAATTAACCAGATACAGAACTTATATAGCCTATATAATAGCCTACACTTTAGCAAAATATCATGTCTGATGGGAATGTACTGTGCTGGACTGTACGGACTGGTGATCCAGTCGCGGTGTGCCGCGGGTTCGACTCCCGGACCCGACACGGCCTTTACCGCATGTCATCCCCCCATCTCTCTCCCGTTTCCTGTCAGCCTACTTTCTGTCCCTTAAAAAAATCAATAAAAGGCGTAAGCCGCAAAAAAATATCTTAAAAAAAAAAAGAAAAGAGAAAGACTCCCGTCAAGGGGAGGGGATACGTTTTAAAGAATTTGATTTTTGTTGTTGTTGCTTCAAGGTTCTTTATTTCAAGGTTCTTTATTATTTGTCTCCCGAGGAAGAAATTTGTCTTAGACAAAGGGCCCGCAGCCCTTATGTCCATGTCGCCGCAGTGCAGCGCCAAATACAGCAGCGCCAAATACAGAAAACAAACATTTCCTGGTCAACAAGGATAACACCATGACAGGGTGACAACACCATAATTCTACATTTAGTTTACTATCTAGGGGTGCAAAGGTTGGATTGATTGAATACTTTATTAACAGTTTGCAAAACGTACAACCATTTTAAAAGTATAACATATAACTAGATAAAGTGCCAATCGGCACAGGTCTCCACCAGGGCAGGTCAGGTTGTGGCCTCCTGGTGGCGCTATAATAGGCCAATGTGAAAAGGGTGCCATTTCTTCTTGCCTTGGATGGCAATTGGTTGATTTGAGGCTGGGGCCAATCCTGCAGACGTTGAAAGCCAATGTTAGCCAATTAGGATGGAAAATGATATATCGGACAGATCCGTCTTGAACACATGACTATAGAGATCATGTGGACCGATTTGCGTGAGATTTGGATGAAATCTGTGCGACTAACATAAGCAATGTGTTTTACAGACATCGGCCTCATGGTGGCGCTATAACCGGCAGAAGTGGAGGGATGCAGGGACAATGTTTTTCCATGGCCTCTAGGGAGTGCGCATACATAAGTTGTATACAGATCCATGCAGTTATAGCTAAAAACAGGAATTGGCCTGTTATAGCGCCACCGTGAGGCTGATTTGGGGGGGAAAATTGTGGCATGTCGTCCTCGGCCTAGTGGAAATGTGCGTGTATAATTTAAGGGAAATTGCACACTGCGTTTGTGATTTGTGGCATTTTTTCGAAACAGACCAATCGTGTGAGCTTTGGAAGCCAATCTTAGCCAATCAGGATGGAAGATGGGAAATGGTGCCGCTCCGTGTTGATCACATGACTATGGAGATAGTGTATACCGAATTATGTGATGTATGGATACAATGTGTACGAGTAATCTACAGAAATGGTTTTTGCCTAAATGGGCCTCCTGGTGGCGCTATAAAGAGCAGATGTGAAAAATTCCAGGCAAAGGTTTTTCCTTGGCCTCTAGGGAGTTGGCATACAAAGTTATCCACAGATCCGTGCAGTTAGAGGTAAAAACACTTTTCGGCCAGTTATAACGCCACCTTGAGGCTGAGTTGAAATTGTTCATGTGGCATTTCGTCCTCGGCCTAGTGGGAATGTGGGTGCACAATTTCACGGAAATCACGCGATGTGTTCATGATTTGCAGCATTTTGTTTGAACTGAGCACTCCTGTGAACTTTGGAAGCCAATCTTAACCAATCAGGATGGAGTCTGAGAAATCTGAAAGACCCGTTTCGTTGAATGGCTCTAGAGAGACTGTCTAGCAATTTGCGTGATGTTTGGACAAAATCTGTAGGTGTACTGTGCAAAAACTTGTTTTGCACAAAGCGGCCTCCTGGTGGCGCTATAACAGGCCGTTCTGGAAAGTTTGGGGCAGAGGTTCATCGTTGGCATCCAGGGAGTGTGTGTGCAAAATTTGGCATCGACCGGGTTAACGGTGGCCGAGATTAGCTGCTAACGGACGGACGGACGGACGGACACACGGACGGACGCAGTGCAAAACATACTCTCCCCCCATGCCTTCGGCCTGGTGGAGACAAAAAGCCATGTTTGTGGGCGTTTCTCACTCTTTTCAGGTAGTTTGACAGGTGCGTGGGTGCTGGTCCCTCCAGCATCCTGAAGACCAGACTCTTTTCAGGTAGTTTGACAGGTGCGTGGGTGCTGGTCCCTCCAGCATCCTGAAGACCAGACTCTTTTCAGGTAGTTTGACAGGTGCGTGGGTGCTGGTCCCTCCAGCATCCTGAAGACCAGACTCTTTTCAGGTAGTTTGACAGGTGCGTGGGTGCTGCTCCCTCCAGCATCCTGAAGACCAGGCCCATTGTCCTCTTACCCCAGTGGTCCTTGAGGGGTTTCCAGGTGGTCCCCACCCAGCTAAATGATGGAGAGTTGGTAACCAAATGGACCCTGGTAGATCTTTAACTCTTGAGAGCGTAAAATGAAACCAAATGGACCCATAAAGGGTCTATTTTGTTTCATTTTACGCTCTCAAGAGTTGAATTATTGTTAAACATCTGCATTACTTAATTTACAAGTCTACACTATTAGAGTTTTGATTGATTGATTGACCGTTTGCAGAATTAAAGTACATTTCAATCACAACTCAATACAAAAGAAATGTTGTACGACCAATAAAGCACTAGCCTTGTTTACAAGAGGGTCCACCTTGTAGAAGAATGTAGAAGAATTGTTATTTTGATCAACGTTTGCCTGTTATCTCTCGGCACCACATCAATTCAGCATGGAATTGTGGACTAAATCTATCCAACAACAATTTGGATAGATTTTAGCTGTTTTTGACAGTGGGGCGGGGGCATTCGAGCATGTGGCTAAATATGTTTTTTTTTTACAAAATGTTATAGCAATTCTTGTTTTATTATTTACTATGGTCCTACTAGATGTCTAGACCCCACGGTCTACTGGGGGGTAGCCACACTGTTGTGTGTCATAGGCTCAATGTCTGTTTGACACATTCAGTAGATTCCGTGAACTTTTGTGGCCAGATGTAATTTATTGGGGTCTAGTAGGACTATAGTAAAGAATTAAAAAAAAGAAATCGCTATACATTTTTGTAAAGAAATACATTTTTAGTCCCATGCTCGAATGACCCCGCCCCCCTGTCAAAAACAGCTAAAATCCCTAAAGCAAATGAAAGCAGCAAATGAAAAAATAATTATACTCACCTTTTACTTTCTCTATAACAACCTAAAACATGAACCTTGGTTGAAAAAAACTGAAGTTGTCCTTTAAGACTATTAGCCTATAACTTTGGTACTGTAATGCCAATAATACTTTTGTACTTTTTACTCAAAGTAAAACAGCTAGTGAACACAGGCCTTTTACCTCTTGTAACAGAGAGTATTCTTTTACACAGATTTCGCAGCTGGCGAAACCTGTAGTTTCACTCTAAATATCAATCCGAGTACTTCTCCACCCCACCTCAACTCACCCCCAACTCACCCACCCACCCCTGCCCTGTCCAAAGGTTAAGGTCACACAGGTTCCACAGGTTGATACCGGTTTAACACCCCCCCCGCCACCTCCCTGTTTCCATGATGACTTTGTTTCCAGGTATGCCAACAACTGGCCAATCACAGCTAAGATGCAAGTAGTAGTAGTCCTAGTAGTAGTCCTAGTAGTAGTCAGAGGAACTTTATTATCTCTGCTGTCCCAGTCAACAACTCGTCAACAACAACGGTAGGTTGGTTTTTCCCTCATAAGTTCTTAAAGTATTTCTAGTTAAATCAATGCCAGTTGCTGCACGACAGTAAATGTATATTTTGTAATGTTTTATTTTCTTTATACTTTGTGGATGAATGTTACCATGGACGCATGTGTGATTGCTATAACCATAACTAACTACTTCTAGGAAGTAGGAAGAGGAAAACTTCCACACTTTACGCCCTTAACACGAAAAGAGCCGATCTACAAGCTCACAACGCTTGTATATCGGCTCTTTTCAGTGCGAGCGACACCAACTCCGGTCCGGGGCGCAACAGCAATGTATAGAATATTTACAATGAGGCTGACATGGGTTTTATATCATGCTTTAAATTAATCTGTCATTGTTGTAGTGAAGTGGTGTCTTTTTTCTTTTCTTTTTTTAAGATATATTTCTTTAAAGATAACAAAAACAAATGTTTATTGAACATTACATTTCCAACATAATGGCAGTGTATAATTGTGGCTGCTTATTTAGCCAAACAAAAATAAGTTTTACTGTACCTGTACACAAGAAGTAACATGCTACAACCTTGAACCTACAACTGGAATATCAAGATCTTCTGTATACATGTGTTACATAACAAAATAAGATTGGCCTACAACTTGTAGGTATATCATCCTATTTGGTCATGTAATCAATGTAAAAGTCCCTAAAATGTCTCACAAATTTGATAATTTGTATGTAGTAATAATAATACATTTGTATTTAATATCTCAGCCATGCTAGGGCTAGATATTAGCCTAACTACACGTCATGCATGATGCATAGCCTATACAGAGGGGAGTCAGACACATGTACTGCACAGTATGTTGATATTATCTCGGTTTACTTGCACTTTCAGTTGAGCTATTCTTCAAAGTATTTGTTCAGCATGGGCTACTATAGGGTACAGTTCATTGTAGAGATGCACCAATATGGAAATTCTTGGCCGATACACCAATGTTTAAAATAACAGTTTTGCCTATAGCTGATACTGATACCGATATATAATGTTTATATCATTTTTGTTTTTATTTCCCACTTTTGTGCCACAAATACGTATATATATCTTCAATACAAGAAATTAATGTTCAGAATCTACAGCTTGGGAGGCTGCAGATAACCAACATAGCCAACGCAAAATGTCTGCTTATCAACAACAGATGAATAAGGCTCAGCCTGTCATTGTTTTAACCGCCGGCCATGTTTACATTTCCTCCACAGTTCATTGGCAGAGCGTCGTACGTAGGATCGTCATGTCGTCTGACTGTGACGCAGATACAGGAAACAACGGGGATGAAGTCGACGCCTTAGGATTCTCAAAGTGGTTTAAGAGGTACAGTGGCCATCTTGGAATCCAGGATCAATTCCTGGCTCCTCCTGGCAAAATGTCAAAGTGTCCTTGAGCAAGACTCTGTCTGAACCCCTAAGACTCTGTCTGAACCCCTAAAGACTCTGTCTGAACCCCTAAGACTCTGTCTGAACCCCTAAGCCAAATTCCAATACCCAAAATCTCGGTCACTCACACTCGATCACTCGAGCATGGCAGTGTTATGGTGTAATTGGTGACCTGCCGAAATATGTGACCATCTTGTGGCCTTCACACAACTATTCTCTTTAAATACGCGGCCTGAATACCACCAGGTTGAAGTCTGTAGTTTTAGCAGGTCACCAATTTCAGTGTGAGTGAGTAAGTGGCCAAGATTTTGGGTATTGGAATATGTCTCTTAAGCAGGTTGGTGCCTTGCCCGTCGGTGTCCTCCACCGTCGGTGTGTGGATGTGATGTATATTGTAATGTACAGCACTACACACACACACACACACACACACACACAATTACTGTATACAGGTATAGCTGTACTGGCTAGAGTAGCTAGAATATACTTACTTACTAGTATTAGTAAGAAATGTGAACAGCACGTGGTACAGTCAGTCTTTAAGGCTAAAAGGATATCAACACTGTTTCAAGATTTAACAAGAATAGTTTCTAGTTATCACTGAATAACAGATTATTCAACAATGATCACCTACTTTAGAATTTCAATGCTGCAAACAAACAATCAACAATCAATTCAACAGATGCACTTATTTGTTGAGGTTATTATTATTGTTTATTATTATTATTATCCACTACCTCAAAACCTAGATACCAGCCCTATGCTACACCAGTCATGGTGTCACACCATTGCATGTTGGTATGTTGCTAGATAGGTAGGGGGGGGAGTATGCAGGAACTGTAATTAGGCAGGTATTTTAAGTCCTGTCCTGTCTCTCTCCATTATTGAGGGTAAAACTATGCATGTGACATCTCACATCATCACCATACCCGGAAGTTAGTGCCTACTGAGTGTCACAAAACTATAAAACTTTATGGCCTTGACAGCCCATAAACAACCTTAAAGTCACTTTGAAACTGGCTTTGCCACTCACTTTATGCATGCCAATACCCTCCATTGGCAGAGAGAGACTCACTTTATGCATGCCAATACCCTCCATTGGCAGAGAGAGACGTTGTTACTTTATATCCATGGAGTACCTGAGTGACATGCCTATTGTGTCATGACACAGACATATATTAAATGTACAACTGTACATTTAATATTTAGGTCAGTCTGTGCTCTCCTACTGTATATGTGGACATGAATAAATGGTTAAAACTTGTGTCACAGGGATAAGGACCCCCAGCCACGCAAGGCCGGTACGGGCAGCAACACGACAGCTGCTGCTGCCGTGTCCTCAGAGCCGTACCGCTACAACATGGACTACCCCAGCATGGGCACCTGCATCATCATCAACAACAAGAACTTCCACAGGAACACGGGTAATAATTATGTCAACTAAATGACACAACTAAAACATTTAGTTTTAGTTTAGTTTTTAGTTTTATTTTTTGTTATTGGTTTCAAAATTGGTTGTCAGTTCTAGACTCGACACGTTACACTCTTGTATGATGACATAGGGCATCGGTTTACGGTAAACAAAACCATAAAAAGTGCCATATAAAACATATACAATATGCAGCAATATGCCCTGGCTGTCATAGTCGTGGCTGAAGGCTGAAACTAAAGGCATTTTATATGTGCGAACACACAGTCTTATTATTATTATATTATATAGTTATATACTTGGATAATGAAACAAGTCCTTTATATTAGGGATAGGCAACCTCAGGCCAACATTGGCACAGGGGAGGGTGATCACTGACACACTGGCAAGTGTGAGAGATAGTTTTCTAAACAATTTAGTAATTTACAGCCAAATTACATCCTGCACATAACTTGACATTCATTCAAACTGATAAGTGACCGGGGAGGGAGTCTGGGAGATAGGTGGGTTATTGCTCTGAGTAGTCTAATGATAATTAGGCTACAATAAGGTTATGTATAGCCGAAGCCTATGGACAGACAACATCAGTTGAAATATGTAATTTTTAAGTGTTTATAGCTCTGTCATTCTTCATTACTTCATGTCAGAATGCTTTATTGTGTGTGTGTGTGTGTGTGTGTGTGTGTGTGTGTGTGTGTGTGTGTGTGTGTGTGTGTGTGTGTGTGTGTGTGTGTGTGTGTGTGTGTGTGTCTGTGTGTCTGCATGCGTACAGGGATGATGGTCCGTAACGGCACAGAGGTTGACGCGGCCGCTGCCTTTAAGACCTTCGCTGGGCTCGGCTACAAGACCAAAGTGGCCAACGACCAGACTGTACTCCAGATGCAAGACCTCTTATACAAAAGTATGTTGTTTACTATTATTACATATTTAACAGACGGTGCAAGCTGCCCTGCCCGTAATTTGTAGGCCCATAATCACAGTTTCACAGATAAGAAACCCTCTTCCATGGGTCTTCAACAGGTGGTCCTCAGAGTTACTACAGGAGGCCTGTAGGAACTTATTCTTTCTCCTTACATCAACCACTTAAAAGCACTTGGAAACTAAAAACATTAGGGAAATTGCACACAGTCACACGTTTAAGCAATACAAGCAAAACCAGTTCTGCCATATTGTATGTGTATTGTATAGTATTGTCCCATTTTCCCACCAACTAATAGAAAAGTATAATCTTTTAGTGGTATTTAATAAAGACTTGGGGTTGATACAAATTTAGCCTAACAATCCCTAGTAAATTGTCTACCCCAAGACCAGTCTAAAATATAGCTGGAAATCAAAGGTCTGGACGTTAAAGGTATATTCAGTGATTTCACTTAATTACAAATATCACTTATTTTTTTGCTTTGTTGTGATAATCCTCTCTACTATAGAGTGTGCTGACCATATAAGGAGTTCCTCCCTGTCCCCAGTTAGCCCCTGGGGGTCAAAAAACCTTAGGTTTCGTTTTTGGCTCTCTATCCTGATTGGATGAAAGGCTTAGGTCCCAGCCAAAAACGAAACCTAAGGTTTTTTGAGTGAAATCACTGAATATACCTTTAAACAATGTCTGTGTCTCCTCCGTTCCTCTCCTCCACAGTATCCCAGGAGGACCACAGTCGCTGTGCGTCGTTTGTGTGCGTGATGCTGAGCCACGGAGAAGAGGAGAAGATCTACGGAACGGATAACTACGTAGAGCTGAAAACACTGACGGAAATGTTCAGAGGAGACCGCTGTCCGAGTCTGGTGGGGAAACCCAAGCTCTTCTTCATACAGGTCAGTCACACATATGGACGCACGCACATGTAGCAGAGTGGCTCAGAGCCTCTGCCTGATGGCCTCAAAAGTCTAATATCTCCGCCGGTCCAGAGGGATATCCCTTTGGTCTAGTGGTTAAGATGTTCACCCGGTAGGCCCGAGTTCAAATCCCGGGTTACATTGGTGCCGTGACCCGGATCGGGTTTCCCCGTGGGAGGAGGTCAAAAAGGAGGTGAGGGAAGCAGAGCCCCTCAGAGTCTAGTGGTTAAGATGTTGGACTTTCACGCGGGAGGCTCGAGTTTGAATCCCGGGTGTTACACACAGTTTTACAAACAGCATATGATGTTATTATTCCCTGAGCCAAGCTTGCGCCTAACCGCATACCTGAATGGGACTGGGTGTTACAATCCGTTTATACCATCAGAAACAAAAGGCAATGTCTACCAGTAAGTGCAGCGAATCACCGGCCCGGCACATGTGGCACCCGAGCCTGTCATTAGCGTGACAATGAACAAAGTTCATCCAAGACTCCATGACATCTCTGGGGTCCACCATACCAAACCAGCAACCCGCCGCATCCACCGGCAGGGGCATTGATTGATTGATTAACAGTTTGCAGAATTACATTACATTTCAAGCACAACTCAATACAAAAACTGTTCGAGTGGACAACACTATAGAGGGTATGCGTGTGACATCATCATCAAACCAGGAAGTTATGCAGGAACGCCTACTGAGTGGCAAAAAACTACTTCCTGGCCTCGACAGCCCATAAATCCAAACAGAAAAGTCCTGTCTGATTGAATTAAACAACGTTAAATGATGTTAAACTCACTTTGCATGTTGCTTTGCCACTCGATTTGCCACTCGATGTGCCATACACTTTAAGCATGTGCATATACCCTCTATAACGGCATTACACTTGTTTACAATAGGGCCCATCGTCCTATCGCTCAATTCATCAATACATTCAGAGACACTGAGCCAAGCCTGGTGGTGAAGCAGCTTTCTGCTTCTACGGGCCGACGGCGTGGAAAAAACTCCCACTGTAGCCTGCCTTCGACAGGCAGCCTCTGTAGACATTTTTAAAGCACAGCTCAAGACCCACTTCTACACCCTTGCTTTTAATTGATCTTTAAATTTGTTTTATGCCTTGCTTTTCTTTTCTTTCTTTCTCCATTGCTCTGTAAAGCACTTTGAGCTGCATTTCATGTCATGAAAGGTGCTATACAAATAAAGTTGTATTTATTATTTATTATATATGTCTGTACCAGGCGGAACGTGGTACAGACCTGGACCCTGGCATTGAGACAGACAGTTGCATTGAGACAGACATTGCCCCAGTCCAGTCAGAACAATGCAGGATTCCCGTGGAGGCGGACTTCCTGTACGCTTACTGTACTGCACCAGGTAAGTCATGTGACAATAGGAGGTCACCTTATCACCTAATACTGGGGTATGAATGAATAGGAGGTCACCGTATCACCTAATACTGGGATATGAATGAATAGGAGGTCACCGTATCACCTAATACTGGGGTATGAACGAATAGGAGGTCACCTTATCACCTAATACTGGGGTATGAATGAATAGGAGGTCACCGTATCACCTAATACTGGGGTATGAATGAATAGGAGGTCACCTTATCACCTAATACTGGGGTATGAATGAATAGGAGGTCACCGTATCACCTAATACTGGGGTATGAATGAATAGGAGGTCACCTTATCACCTAATACTGGGGTATGAACGAATAGGGACGTCACCTTATCACCTAATACTGGCGTATGAATGAATAGGAGGTCACCTTATCACCTAATACTGGGGTATGAACGAATAGGAGGTCACCTTATCACCTAATACTGGGGTATGAATGAATAGGAGGTCACCTTATCACCTAATACTGGGGTATGAATGAATAGGAGGTCACCTTATCACCTAATACTGGGGTATGAATGAATAGGAGGTCACCGTATCACCTAATACTGGGGTATGAACGAATAGGTCACCTTATCACCTAATACTAGGGTATGAACGAATAGGCCTTTCCTCCGTCAACCAAAAGCCACAGTGTTCTGAACAGTGTTAGATTTTAGTCATAGTCTCTTGAATAGTTTTCATTTAGTTCCAGTCACATTTTAGTCACCTGGAATGTTTAGTCTAGTTTTAGTCGACTAAATATCATAAGATTTCAGTCGACTAAATCTACAGTTGATTTAGTCGAACAAAATGTATTTTGGCAGGCCCTGATGCTGAAAATAGCTGATCTAGCGCAACGTGTTGTGATATTGTAGATCGGCTATTTTCAGCACGCAACTAATTGTAAAATGACTTACACTGGATTTCTTGTCCACTAGTCCCTTCCTAACATTTTCGTCTAGTTTTTATTTGTTGATGGAATTGTCAGTATATTTAGTCTTAGTTTTAGTCATCATAGCTTAGTTTCCATTTAGTTTCCGTCAGTGAAAAAAAGGTCGCCAAACATTTTTCATCTTAGTTTTAGTCGACGAAATCAACACTGCTTCTGAAGCCGTACACGTTTCATTCCACCCTCCAGGCTACTACTCGTGGAGGAACATGGCGTGCGGCTCGTGGTTCATGCAGGCTCTGTGCGAGATGCTCCAGCGCCACAGCAAGGAGCTGGAGCTGATGCGGATCATGATCCGGGTCAACAGCAAGGTCGCGCTGGACTTCGAGTCCAACTCCACCCTGCCGGGCTACAATGGCCAGAAGCAGATGCCGTGCATCGTCTGCATGCTGACCAAGGAGCTCTACTTTCCCTCCCAGTACCTCCAGGACCCCCAAGATCAACCCTAGTACCCCCAGGACCCCCAAGCTCAGCCCCAGGACCCCGAAGCTCAACCCCAGTACCTTCAGGACCCCCAAGCTCAACCCCAGTACCTCCAGGACCACCAAGATCAACCCCAGTACCCCCAGGACCCCTAAGCTATAACTAGATGTTTAATGTACTGCTGCTGCTCTTTTCCTTTTATTGATACGATACCTGTGTCTGACATAATGACTACCTTAATGTGTTGTGTATATGGATTGCAAATGAATTGCTCTTTGCGGAGATCAATAAAGTTGTTTGAATCTGAATAGGAGAGATGACCATGATACTGACCACGATGTGGTAATTCCACAAACATCTGTGCTGTCGACACTTTCACAAGACATCATAAGTGGATCTACAGAGAACAATGGTCACCAAGTTCAGCTATAAGAAACTTTTTTTCTTCATTTATTTACTTTTATTTAATTTACTGGAAGCCCCCATAGGTCCCATGTTAGACCCAGACCAAACCTTTGATTAAAATGTCATCTACAGGCTTAGCAGATGAGATTAAGCTTGGTTGCTAAGAGTTGCATGTTGAGCAATTTGAGTAATTAGCATAATATGTGATCAAACCATTAACAACCTATGCAAATCAAAATGTCCCTTTGACTTTGTGACTAGTGTCCACTCTCCCACAACAGCATATCTGCAAGACATTGACCATAATTATCGGTTTACCATGCGGTTAATGATACTAATGAAGGCTCTGTTCCATTCTGGTCAAACGGAGTCATTAATGATACTAATGAAGCCTCTGTTCCATTCTGGTCAAACAGAGTCATTAATGATACTAATGAAGGCTCTGTTCCATTATGGTCAAACAGAGTCATTAATGATACTAATGAAGGCTCTGTTCCATTCTGGTCAAACAGAGTCATTAATGATACTAATGAAGGCTCTGTTCCATTCTGGTCAAACAGTCATTAATGATACTAATGAAGGCTCTGTTCCATTCTGGTCAAACAGAGTCATTAATGATACTAATGAAGGCTCTGTTCCATTCTGGTCAAACAGAGTCATTAATGATACTAATGAAGGCTCTGTTCCATTCTGGTCAAACAGAGTCATTAATGATACTAATGAAGGCTCTGTTCCATTCTGGTCAAACAGAGTCATTAATGATACTAATGAAGGCTCTGTTCCATTCTGGTCAAACAGAGTCATTAATGATACTAATGAAGGCTCTGTTCCATTCTGGTCAAACAGAGTCATTAATGATACTAATGAAGGCTCTGTTCCATTCTGGTCAAACAGTCATTAATGATACTAATGAAGGCTCTGTTCCATTCTGGTCAAACAGAGTCATTAATGATACTAATGAAGGCTCTGTTCCATTCTGGTCAAACAGAGTCAGTGGCCGTGGTTACTGTACATGCAGGCTGATCATTCCGAATAAATACTTCGGAATAAAATACTTCGGAAGTAATGTTTTTTGCTGCGAGTTCCCATGGGAAATGGTCATTCTGAATGAGTGTTTACATGGACGGTGTCGTTGATAAAGTAAACGGTGCCAAATGGTACAGTACATTAAAATGGCCTGTTGGGGGCAATGGATCTCCAGAGAGACATTTCCAAATTCCATCTCTCTCCCACTTTGCAACAACACACACACACACACACACACACACACACACACACACACACACACACGCCCGACACTCATTCCTTACATGACAATCTCTTCTTGTTTCATAGTTTCAATACATACTATAGTTATACTATGCAGATGTACAGTGTTATTCTTTTTTTTTAGTTGGTCGGCATCTCAAAAGGGGGGCCTGTGGAAGGTCACAACCCGTAATATTGTTTTAAAATGATAGCTAAACATGTAAAGAAAAAAAGAAAGCTCCGGGGGGGGGGGGGGGGGGGGGGGGGGGCAGGGGCCCATAATTTCTAGATCCGCCGATGCCCTGGGACCCATCTAAAAGACCACCCCTGGGTCCCGGGGCCCATTACATTATGGAGTGCCATATTGTAATAACATTACAGATCTGCATATAGCATGTGACCATGTGGCTGGTGGCTCAGCTTTTGTTGACCTTTGACCTTGGCTGTCGATCTCTCTAGATTAGGAGACAAAGCGGAGGAGGGCAAAGGAAAACAACAGTAAACATTAAAATCATTAATAGAACATCATTTGTAAACAACGAAATATGAATATATTGAATTTGCAAATAACATAATTGAAATACCTGATTATGTACACCTGATTAATTATCCATGACAAGATTACTGATAATAATTAGCTAACATATAATTGACATATCATATTTTACAGGATGTCAAATCCATAGTGCAACAAAGAAAACAGGGATTGGACAAAAATGAACAATAAGTCACTGTTAATGTAAACCAAGTCTGCATTCTAGATTGCTTACAGCTGAAACAGAGCAGTATAATTGCATGGCAAGTTGTTTGGCTTTGCTCTTTGTCATGCCAGCTATATAATATAGGCCACTCAGTTTATGTACATGGCCCAGGCTTCCAAATAATCAGCATCAGAGTTCAAATCTGACTCCCATCTTGTTTCCTGCCTCTGGTGCAGGCCTACTACATTCCAATGTTATTTCAGTTTATCTACTATCAACTATCAACTAACTATCCATCTATCTATCTAAGTGTGTGAGTTTCTTCACCTGCTATGAAGGATGTAGAAACAGCTTGGATGAACTTCAAAAGTCGTGAACAATGTTGAATGAGATGATGGCTCCATAAGGTAAATAATAATAATAACAATAATAATAAAGCTTTATTTGTATAGCACCTTTTAAGAACCAGTCACAAAGTGCTTTAACAGAGAAACATATGTAAAGAGTAAGACATAGCAAGGAGGCACACAATAGAATAAAATACATTATTATACATATTATACATAATGCACAAAATCACAACAACAACAATCAATAAAAGATCACAGATCACATGGGTAGGGGGTTGAATGCAGCTTTGTAAAAATGAGTCTTAAGGAGTGATTTAAAACGGGGCACAGGCTCGGCAAGCCTGATCTCTGGGGCAGGGCATTCCAGAGAGACGGTCAATCAATCAATCAATCAATCAATCAATCAATCAATCAAAAACGTACCTTTTTAGGAATTTGTTTTCTTAGTTGTATCTTTTATTTCATATGCCTTGATTTGACTTAGTTTAGCTTCTTACCCCAGTAGGGTCTTGTGGTGCCATCTATCTGCATGTATAGGCTATAGATACAGTACAGTATGTCCCTGATCTATCTGCATGTATAGGCTATAGATACAGTACAGTATGTCCCTGATCTATCTGCATGTATAGGCTATAGATACAGTACAGTATGTCCCTGATCTATCTGCATGTATAGGCTATAGATACAGTACAGTATGTCCCTGATCTATCTGCATGTATAGGCTATAGATACAGTACAGTATGTCCCTGATCTATCTGCATGTATAGGCTATAGATACAGTACAGTATGTCCCTGATCTATCTGCATGTATAGGCTATAGATACAGTACAGTATGTCCCTGATCTATCTGCATGTATAGGCTATAGATACAGTACAGTATGTCCCTGATCTATCTGCATGTATAGGCTATAGATACAGTACAGTATGTCCCTGATCTATCTGCATGTATAGGCTATAGATACAGTAGGCCTACAGTATGTCCCTGATCTATCTGCATGTATAGGCTATAGATACAGTAGGCCTACAGTATGTCCCTGATCTATCTGCATGTATAGGCTATAGATACAGTACAGTATGTCCCTGATCTATCTGCATGTATAGGCTATAGATACAGTACAGTATGTCCCTGATCTATCTGCATGTATAGGCTATAGATACAGTACAGTATGTCCCTGATCTATCTGCATGTATAGGCTATAGATACAGTAGGCCTACAGTATGTCCCTGATCTATCTGCATGTATAGGCTATAGAAGTATAGATACAGTATAGATGTCCCTGAGGGAGATGTTTGTGTACAGTGGTAACCTAGGCGACACAAGTAGAGGAAGTAGAGAGGTGAGTGGATGGAAGCAGCCAGTCACAACATGCACACACGCACGCACGCAGGCACACACGCACGCAGGCACGCACGCACGCACATATACATTACATCATAAATAAATTAGCCTGGTACACACATTACTATAGGCCTGTCACAATTATCACATAATTGCCTAATCACAATAATTAGCAGATAATCGCAATAATTATTTGCATAATCACCATAATCATTTCCCTGTAGAAAGAACTTCCTATATATTTTCAAACATTTTCAAACAATATTGGAAATAGCAGATCTGATGTTTTTTTTACTTTTAAAGTTATTCAATTGTGTAAGTTATTAAAGTGTAATTAATATAAGTAAAAATGTGAGCAACAATGAATCCAAGTGATAAATTGTTATTTTGATCAACATTTGATTAACAGTCAACATTTTGATCAACAGTTATCTCTCAGCACCACATCAATTCAGCATGGAATTGTGGACATACAATTATAGTAGACCAAATGGTCTACAATAAATTAAAATGTGCATCTAACTGAAAGTAAACTAACTATTGAAAACTAAAAGTAAAAAGACTTATAGGAATACAAACTATAATTTAACATAAATAAACATCAATTATGATGGATTCATACCTGCAGTGTTCTCCACTTGTGTTCTTCTAACTTTGCAGATTTGATTATTAATGCAAGATATTAGCCTACATTAACCATGTAATGGTTAATAATGTCCTTTCCATACTTTTGGAAAACCTTTTTTGACATTTTTTAAAAACTTAAGACTACTATTAGCCTATAACTTTGGTACTGTAATGCAATACTTTTCTACTTTTTGCTCAAAGTAAAACAGTGAACACAGGCTTTTTACTTGTAAGTTGTAACAGAGAGTATTTCTTACACAGATTTCGCAGCTGGCGAAACCTGTAGTTTCACTCCTATATCAATCCGAGTACTTCTCCACCCCACCTCAACTCACCCACCCACCCCTGCCCTGTCCAAAGGTTAAGGTCAACAATGTGGACCCTGTTGTAAACAAGTGTAATGCTTAATTGGGTCGTCCACTCACAGTTGACAGTCTTTGTATTGAGTTTGTGCTTAAAATGTACTGTAAATTCTACAAACTGTTAATAAATATTTCAATCAATCAATCAAAAGTCACACAGGTTCCACAGGTTGATACCGGTTTAACACCCCCCCCCCCACACACACACACACACACACACACACACACACACACACACACACACACACACACTTCCCTGTCTCCATGACGACTGGGTGTTCCAGGTATGCCAACAACTGGCCAATCACAGCTCGTCCCTCCGGCCTATGGGATATGATATATCCTCACAATGAATCCCCCCAATGCATTTCCTTATAGTAGTAGTAGTAGTCAGAGGAACTTTATTATCTCTGCTGTCCCAGTCAACAACACGTCAACAACAACGGTAGGTTGGTTTTTCCCTCAAAAGTTCTTAAACTATTTC
The DNA here is from genome assembly GCF_964188405.1 of Protomyctophum parallelum. NCBI lineage: Eukaryota > Metazoa > Chordata > Actinopteri > Myctophiformes > Myctophidae > Protomyctophum > Protomyctophum parallelum. The sequence continues at coordinate 42,044,040 of NC_139711.1, read as the reverse complement.
TAGATAAATCAATGCCAGTTGCTGCACGACAGTAAATGTATATTTTGTAATGTTTTATTTTCTGTACTTTGTGAATGAACATATGGACGCATGTGATTGCTATAACTACTTCTAGGAAGTAGGAAACGTACACACTTTACGCCCTTAACACGAAAAGAGCCGTAGGCTACAAGGCTCCAGATTTCCCAAAACAAACTGCATGGTCGGGCTCCTATACTTGGTCTCACCACTTAACCTCTGCCCACTTTGACAGGCTGGAATGGCTTTTAGGGTCGATGACAGTACAGCATCTTGCAATGATCGATCTGGTGATTCTGGTCCACAAGATTCGATACACCACCAAGATACCCATGTATACTTCCTTAATGTTAACGAAGTCCACTCCACACCCACAACAAAACCATGTGCAACCCAGATTCGACACAAACAATCAAGGGACTTGAATTATTTTCGCTCCTATGCCACCAAAATGTGGAACGCCCTACCAACAGTCATTAAGACATGCGCCGCGACGCGTTGTGAGCTTGTAGATCGGCTCTTTTCGGTGCGCGCGGCGCGACACCAACTCCGCGGTCCGGGGCGCAACAGCAATGTATAGAATATTTACAATGAGGCTGACATAGATTTTGTATCATGCTTTAAATGAATCTGTCATTGTTGTAGTGAAATGAGCAGGGCCTGGCTGTAAACAAGTTATTGAGCTTTATTTAAAGTCCATGCAGTTACCCTGGGTAAACAACTAAACATAGTAACTTTCCTTTCCTTTTAAATGGTGTCTTGTTTAAAAGAGACTACAAAAACAAATGTTTATTGAACATATTACATTTCCAACATAATGGCAGTGTTAGCCACTCTCGAGACCCCCTGGGTCAGCTCATTCTATCGTGGCCACCCATGAAATCTTAAAAATGTCAGAAACCTTACTACCATTTCTGGCTCGCGGGGCAGTGTATAATTGTGGCTGCTTGCTACTCCTGTTGTGTAGCTACAATTAAAATATACAGAAATAATAGGATATTACAGTCAGTTGTAGGTATTAAACCTCTTGCTAACTCTTTGATAGCTCTTTATTCTTTATTCTCTGCCTTTGTTTGCTGTGCTTGCTGTGTTTTTGTTATCTGTGAATGTCATGTTATCCGTACTGCTGAATTGTCTGAAGCAAGCCAAACAAAAATAGGTTTTACTGTACCTACAACAACCTTGAACCTACAACTGTAATATCAAGATCTTCTGCATACATGTGTTACATAACAAAATAAGATTGGCCTACAACTTGTAGGTATATCATCATATTTGGTCATGTAATCAATGTAAAAGTCCCTAAAATGTCTCTGATATTTCATACATTTGATAATTTGTATGTAGTAATAATAATACATTGTATTTAATATCTCAGCCATGCTAGGGCTAGAGATTAGCCTAACTACACGTCATGCATGATGTCAGACACATGTACTCACTGCAATGTATGTTGATATTATCTCGGTTTACTTTCAGTTGAGCTATTCTTCAAAGTATTTGTTCAGCATGGGCTACTATATATGTATATATATATATATGTATAGGGTACAGTTCATTGTAGAGATGCATCAATATGGAAATTCTTGGCCGATACACCAATGTTTAAAATAACAGTTTTGCCTATAGCTAAAACTGATACCGATATTATATATATATATATAATGTTTGTTTCATTTTTGTTTTTATTTCCCACTTTTGTGCCACAAATACGTGTATATATCTTCAATAGAAGAAATAAATGTTCAGAATCTACAGCTTGGGAGGCTGCAGATAACCAACATAGCCAACAAAACCGAATTCATCCTAGTGTACGACGGAGGACACTAGGATGTCCTCCGTCAATACTGTTATTGAGAGCGTTTAATTATTTTTTTGTCCCATCATTAATCTTAATCAGGAGGAATACTAGTATTGAGTAATTTGTCCAGAAATGTATTTATTCACTGTCTCCATTCTTCAAGGCTCAGCCTGTCATTGTTTTAACCGCCGGCCATGTTTACATTTCCTCCACAGTTTTTTTAGGCATAGCGTCGTACGTAGGATCGTCATGTCGTCCGACTGTGACGCCGATACAGGAAACAACGGGGATGATGTCGACGCCTTAGGATTCTCAAAGTGGTTTAAGAGGTACAGTGGCCATCTTGGAATCCAGGATCAATTCCTGGCTCCTCCTGGCAAAATGTCAAAGTGTCCTTGAGCAAGACTCTGTCTGAACCCCTAAGACCCTGTCTGAACCCCTAAAGACTCTGTCTGAACCCCTAAGCCAAGACTCTGCCTGAACCCCTAAGACCCTGTCTGAACCCCTAAAGACTCTGTCTGAACCCCTAAAGACTCTGTCTGAACCCCTAAGCCAAGACTCTGCCTGAACCCCTAAGACTCTGTCTGAACCCCTAAGACCCTGTCTGAACCCCTAAAGACTCTGTCTGAACCCCTAAGCCAAGACTCTGTCTGAACCCCTAAGACTCTGTCTGAACCCCTAAGCCAAATTCCAATACCCAAAGTCTCGGTCACTCACACTCGATCACTCCAGCATGGCAGTGTTATGGTGTAATTGGTGACCTGCCGAAATATGCGACCATCTTGTGGCCTTCACACAACTATTCTCTTTAAATACGCGGCCTGAATACCACCACTATAGTTTTAGCTGGTCACCAATTTGGAGTGAGTGAGTGAGTGAGTTAGTCAGTGGCCAAGATTTTGGGTATTGGAATTTGGCTCTAACTGCTCCAGATGAGCAGGTTGGTGCCTTGCAGGGTTTCCTCCACCGTCGTCGGTGTGTGAATGTGATGTACATTGTAATGTACAGCGTTTTGGAGAAAAGCACTTTATAAATGCAGTCCACACACACACACACACACACACACACACACACACACACACACACACACACACACACACACACACAGTTACAGTACAGTATACAGGTATAGCTGTACTGGCTAGAATATTTTTGATTGATTAAATACCTTAGTATTAGTAAGAAATGTGAACAGCACGTGGTACAGTCAGACGTTAAGGCTAAAAGGATATCAACACTGTTTGAAGATTTAACAAGCATGATGTTTTGAATGTACAACTGTACATTTAATATTTAGGGCCGTGTGTGCTCTCCTACTGTATATGTGGACATGAATAAATGGTTAAAATGTGTGTCACAGGGATAAGGACCCCCAGCCACCCAAGGACGGTACGGGCAGCAACACGACAGATGTCGATGAGGCTGCTGCTGCTACTGCTGCTACTGCTGCGGTGTCCTCAGTACCAGTACCGTCCTCAGTACCAGTACCGTCCTCAGTACCAGTACCGCTTGACCAGTACCGCTACAACATGGACTACCCCAGCATGGGCACCTGCATCATCATCAACAACAAGAACTTCCACAGGAGCACGGGTAATAATAATAATGTCAACTAAAATGACAAACTAAAACATTTAGTTTTATTTTCGTTTTTTGATTCATTATTATTCAAGGTTCAAGGGCATCGATTTACGGGAAACGAAACCAGTGCCATATAAACCATATAACAATATGCAGCAATGCCCTGGCTGTCATAGTATAAACTGACAAAGACTGAAACTAAAGACATTTTATATACCGGGTATGCGTTTTGAACAGCACAGTCTTTGAGTTATATACTTGGATAATGAAACAAGTCCTTTATATTAGGGATAGGCAACCTCAGGCCAACATTGGCACAGGGGAGGGTGATCACTGACACACTGGCAAGTGTGAGAGATAGTTTTCTAAACAATTTAGTAAATTTACAACCAAATTACATCCTGCACATAATTTTGACATTCGTTCAAACTGATAAGTGACCGGGGAGGGAGTCTGGGAGCTAGGTGGGTCTAATGATAATTAGGCTACATCCTGATGGGGAAAAAATAAAATATAAGGTTATGTATATCCTAAGCCTATGGACAGACAACATCAGTTGAAATATGTCATTTTTAAGTGTTGTCGTATTCAAACTTCATGTTGATATGGCATACTGACCATCAAGAAAATGGAAACGTCATTCTTCAGCACTTCATTTCAAAATGGTTTATTGTGTGTGTGTGTGTGTGTGTGTGTGTGTGTGTGTGTGTGTGTGTGTGTGTGTGTGTGTGTGTCTGCGTGCGTACAGGGATGAATGTCCGTAACGGCACAGATGTTGACGCGGCCGCTGCCTTTAAGACCTTCGCTGGGCTCGGCTACAAGACCAAAGTGGCCAACGACCAGACTGTACGCCAGATGCAAGACCTCTTATACAGAAGTATGTTGTTTACTATTATTACATATTTAACAGACGGTGCAAGCTGCCCTGCTCGTAATTTGCAGGCACTGATGAAATTAGGGCCCATAATCACAGATAAGAAACCCTCTTCCATGGGTCTTCAACAGGTGGTCCTCAGAGTTACTACAGGAGGCCTGTAGGAACTTATTTTTTCTCCTTACATCAACCACTTAAAATCACTTTTAAAACCATTGCATTCTGTTCAACAGTCCCACGTTTAAGCAATACAAGCAAAACCAGTCCTGCCAAGAATTTAGTATTGTCCCATTTTCCCACCAAGAAAAGCATAATCTTTAGTGGTCTTTAATAAGGACTAGTCTAAAATATTGCTGGAAATAATAATAATAATAATAAGGTCTGGACACAATGTCTTTGTCTCCTCCGTTCCTCTCCTCCACAGTATCCCAGGAGAACCACAGTCAGCGTGCGTCGTTTGTGTGCGTGATGCTGAGCCACGGAGAAGAGGGGATGATCTACGGAACGGATAACCACGTAGAGCTGAAAACACTGACGGAAATGTTCAGAGGAGACCTCTGTCGGAGTCTGGTGGGGAAACCCAAGCTCTTCTTCATACAGGTCAGTCACGCGTATGGACGCATGGACGACGCACACAATCCTCGCATGCATGGACGCACGCACAGATCTAGCTCTGGATTGATGCTAATGTTAAGAATTTGTGATGCCACTTGTCGTAATTATTTGATATGCATATTCATTATAATCATTTCCATGTTGAAAAAACGTATATTATTTTTTTCCTGAAATAGCAGATAGCTCAAAATGTTACAACTTATGTAAGTTATTTGTCATAAATATGCCCTGAGCGCCCTTTTTTTAAAGGCCAAAAGTAAACTTTTATTCACAATATTCCAATGTCCAACGACGGAAACGCAATTAATTGAATCATCAATCATAGTTATTTAAGCGATCTATGTAATGGTCAAGTTGGATTTCATAATGGTGACACTGACGGCTGTAGCATGTGCCTGTGTGTTTTCCAGGCGTGTCGTGGTACAGGCCTGGACCCTGGCATTGAGACAGACAGTTGCATTGAGACAGACAGTGTGGTGGACCAGTCAGAACAATGCAGGATTCCCGTGGAGGCGGACTTCCTGTACGCTTACTCCACTGCACCAGGTAAGTCATGACAACAGATGCTATTCAAAGATTATTATTTTTTTTGTCAAGTTTTTTAATGATTTTTCAATAAAGCATACAAAATTCACATGCATTCACACCATAGACTGTAAAAAATATGGACAAAGCGTTCGCCGGGTCTAACATGGACGTAAAATGAAGCCTGTTATTCCTGCACTGTAAGTCGCCATCTTTCTAGATCCGTTTGGTACCAGCTGGCCATTGGCTGGCTCCGTTTTGGACCAGCTGGCCATTGGCTGCCCAGACAACGAGGCGGGACTTCCCCCCTTCTTCTCCATTGGTTTTTATTTTGACTCGAGTGGGAGGGGAATCCCGATCATAGAATGTAACGGTAGCCACGCCCCTCAGAACATACGCGATGTTTTTTTTTCTTTATGGTCATTTTTTTAATTAATGGGACCATAATTTTCCAAAAAGAATATTATGACATTAGAAATGAGACTTTAAACTAGTGACTGGAAGAAGAAAGTATTCATGACCATGTTTATTAAGGTAATACAGTCTAGGTGAAGTTGGGCCAAAATACATGGGCCTCTATGGAGCTATGGGGCTTTTTGGGTCCAGTCCAGCGCCACAACAGGCCATTATATGAACTACCGATTTCAAATGAGGCTTCACGAAATATCTGGCTGACTGCCCCCCTGATTCACACACAAAAGAAAAAGACAAGAAAAAACAAACAAAAAACAAAACACAACTAGCAGTAAAAAAAAAAAGAAAACCCCTGGACAACACCCCTCCACACCCCTTGACACTTGTGATTATGTCATATGTAATGTATAAATACAAAATGTTACTGCAACAATCCTTTGATATATAAATAAAAGTAGTCTCATATCTCATGGAACTTCCCTTTGACGTTGTTCCTCCTGGCAATTGAGTATTCAAAGGATGCAGTTTCAGTCATAAGTTGGGTCCAGTCTGTGATCTCTGGCGTAGCAGAGCTCTTCCAGTTTCTCAGTATCAACCTAGCTGCAGTAGTAAGACGTGCAGTCACCAATGCATGTTGTGCCTTGGTGACCCCCTGTGGCATCACCGTGCGATCTCCCAAGAGACATAACCTTGGGCATTCTAATGATATTCAAAGATAAGATTTGCACAACTCTTCATTATTTTTTTACAAATATAGAAGATCTACAAGCTTGTATCGCTATGAGCTCGTTTTTGAATTTCCAAACTCAATCATGCTTTTTTGTTAAAAATCTAAAAATGACGCCAATGCTTTCCCGGTCTTAATGGGGTTTACAGTTTACAAAACAAGATGCTACTGCCAGTGCATTAAGGCCTATTCATACTCCAGTTTTAGGTTGATAAACTAAAAACAAATAAACTACGTCACTGAGCCGCAGTGGTCACCGCTCAACACAAGCACGTTTCTTTTTTTTACAAACCACCGTTTCGGAGGTCACCTTATCACCTAAAACTTGGGTATGAATGAATAGGCCTTTACTCCGCCAACCAAAAGCCACAGTGTTCTGAAGCCGTACTCGTTTCATTCCACCCTCCAGGCTACTACTCGTGGAGGAACATGGCGTGCGGCTCGTGGTTCATGCAGGCTCTGTGCGAGATGCTCCAGCGCTACAGCAAGGAGCTGGAGCTGATGCGGATCATGATCCGGGTCAACAGCAAGGTGGCGCTGGACTTCGAGTCCAGCAACGACATGCCGGGCTACGACGCCAAGAAGCAGATCCCGTGCATTGTCTCCATGCTGACCAAGGAGCTCTACTTTCCCTCCCACTAGATCCACCGTTCTCCCAACGGTTTCGTGCCAAGTATTTGTGAGTGACGTGCTGCGAGCTTGTCGATCTGCTATTTTTGAGTAGCCAATGTATACATGGATAAATGATTGTGATGGCATGTTAAATACTTCAACTGGGGACCTCCTGGAACCCACCCGAGGACCCCTGGGGGGTCACGTAAATTAGCCCATAATTATGGTTTTAATATCATCTTGGAATACAGTATGTGTTTTATACTATACTTTTATCCAGAGCTAGTGAGAAAGAAGATAAAAATGGAATTGAATCCCATGAGAATTGGTTTGAAATCGACAGAGCCAGTGTTGTCACTTTGCTTTTACCACTTTACTGCCAAGAAAAGAAGGGGAAAAAAACATTCCTATGATGTTCTCTGTTTTCTGAAGTTTTTATTCAGTTTTCTAATCTCAGTTTAACACTCCATGTACATGTTAAATTGTGCATTTTTATAGCGCCTTTATCCAAGGCGCTTTACATAGATTGTGTATTACATTCACCCATTCACACACACATTCATACACCAATGGCTGCGAAAACCATGCAAGGCACCAACCTGCTCATTGGGAGCAAATAGGAATTCAGCATTTTGCTCAAGGACACTTCTGGGAGAGCCTGGGATCGAACTGGGAACCATCCGCCAGTTCCCAAGCGTCCACTCTACCACTAAGCCACTGTCTGCCTATGTCCGCTGTACAACATCATTATTGAGTTTATAAGAAACACTTTGCACTTTCTGTCTGAGGACAAAAGGGAAATCTGCTGAGCCAATCAGAACATAGTTGTTGTTTTTTTTTAATTGCTAGAGGACCAAATCATTTTGTTCAGAATATTCGTAGTACATTTTTATTTTATCTTTCAAAGGTGTTGGAACATTGAAATACTAACGAGTGTCATCCGGAATCTGCAGTTTTGTCATTATATGATTCTTCTGCTTCTAAAGGAATGTTGAAATGGAGATGTATGAAATGGAATGACGCCTATTTCACATATAAGGGAAATTGTGGAGGGATCTGTATTTTGTCTTTCTAAGATGAAATTAAGTAATTGCATGCCTGCATATGAATAAAAGTCTGCTTTAATGATTATTGACTCCATTATTTTATGTAAGTACATGGTGGTGCAAACTGCAAAGAGGTTGGGTGGCAGGAGCTTTTCAATTTTATTTTTATTAACACATCATCACACTATACTAAATAATAATAATAATAACTTGTCTTTATTTATATAGCCCCTTTCTAGACATGAGCCACAAAGTGATGCACAACATGGACTGGATAATAAAAACAAAATCACAAGAAAAATAAGATGATCTATCATAATAAACAAGAAATAACCATACATTCAAGCAAAAGAAATACAACAACATAAGCAAAAAGGGGCGAATGAGGTGGATGCATTCCAGAGCTTCGGAGCTCAGATGGCGAAGGCCCGATCACCCTTCGTTTGCCGTACGGACTTTAACCCATTCTGGACAGGAACCTACGAGCTGCGAGCTTGTAGATCTGCTATTTTTGGAAAATCGTGAAAATGTGTCACGAATCATTGAATATATATTCTTTCAGAGCGAACGTTTTTAACATATTTTCAGTTTGGGGTCTGCGGCCAATTACATATATTTTTGGGGGTCCTTCTGACATTTGAGAACAGCTGACATAGAAGAAACATGGGGTTTTTCAGAAAACTGTCAGATTTTAGAAGACATTAAATGTCTTCTAAATTCTACACATTTTGTATAATCGTCCTCAGGCCTGCGGACCTCAAATTGCGAGGAGGGTCATGATTGAGGGGGCAGGAGGTCAGCGATGTAATGAGGGCCAAGAGGAGGTCACTATGGAGGGCACTACTTTTTTAAAATTTTTATATTTTGATTATTATTTTTGAATATGGCTTGATGGCTCAGTTATTTCCTCACAATAAGAAGGCTGTAGGTTGGAAGCCGCGTGGAGTTTGCATGTTCTTCTCTAGATACCCCCCTGGCACGTGCACACATCAAAGGGGGATTCAGCCCCTGCCCTTGGCTTTCACCCGTCCATCTGTAAAAACCTTTACTATGGTAAAAGAAACACACACACTTCTCGTACAGAAGATACCCAAAATAAAAGGCAAAAGGTAAACCGTCCCGACCACATGATAATTTTAAGCATTTAAAAATGCAATGCAATTGTTTAAATTGTTTAAATTGGCTATACGGTAATACATAATCCACTCCTGTTTAAACTGCACACTAGAGCTGATGTATGTTTGACAGACAGAGACTAGCATATTTATAATAGATGGGAACTATGCACTAAAAATCACCCACTTTTATTTATACTTGTAAAACTGATGTGAGTCAGTCAGACACTAGTCGGCGCCAAAGGTTCTTATACTAGGAACATAAACCTTCTCCATGGTGACAGCCACAGGAAGAAGACCGCCCCTTCCGGTCACATGGTCTTTGTTGTACAGTTTTGTTTCCAGTCAGTTGGCGCGGGTTTGAGCAGCAGAGAGAGACAGAGAGGAGCTGAGAGAAAGAGACACAGAAAGGCTGTATTTAGTTCTCTCGTCTATCATTTTAAACTGTGATCATCTTCTTCATTCGAGCATGTCTCAACACCGATACAGACGGCGAGAAGATGTACAACACGACACCAACAAGCAGGAGTACAGGTGAGAGAGAAGCTTACCTTTGCATTCCTTTTACATTTCAACTGCAAGTGCCACATACCATATACAAATGGAACCAAATGCACATACGGGTCAGTTTGATTCCATTTGTACACACAGGTTACACACAGACCTTGTGAGGGTTTCATTTGTAGTTGGAAATCAACTTTGAACTGAAGTTGATTTCAAACTACTCGTATTTCCCATTTATGCAGTGGTTTACAGATTCTCATGTCAAAATGTAAACTGCTAAAATCAACTGCATAATCAAACTACAGTGCAGTCTCATTTGAATTAAATGACTAGCTGAATGTTACTTTTGATTTAAAAAAAAAAAGGAGACTCATTTCCCGCGCCAACACAAAAGTAAAAAGTGTATAAAAGTGTAGCATAATCTGGCGCCACTCTTCTCCCGCGAAACGATCGAACCCAGTTCAGTTGGCTGACAGTCGTACATTGTAATCCAATTAAAAATCCAAATGAGCTACCAAATGTACGTTCATTTTCCTGACAAACGACGCACGGCGTCTCCTTTGATCTCTTTGAGCCATTTTTTGGACAGAATATTTGCCCCCAAAACCTGCATTTAGCCCAATTACCCGGCAAACCTGGCTAGTCTGAATGAAAACAGTGCTGCTGCTGCTGCTACGCCAGCATTGGTGACCTATCGAATTTTGTAATTTATGATTTAGATAGTAAGTGGGGAATTAAGGTTTGTTTCATTGTGGTTTTCCATTTTGTAATTACTAATGGGTTGTAATCCAAACCAGTAATTTAAGATTCTTAACCTTTAAAATAAACCATGGAGGACCTTCTGGTCGCAGAATTCGCAGGGTCACTTATTTGGGTGTAACAGCAGCTTTACATACAAAATGCTGACTAATCAACGTTAGCTTGTTGGATTGTTGTGGCTTTTTATTAGTTACGTTACTTTTGCATACACGAGGTTAACATTACATACATTACATAAACCTTAACGTTCTGTCCCTGAAATTACATGACTGACTGAATCCTCTGTTAGCCTGTTAGCTTAGCAAAAGGGAAAGGAAAGCTACTGTGTTGGTTAGCTTTGTTGCTACGAGGATAAACTTGCTCTTTCCTTGGTTAACGAGGCACTGTTTTTAATTTAACTGCGGTTTAATTTGTACCATCTCTGAGTTAACAAATTAATGTTTAAAAAGAAACATGGAGTTGGCAATGTTGGTCATTGAAAACGGACAGGTTTGTTTATACACACTTTGAACGTGTTCTTGTCCTAATGACAAGTGTTATTTCTTTAATTACATTTTTAATATAATCTTCATTAATACATAGAGTGTGAATATTAAGCAGCACTAAAATGTAAAACTGTCCTACTCCCATGGATTGAAGTTGTCAGTTCCCACAACTGATTTCAGTATTTGTTTTATGGGTGAAACTAGCAGTAGGCCTATTGTAAATTGTTTTTTCCAGTATCATCTACCATAAAACCCCAAAGGTCCCCTCTGATGATATTTCATAAATGCTTGATGCCTCAATCTAGAACAGGGTTTTAGAATGGCAATAATGCCTAAACATAATTCCACTTTGTTGTGATTGTGCTGATTGCACACTTTGTTTCATGAACCACTGAGTATTGAGACTGTGGCACAGTCATCATCATTGCCATCTAGTGGCTGTAAATCATAGCACATGTCACAGCCCTATCCAACCCTTGATGCTGAGTGCCAAGCAGTGAAGCATTGGGCCCCATGTTTAGAGTCTTATCATGGATATAAATAAATACCTAGACTAAGATGCCTCATTGGCCACTGCAGATCATTGGAGCCATGATGCCGCTGCGTCACTGCCACTCTAGTGACGATTGGCCAATCACAGCGCGTCTTTTCCGGGACTTTAATCAATTCAATCCATAGGAGCTTTATTGGCATGAGAAAACAAACGTTTACATTGCCTCTGATTGACCTAACAAACTTCCCTTTATGTGACGCACGCTTAAGCTTGGCAAGCTTCCGCGTGCGTCACAGAATCTTGCCGCTCCAGAGCTGAAGGAGGCGTCTAGCCGTCTACCTTTCTATGTCTACGTTTGGTATGACCCGGCCGGGGAATGAACCCGACCTCCAAATCCCAGGGCGAACACTCTAACAATGAGGCCGCTGTCCTGAGCTGTCTCTCGATCCCTCCATAAACCCGGTTCCTCCATAAAGATCATGTGTTCTCCCTCTCTCTCTGTATGTGTGTATGTAGGACCAACGGTCCGTCGCGGTGGTCCAACTGTAGGAAGAGGGGTGTTGACGGCAGCCTGAGGTCTGATGACGCAACCTCCCACAGCCCAGATGAGAAGCAGCACCACAGAGACAACAGAGACCGAGACCACCACAGAGACCAAGACCACCACAGAGACCAAGACCACCACAGAGACCAATACTACCAGTCTGACAACAGACATGCCAAGTAAGTAGCACTGCAACAGTCGATATCAAAAGGTAGGTGTGTGTTCAATAGCTCTCTCTATTCTGATTGCCATATCTTACATAGTTTATGCCAACAGCATAAACAAGTGAAATCGGAAGTGATGATGCAAATAAATGATTTGAGACAATTGGAACTCTTAACACTATAAATGGGTACTGTACTCTCCTGATTTGGTGGAACATTTTCAACCCTGATCTGAAAATGTATTTGCCGTTTATCAAAGAGCTGGAGAGACAGAAAGCTAGGCTGGGTCTTCAGTTGTGGTTTGGTTCATGAACATTGGTGCCTGATCTTCCGTTGCAGAAAGGCCAAAAGAGGATCCTTAGTGGTCAGCCATGATGCGCCCACACCAAGGTTATTATTATAGTTTTGACATTTTCCATTCGCTTGCTACTTATCGCATTGCGTTGTGAGCCAAGCTAGAAGATCTGCTATTTTTGTATTAATTAACAAGACCGTGTGACTTGAGTACTAAACAACTACATTGGCTGTTGGCTCCATTGTAACGTAGGTCATTTTTGACCCCTTTTCCTGAAAAGTAACAGTTTCCACCCTAGCGACAACGTCAGCATATCTTCTTAACCCATTCTGAACGGGCACCCGTTTTGGTGTCGGCATCATGTTATGCTTTAGCTATTGAAAAATAGCAGATCTACAAGCTCATATCGCGCCACCGAGTGGCGCGATACGAGCTTGTAGGTCTGCTATTTTTGAAAAATCGAAGAGCGACTGACATTTTTAGAATCTGATCTCAGGTCAGAATGGGTTCATCAGACCAGTGTGTGTCCGGCGGAAACCTCGTATGAATCTGATCTCAGGTCAGAATGGGTTAACTCCTTCCTTTCCCTGCAGTTTCACCACTCCAGAGAGCGAAGGGCCCGCGTCTCGCCGGGACAGGCGCAGAGAGGCGGACAGAGAGACGGACGGGGACGGAGAGACGGACACTATGGACAGAGACTGGGCCAGACAGGTGGAGAGCACCGAGATAAAGAGGGACGCTCAGCGGTAATATATATATAAATATTGTTCTATGTACTGTGCTCAAATTCATTCTTTGGCTTTCCTCCTTCTCAATGCTTCAAACCGCTCAAGCCTAGGGCTGTCAACGATTACACATTTAAGTTTTCTTTTTTTTTTGCATTTTCTGTTTCTGTTTTCGGCTTCATAATCACAAATTGCACAGGGCAGATAACTTCGATGAAATCACGGACTATTTAACGATTAATTAAAATCTGCACGATACGATTTATTGTGAGCTTTTTTTTTTTAGCTGATCTTCTTTGGTGATTCTAACTTTGTGTGTGTGTGTGTGTGTGTGTGTGTGTGTAGTTACAGGAGGAGAATACTGGCTCCAGAGTACACTAAGAGAGAGAGGAAGAACTCTTCTGGAAGGTAAGACATGCATCTAGTCTCACTCATCTGTCTGGTTGACCTCATGAAGATCTAGGAAAAAACACAGAAGACCCCTTATCTAACTATCTTCCTTCCCGTGTGTGTGTAGCTCTGACTCCAGGGAGTCCCCTGTCCCCACGGCAGGAGAGATGGAGACAGACGAGGCGGTGTTGTTCCGCAGACAGAAACAGATCAACTACGGCAAGAACACGCTGGCCTACGACCGATACAGCAAGGAGGTGCCCAGGTGAGTCCCTCCCTCACACACACCTGCTCCCACCGGGGTTGAACCGGCTGAGTTATTTTGTTTTCTCCCCCGCCTAATATTGAACCAGTTCAGGGTGTTTCCACTGAAAATGAATTGGTTCAGAACCCTAAAAGTTGGTTTGGAACTGGAACCAAAATATGTCTGCCATTTCCGAGAAAGCAGCACGGTTCCAAGAATCTTCTAGAACGGAACTGTTTTAGGACCACAGTGGTGTGAGAAGCACTAACATTTATTACCCAACCCATTAAGAACTGAGGTCCATTCTGAATCGGTAGTTTCCGCACTTTTTTGATTGATGCAACCACTCCTATAGACGGCTATGTGTAGCTCTGTCCCTGGCTGTGTCAGAGCACGAAAATAGCGTTATAGTGTTTGTTCACCACCAAGTGCCACTGTTGCACAGCCTAACACACAAACATACACAGGCCAGGGAGGAGGGCTTGTACGTACAGAACAAGTACAGTATTGCACCACTCACTTCAGACAGGTCAGATTGTTTTGGATTCAAAATGATACATAGTGCTGCTTTAAGTTAAAAGTACATTCTTAATATAAAAGGGGAAACTGCATTTAAAAAGATCAATGCAGGGCAAATAGACAGTATCAAAGCGTGCTTAATTGGTTCATGTATGTTTTTGTAATAATAATCTATATCTACGTTAGAAAACGAATAAACTTGTTATACCTTTTGTGTCCGGGAGCTACCTCTGTCTCATTAGTTGTAGCTATACATGTAGCAACATAAATTTATTATATTTTTTTAAATGATTGAATAAGAATAAAAATGCAAATTAATGGAGAAGTTCAAAGCTGATCTCTCTTTTTGTCCCCCAGACACACGCGGGAGCCAGGAGTTCACCCCAAAACCCCCAACAAGTTCAAGAAGTACAGCCGGCGGTCCTGGGACCAGCAGATCAAGCTGTGGAAGGTGAAGCTCCATGCCGGCTGGGACCCCGTGCCCAAGAAGGACGGACAGGAGAAGGATGGCGAGGAGGAGGAGGACGGGTAAATGACAGGACAGAATCAATCAGATGCGGGCAGCCGGGGTGCCTGATGTAGGGGAAAGGAACTAGTTGGAATAACGTGTTCCTTCCACACGCTACGTCCAACCAGGGAAACTCCCCCCAGTCAGGTGTAAAGGAGCAACTTGGACACTCCGGCATGAAGGAAGCATGAGTTCCGTTGCTCTCCCCTTGTCCCCCATATATGGGGACTAGGTTGGTGGAGGGTGTGTAGAGCCCAGGATCACATTAGATGATTGACACGGGGGTGAAAAATAGGTTACAAAATTGTGGGATAAAAAAAATATATATATAAAGAAAATAATCAATCAGATGCGCAGACTGCAAATATTCACTACAGTCAAGCCAAGGCAAAAACACCCCATGGGAGTGGGGTTACCAAATTATTATACAGTTATATAACTTTGTAACTAGGCATGTGTGTATACATATATATATCGTTAATCGATTCAAATTGGTGACGATTTAAATTATGAAGCGTGATGCAAACGGCAGAGGTAGAGCAAGAGTAAGAAAATACAGGACCTTTGTAAGAGAATAATATTGATTAAAAAAATAGTTTACAGTCATTTGCTACTGTACTGTATTGAAAAAAGAGAGAAAAAATACTGGATTTGTGTAAGAGTATATATATATATATATATATATATACACACACACACACACACACACACACACACACATTTTCGGTCATTTGTCTGGAAAATAATGAGCAACAATTTTCTGAAAGATTTGAGGCACATTTTAAAGATTTTTCAAAAGCTAAAGTTTAACGTAACACGTAAACAGCCCACCCATAGAGACCCATAGAGTCCTGACGTCACTCGCTCATCCCCTGGTTCCAAGGGGTTCGCTATGGAGAATAACATCTTAAAATCTGCGATATTGTCGGGGAGATGTCTCTGTCGTTTACGACAGTCAGTCAGTCAGTCATATTTGATCGGTTTCTAGTGAAAATGTAACTAGTTTGGCAGCAGTAACATTAGTGTTTTCTCTTAGTCAGTTGATTCTGCATATCCATATGAGTGAAACGGCCTGGACTATTTGTTCATCTTTCAAGCACAGTTCTTATATGAGCCCTATGGGGATTACAATGCAAATAAAAAAGTACACAAGCGTGAGTGAGCGTTTGAATTGTCTGCCTGAACTAGCTCCGCAGGCTCAATAATCATTTAATTTTATTCTTTCTGTTTCTATTAGTGAGCAGCTGGGAATTGAGGACATCATGGACATTGAGGAGGACTCCCAGAATTCAACAGGCTCGTCCAATGGACTTCCAGTGTTGCTGGAGGTGAGTTTCTCCGTCCGTCCGTCCGTCCGTCCGTCGTAGATGTTTGGGATTTTTCCAGACCCACAGTTAGACCTGAGGACACATCTGTCACCTTTATAGCTTTTAGCCATTATTTAGCTCTGTTGAAAAATAGCAGATCTTCAAGCTCATATGAGATTGTTGAAAATGTGTGCAAATCTTTGAATAAATATTCTTTCACGGTCAATGATTTTAACTCAAATCTTTGCTTCTGGGGGGTGGGGGGGGGGGCAATATTTTCAGATGGGGGCCAAATACAGATAATTCTGGGTGTCATGAAAAAGTTTGAGAACCACTGACATAGAACCATGAGGTTTTTCACTGATTTAGAAGACATTCGTAGAATCTGGTCTCAGGTCTCAATGGGGGCCTACCTTTTTTGCAGAGCCTGGGTTTCGATGGGCCCTGATGGGATGTTTGTTTTCCTGTGCCGACTACTGTTATAGGACCTCACAAAAACTACGCCTCACCCCAGTAAAAATATGGCTAACCCTAACCTGTAAAACAAGCGCCCCCCTCAGCGACCATCGACTCCCAGGCTTTGCAAAAAAGACTGTCCCGGTCTAGCCCTTTCCACACCTAAGCGCAAAACGGTTTTGCGCCGCGGACAGGGGAAGCTGTGCGGCGTGTGCGACTGTGCGCAGCAGGTTTTTAGACAGCTGGTGGATGGGAATTAAGCTCCACCTCCGCGGACGATTGACGCGGAGGAGAGCCCTTCCGGAAATCTGGCCGTCGCGCAAGTCGTCCGCGGAAGTGGAGCTTCTTTTCCATCCCACCAGCTGTCTTAAAAACTGCGCAGCCGAGAACGTGCGCGGCTCTTTAGATAGTGTGGCAGCACCTTCTCAGTGGGCTAACCTCTTCTTCTGTGGTCCTCCAGGATGATGACTACATGGGAACTCCTGTGAAGATGAAGAAGACTGAGCCAGACATGGCATAGCGCCCCCTACTGCCGCTGCTCTTATATAACCTCTTAAGCCCTAGCACCCCATGTTGTTTTGTTCTGTTATGGCAATTTACGGGTGACTTATTTGTATAGATTTAATTTGGAAATGTAAGAATGAATGTTTCATTCATTCCACAGTGTGCATGTGGAGAGAAAAGAAAAGTTGTTCTATATTTGTTTTGGTTGCTTTATTTTGTTTTAAGAGTTATTTTTGGAAAATGGACGTGCAGTTGTAATTAATGTGTTCTATCGGTTGCTTGTTTTTGTTTTAAGAGTTCTTTGGGAATAGATTATATGCTGTTGTAATTTACCTTTTTTTGTTTGTAAAGTGTTTTGTTAGGCACATTGAGCGATTTTATATTGAGCATTTTTGAAATAATAAAAAAAAAGGAACCATAACATTTTGTAGATTATGACCAATCATTTTACTTTCGTGACTTGTGCCTTTTGTGTGACTACGTTTGGCTGACGGTGGTAGATTTGGTTGTCGAGCAGAACGCTTTTATCTAATCTCCATATTGTAAATGGTGCATTTCATTTATATAGCGACTTTTATCCACGGTGCTTTACAGAGATTGTGCATTCACACACCGATGACAGAGGAAACCATGCAAGGCACCAACCTGCACATCGGGAGTAATTAGGGGTTCAGAGTCCTATTTAATAGTATTTCTATCTCTGGGACCCCCAATTTATATTGTACAATCAATGCTAATTTAACTCTGAGGGCGTACAAATGGACCCGTTAGGTTCCATTTGTACACTGAGTTACAGACCCATAAGGGTCCATTTGGTTACAAACTATCATCTAGCTGGGTCCCCCCTGGACCCCACTTTGGGAACCACTGGTCTAGTGATCATGTGTACACTGCTGGTTCTCAAGACTTCATTCCAAGGACCCAGTTTGATATCGATGAGAACCCCCCCCCCCCCCATTTGATACTATCAGGCGATGCGAGAGTGTAGTCTAGCCAACTCGGTGAGTCGGGTCTCCTGAATCACTGCCGTCACTTAACATCAGGTTCTTGAGCTCGGGGGCTCTCAATAATTTGATGACCGGTGCAGGTCTCCTACTGACTAATGCCCTGGTCGTTAAATTATTGGCTTGGGGACTTGGCCTGTTATAACGCTACTATGAGGCTGATTTGAAAGAAATGTCAAGTGGCATTGCTTCTCCAGCCTCGTGGGAATATGCGTGCAGGTTCACTGCACTCGGGCCCTGCGTTCATGATTTGCAGCATTTTGTACAAAACGGGCCATGCCTGGAAAAGATTGGAAGGCAATCTTAGCCAATCAGTGTAGAATCTGAGAAATCCAACAGACTCGTCTTGATCACATGACTACAGAGATCATGTGTCAAATTTGGGGCAGAGGTTCGTCGTTGGCATCCAGGGAGTGTGTGCAAAGTTTGTCATCAACCAGGTTAATGATGCCGGAGATTGGCTGGTAACGGACGGACACACGGACGGAGTGGAAAAACATACTCTCCCCATGCCTTTGGCCTGGTGGAGACAATACGTCTTTATTTAAACATACTCTCCCCATGCCTTTGGCCTGGTGGAGACAATACGTCTGTATTTCAACATACTCTCCCCATGCCTTTGGCCTGGTGCCATGGAGACAATACGTCTGTATTTAAACATACTCTCCCCATGCCTTTGGCCTGGTGGAGACAATATGTCTTTATTTAAACATACTCTCCCCATGCCTTTGGCCTGGTGGAGACAATACATCTTTATTTAAACATACTCTCCCCATGCCTTTGGCCTGGTGGAGACAATACGTCTTTATTTAAACATACTCTCCCCATGCCTTTGGCCTGGTGGAGACAATACGTCTGTATTTCAACATACTCTCCCCATGCCTTTGGCCTGGTGGAGACAATACGTCTTTATTTAAACATACTCTCCCCATGCCTTTGGCCTGGTGGAGACAATACGTCTTTATTTAAACATACTCTCCCCATGCCTTTGGCCTGGTGGAGACAATACGTCTTTATTTAAACATACTCTCCCCATGCCTTTGGCCTGGTGGAGACAATACATCTTTATTTAAACATACTCTCCCCATGCCTTTGGCCTGGTGGAGACAATACGTCTTTATTTAAACATACTCTCCCCATGCCTTTGGCCTGGTGGAGACAATACGTCTTTATTTAAACATACTCTCCCCATGCCTTTGGCCTGGTGGAGACAATACGTCTTTATTTAAACATACTCTCCCCATGCCTTTGGCCTGGTGGAGACAATACGTCTTTATTTAAACATACTCTCCCCATGCCTTTGGCCTGGTGGAGACAATACGTCTTTATTTAAACATACTCTCCCCATGCCTTTGGCCTGGTGGAGACAATACGTCTTTATTTAAACATACTCTCCCCATGCCTTTGGCCTGGTGGAGACAATACATCTTTATTTAAACATACTCTCCCCATGCCTTTGGCCTGGTGGAGACAATACGTCTTTATTTAAACATACTCTCCCCATGCCTTTGGCCTGGTGGAGACAATACGTCTTTATTTTGGTGAACTACTCACCGTGCATCTACGTAGGAAAAAGGATAGACCATCGAGGGCAGCGTCTAGTGAGCTAATTTAAGACTTCCGGTGGACGATCTCTTCAAAATAAGAGTACCCTCTAGACTCTAGAGGGTACTCTTATTTTGAAGAGATCGTCCACCGGCCTGCATGTGCAAATTAAACTTTTTTTCAATACTCTAGAGTCTAGAGTATTGAAAAAAAGTTTAATTTGCACATTAAAACTACAAATTAAGCATTTAAATGATGCTATATGATGCTATAAGACACACATTATGTTTCTGTGTAAGAATAAGTAATTAAATCCTTATAATAATAATAATAAAGTTATCTAAATGGATAAATGCTATTCACTGGAGTGCATGGACTTTATAAAGTGGACACTGGACAAAAGACGGCTCCGCAAGGCAACTATCTGGACATACCCACGCGTTCGGGGAGATGTCCTATACCACACCCCACTCTCCGCTAAGCGGGAGAGGTGTAAAATTCACAGCAGCAGACCTTCTACTGGGGTCAAGGCTGACAAAAAGTACCGTTTCCGGACCCAGAATGGACACTGGACAAAAGACGGCTCCGCGAGGCAACTATCTGGACATACCCACGCGTTCGGGGAGATGTCCTGTACCACACCCCACTCTCCGCTAAGCGGGAGAGGTGTAAAATTCACAGCAGCAGACCTTCTACTGTGGTCAACGCTGAAAAAAGTACCGTTTCCGGACCCAGAATGGACACTGGACAAAGAGGCCTCCGCGAGGCAACTATCTGGACATACCCACACGTTCGGGGAGATGTCCTCTACCACACCACACTCTCCGCTAAGCGGGAGAGGTGTAAAATTCACAGCAGCAGACCTTCTACTGGGGTCAATGCTGACAAAAAGTACCGTTTCCGGACCCAGAATGGACACTGGACAAAGAGGCCTCCGCGAGGCAACTATCTGGACATACCCACACGTTCGGGGAGATGTCCTCTACCACACCACACTCTCCGCTAAGCGGGAGAGGTGTAAAATTCACAGCAGTAGACCTTCTACTGGGGTCAAGGCTGACAAAAAGTACCGTTTCCGGACCCAGAATGGACACTGGACAAAAGACGGCTCCGCGAGGCAACTATCTGGACATACCCACGCGTTCAGGGAGATGTCCTATACCACACCCCACTCTCCGCTAAGCGGGAGAGGTGTAAAATTCACAGCAGCAGACCTTCTACTGGGGTCAAGGCTGACAAAAAGTACCGTTTCCGGACCCAGAATGGACACTGGACAAAAGACGGCTCCGCGAGGCAACTATCTGGACATACCCACGCGTTCGGGGAGATGTCCTGTACCACACCCCACTCTCCGCTAAGCGGGAGAGGTGTAAAATTCACAGCAGCAGACCTTCTACTGTGGTCAACGCTGAAAAAAGTACCGTTTCCGGACCCAGAATGGACACTGGACAAAGAGGCCTCCGCGAGGCAACTATCTGGACATACCCACACGTTCGGGGAGATGTCCTCTACCACACCACACTCTCCGCTAAGCGGGAGAGGTGTAAAATTCACAGCAGCAGACCTTCTACTGGGGTCAATGCTGACAAAAAGTACCGTTTCCGGACCCAGAATGGACACTGGACAAAGAGGCCTCCGCGAGGCAACTATCTGGACATACCCACACGTTCGGGGAGATGTCCTCTACCACAGCACACTCTCCGCTAAGCGGGAGAGGTGTAAAATTCACAGCAGCAGACCTTCTACTGGGGTCAAGGCTGACAAAAAGTACCGTTTCCGGACCCAGAATGGACACTGGACAAAAGACGGCTCCGCGAGGCAACTATCTGGACATACCCACGCGTTCAGGGAGATGTCCTGTACCACACCCCACTCTCCGCTAAGCGGGAGAGGTGTAAAATTCACAGCAGCAGACCTTCTACTGGGGTCAATGCTGACAAAAAGTACCGTTTCCGGACCCAGAATGGACACTGGACAAAGAGGCCTCCGCGAGGCAACTATCTGGACATACCCACACGTTCGGGGAGATGTCCTCTACCACACCACACTCTCCGCTAAGCGGGAGAGGTGTAAAATTCACAGCAGCAGACCTTCTACTGGGGTCAAGGCTGACAAAAAGTACCGTTTCCGGACCCAGAATGGACACTGGACAAAAGACGGCTCCGCGAGGCAACTATCTGGACATACCCACGCGTTCGGGGAGATGTCCTGTACCACACCCCACTCTCCGCTAAGCGGGAGAGGTGTAAAATTCACAGCAGCAGACCTTCTACTTTGGTCAACGCTGAAAAAAGTACCGTTTCCGGACCCAGAATGGACACTGGACAAAGAGGCCTCCGCGAGGCAACTATCTGGACATACCCACGCGTTCGGGGAGATGTCCTGTACCACACCCCACTCTCCGCTAAGTGGGAGAGGTGTAAAATTCACGGCAGCAGACCTTCTACTGAGGTCAACGCTCAAAAAAGTGCTGTGCCTTGGGGCATTGACAATTATTTAATTAACAAATTAAATAACCTTATTTTATTCTGAAGGCAACCGGATGTCTTAAATTAGCTAGCTCTCAGACAGGAAATTCTAAATTAGCTCATAAGACGGAGCCAAATATCTGTCTGAGAGTGGAGCCTGCCTGGCAAATGACATGGGGGGTCCTTTTTGTGGGCTTGGCCGAAAGTGGGCGTTACCAAAAGGTGGGCGTGGCCATGGCCACCAGAAGTCTGTCAGATTTTGACAGCTTCAAATTAGTGTTAAACATAATATAACCCAATTGACTCCAGTCCTCTCTGTTTAATATATCTATAATGAAACTATATAAACTATGCATATACCATGAAGTGCTATGACTACTAGCTCTGGTCCATAGCTTTAATGCGTTTCATTTAGAGCTATGTTACTCTAAACTTCCCCGCTCGCATGAATGCAGACCAGCCTCTACTCTTTGGCGTAAATAAAAAGAACGTTTTTGCTACACATAAAAACAAAGGCGAGTTGTGTCATTAGAAAGCCTACTTTGGTAATTGGTTCTAGTTCTAGTGAACAGAAATAATAAATAAATAGACTTGGTAACCTAACTGTAGGGAGTGCAAACACATTAAAGAACCTGGGGGTTATCATCTATGAAAAGGCAACACAATGAGCAGAAAATAAAAATGAACCATGTAAATACAACAAATTGAGCAGAGCACTGCAGGGAGTTGAACCCCATTCCGGTAAACCAGAAGTACCACAACCAGTGCCTTGGTTTTTGTTTTGTTTTACGAGGTCCATTCGTTGAAATGTAAATTTTGCATTGCAACGGTAAAGTAATTTCACAATTGACATTGTAGGCAATAATTAATAACGGTATGGCACCAGGCCAAAGCCATGGGGATAGAGTATGTTTTGCACTCTGAGTGAGTGTGTGTGTGTGTGTGTGTGTGTCCGTCAGTTTGTTAACAGCTAATCTCCAGCACCATTAACCCGGTCGATGCCAAATTTTGCACACACACTCCCTGGATGCCAACGATGAACCTCTGTCCCAAATTTTCCAGAACGGCCTGTATAGCACCACACATTTTTGTATGCCCTCCGAGACTATGGACTATAGCCTTTCGCTTTTCCGCGATTTAACCTTTTTTCAAATCGTGAACAATGATGAAGAATCGCGCACTATAGCATGCCACTTAATGACCTTGGGGTCATCAAGGTCATTGATATTGATCAATAACCTTGAGCAGTATAAATGACCTTCAATAAGACTGACCAGTATAAATTACCTTCATGAGACTAGTAAATGACATTGACCAGTATAAATGACCTTTAGAAGACTAGTAAATGATCTTCACCAGTATAAATGACCTTGACCAGTATGCGGTCCGTGACCATGGACTATAGCCTTTTGCTTTTCCTTGATTTTCACCTTTAAAAAATCCTCAACAATGATGAAGAATCGCACACTATAGCGTGCCGCTCAATGACCTGAGACCATGGACCAATGAATGAAATACAACACATTGAGCAGGGCACTGCAGGGAGTTGAACCCCGTTCCGGTAAACCAGAAGTCCGACACCAGTGCCTTAGTTTTTGTGTTGTTGTTCATTTAAAGGTCCAGGTGTGCATACGCATGTGCCCCTGTGTGTGTAGGTGCATGTGTGCATGTGTGTGCACGCTTCAATGACCACTGTTGGACCCAATGGCGATCAAGGACCTCAGGGAGCCACCCATAATTCACAACGGTCACAGCGAACTCTGTTGCATCACAACTGGTGGCCAACAGTCGTAACCAACACCGCCACGACCCACAGGAGAATACCATCGCACAGTGGTATCAGACCAACCACAATCAGCCAGCCCTCAAACCAAACCCTTCGACCTAGAAGAACTCAAAACTGCAATGGGAAAGTTGAAACCCGGAAAAGCAGCAGGGATTGATGACATACTGGCAGAAATTATACAGCACCTGGAACCTAACGCAAAGACCTGGCTCGTGGGGATGCTGAACACATGCATGGCACAGAAAACCATCCCTTCTGTCTGGAGAAAAGCCAAAGTGGTTGCAATCCCCAAACCTGGCAAAGACCCATCATCCTCAAAGAGCTACCGACCCATTTCCCTCCTCTGCATCACCTACAAGAGAGGCTGCTACTCCAACGCCTCATACCACTCATAGACACCAAGCTGACTAAAGACCAAGCTGGTTTCCGTCCCGTCCTGTGCTGGACAGAGCTCAACCTCACCCAACACATTGAGGATGGGTTTGAGGGAAAACAAATAACTGGAGCAGCAACTGGAGGGCGAAGCAAGCACGCAGGCAGCTTGTGCCTGCCTGCGTGCCTGCCTGCCTTCCTCATGTGGAAGCTGCATAGTTGAGTTTGTGTGTGTGTTTCTTTTTCTGTCTTTCTTTCTTAGGACGAAGATCAAGGTAGACGCCGTTGGAAGGCTCAACACAAGCCGATGCCCCTAGAGATCCATCCCAAAGCTTCCCTCAGGGAGTCCAGCAAGCCAGCTAGCCAGCAAGCCCGCCCAGTCAGCCAACGCAGCCAGCCAGCTCCGCCAGTCAGCCAGTGTAGAAAGTCAGGCTGCCAAGCCAGCGCACATCAGCCCTTGCAGTCAACCATTGTAGCCATACCAGCCTTGCTCAGTCAGCTCAGCCAGGCCTCTCTCGAGGCCTGGCTCTCTGTCTGCCTGGCCCGGTCTGCCCCGCCCTGCCTTGCAGCAACAGAACCAGCCTTGCTGGCAAGCCAGCCAGCTCAGAATACGAGCTCAGCAAGCCAGCGCAGCTGGCAAGCACGCAGTTAGTCTAAACCAGTTTCAGACTGGCAGGCCAAGGCAGACAGACAGGAAGACCGAGGCGCCTAGGCAGGCAGACAGGCCAGGAAGGCAACAAAGTGCAGGCAGGGGGACTGTCCGGCCTAAGGCTGCGCTGCAAGGGTTGGAGCCTGGCCAGCTCCTGCTGGTCTAGACTGAGTGGCTGTGGCTGCACAGTAAGGCTGCGGTAACCTAGTCTGGGCTTGCTGCTGCACTGGCTTGCTCAGCTCGCATTCTGAGCTGGCTGGCTTTCCAGAAAGGCTGGTTCTGTTGCTGCAAGGCAGGGCAGGGCAGACCGGGCCAGGCAGACAGAGAGCCAGGCCTCAAGAGAGGCCTGGCTGAGCTGACTGAGCAAGGCTGGTATGGCTGCAATGGCTGACTGCAAGGGCTGATATGCTCTGGCTTGGCAGCCTGACTTTCTACACTGGCTGACTGGCGGAGCTGACTGGCTGCGTTGGCTGACTGGGCAGGCTTGCTGGCTAGCTGGCTTGCTGTGCTCCCTGAGGGAAGCTTTGGGATGGATCTCTAGGGGCATCGGCTAGTGTTGAGCCTTCCTATGGCGTCTACCTTGATCTCCGTCCTAAGAAAGAAAGACAGAAAAAGAAAGACACACAAACCCAACTATGCAGCTTCCACCTGAGGAACCGAGACGCGAGAAAAGAACTGAGCGTCACTTGGGATGGTCACAAACTCTCCAACCATACCCACCCCATGTATCTTGGAGTTACACTGGACAGGCCACTCTTCTTCAAAAAAACACCTGGAGAACACAAAAGCCACGGTCAACACCCACAATAACATCCTGTGAAAACTAGTGAACTCCCAAGTGGGGCGCAGACCCACAAACAATCCGTGCAACTGCCATGGCCCTGTCTTTCTCTACAGCAGAGTATTCCTGCTCAAGCTGGAGCCGATCACGTCACACCAAATTGGTCGACACAGCCCTAAATGACACCTGTCGCATCATCACGGGATGGGTCAAGAAAACACCTGTCCCGTCCGTGCCTTTATGCGCTAGCCGGCACCTCCCCCCGCACATCAGACGACTGTGTAACGCTCAAGATGAATGGAAAACACAGGAGATAGACAGTGAAGTCTGGAATGAAATGATAGAGAACACCTCACACACACAGTTTCCTTTCGTGGCTGTTTACATTCGAGGGTCGCCGGTCCTCTCAAACGGAACAGTTTAACGTCATGCCCAGGACGAAAAGATATAGAGAACACCATAATGACAAATGACAAATAACAGCAGGAAGGCATGGGCCACAATCCACCGTCTTGGCAAAGACCACACCACCCATAATTCACAACGGTCACAGCAAATTCTGTTGCATCACAACTAGTGTAGGTATTGGATGGAGCCCGCACACCACAGGTATAAGAAAGACGTGATGCAGAGGAGGGAAATGGGTCGGTAGCTCTTCGGGGATAATGGGTCTTTGCCAGGTTTAGGGATTGCAACCACTTTGGCCTTTTTCCAGACAGAAGGGGTGGTTTTCTGTGCTGTGCATGTGTTCAGCATCCCCACAAGCCAGGGCCTTGAGTTAGGTCCCAGGTGCTGTATCATTTCTGCCAGTAGGTCATCAATCCCTGCTGCTTTTCCGGGTTTCAACTTTCCCATTGCAGTTTCAAGTTCTTCTAGGTCGAAGGGTTTGGTTTGAGTGATGGCTGATTATGGTTGGTCTGATACCACTGTGCGATGGTATTCTATGTGGGTCGGTGGCGGTGTTGGTTACAACTGTTGGCCACCAGTTGTGACCAAGACCGCCACCAACCCACAGGAGAATACCATCGCACAGTGGTATCAGACCAACCACAATCAGCCAGCCTTCAAACCAAACCCTTCGACCTAGAAGAACGTGAAACTGCAATGGGAAAGTTGAAACCCGGAAAAGCAGCAGGGATTGATGACCTACTAGCAGAAATGATACAGCACCTGGGACCTAACGGAAAGACCTGTCTTGTGGGGATGCTGAACACATGCATAGCACAGAAAACCATCCCTTCTGTCTGGAAAAAGGCCAAAGTGGTTGCAATCCCTAAACCTGGCAAAGACCCATTATCCCCAAAGAGCTACCGACCCATTTCCCTCCTCTGCATCACCTACAAGCCTATCCCGTCACACCAAATTGGTCGACACAGCCCTAAATGACACCTGTGGCATCATCATAGGATGCATCAAGACAACACCTGACCCTGTCCCAACACCTGTTTACATTCGAGGGTCGCCGGTCCTCTCGAACGGAACAGTTTAACGTCATGCCCAGGACGAAAAGATATAGAGAACACCAACATGACAAATAACAGCAGGAAGGCATGGGCCACAATCCACCGTCTTGGCAAAGACCACACCACCCATAATTCACAACGGTCACAGCAAACTCTATTGCATCACAACTGGTGTAGTTATTGGATGGAGCCCGCACACCACCAAAAAAAAGAAAAACAACATACTATAGTATGCCCTCCGTGACCATGGACTTTAGCCTTTCGCTTTTCTGCAATTTAACCTTTTTTCAAATCCTCAACAATGATGAAGAATCGCGCACTATAGCGTGCCACTTAATGACCTTGACCAATATCAATGACCTTGAGCAGTATAAATTACCTTCAATAAGACTAGTAAATGACCTTGACCAGTATAAATGACCTTGACAAGTACAAATGACCTTGACCAGTATAAATGACCTTCACCAGTAGAAATGACCGTGACCAGTATATGACTGTGACCAGTATAAATTACCTTCATGAGACTAGTAATTGACCTTGACCAGTATAAATGACCTTTAGAAGACTAGTAAATGATCTTCACCAGTATAAATGACCTGTAGAAGACTAGTAAATGATCTTCACCAGTATAAATGACCTTGACCAGTATGCGGTCCGTGACCATGGACTATAGCCTTTTGCTTTTCCTTGATTTTCACCTTTAAAAAATCCTCAACAATGATGAAGAATCGCACACTATAGCGCGCCGCTCAATGACCTGAGACCATGGACCAATGAATGAAATACAACACATTGAGCAGGGCACTGCAGGGAGTTGAACCCCGTTCCGGTAAACCAGAAGTCCGACACCAGTGCCTTAGTTTTTGTGTTGTTGTTCATTTAAAGGTCCAGGTGTGCATACGCATGTGCCCCTGTGTGTGTAGGTGCATGTGTGCATGTGTGTGCACGCTTCAATGACCACTGTTGGACCCAATGGCGATCAAGGACCTCAGGGAGCCACCCATAATTCACAACGGTCACAGCGAACTCTGTTGCATCACAACTGGTGGCCAACAGTCGTAACCAACACCGCCACGACCCACAGGAGAATACCATCGCACAGTGGTATCAGACCAACCACAATCAGCCAGCCCTCAAACCAAACCCTTCGACCTAGAAGAACTCAAAACTGCAATGGGAAAGTTGAAACCCGGAAAAGCAGCAGGGATTGATGACATACTGGCAGAAATTATACAGCACCTGGAACCTAACGCAAAGACCTGGCTCGTGGGGATGCTGAACACATGCATGGCACAGAAAACCATCCCTTCTGTCTGGAGAAAAGCCAAAGTGGTTGCAATCCCCAAACCTGGCAAAGACCCATCATCCTCAAAGAGCTACCGACCCATTTCCCTCCTCTGCATCACCTACAAGAGAGGCTGCTACTCCAACGCCTCATACCACTCATAGACACCAAGCTGACTAAAGACCAAGCTGGTTTCCGTCCCGTCCTGTGCTGGACAGAGCTCAACCTCACCCAACACATTGAGGATGGGTTTGAGGGAAAACAAATAACTGGAGCAGCAACTGGAGGGCGAAGCAAGCACGCAGGCAGCTTGTGCCTGCCTGCGTGCCTGCCTGCCTGCCTTCCTCATGTGGAAGCTGCATAGTTGAGTTTGTGTGTGTGTTTCTTTTTCTGTCTTTCTTTCTTAGGACGAAGATCAAGGTAGACGCCGTTGGAAGGCTCAACACAAGCCGATGCCCCTAGAGATCCATCCCAAAGCTTCCCTCAGGGAGTCCAGCAAGCCAGCTAGCCAGCAAGCCCGCCCAGTCAGCCAACGCAGCCAGCCAGCTCCGCCAGTCAGCCAGTGTAGAAAGTCAGGCTGCCAAGCCAGCGCACATCAGCCCTTGCAGTCAACCATTGTAGCCATACCAGCCTTGCTCAGTCAGCTCAGCCAGGCCTCTCTCGAGGCCTGGCTCTCTGTCTGCCTGGCCCGGTCTGCCCCGCCCTGCCTTGCAGCAACAGAACCAGCCTTGCTGGCAAGCCAGCCAGCTCAGAATACGAGCTCAGCAAGCCAGCGCAGCTGGCAAGCACGCAGTTAGTCTAAACCAGTTTCAGACTGGCAGGCCAAGGCAGACAGACAGGAAGACCGAGGCGCCTAGGCAGGCAGACAGGCCAGGAAGGCAACAAAGTGCAGGCAGGGGGACTGTCCGGCCTAAGGCTGCGCTGCAAGGGTTGGAGCCTGGCCAGCTCCTGCTGGTCTAGACTGAGTGGCTGTGGCTGCACAGTAAGGCTGCGGTAACCTAGTCTGGGCTTGCTGCTGCACTGGCTTGCTCAGCTCGCATTCTGAGCTGGCTGGCTTTCCAGAAAGGCTGGTTCTGTTGCTGCAAGGCAGGGCAGGGCAGACCGGGCCAGGCAGACAGAGAGCCAGGCCGCAAGAGAGGCCTGGCTGAGCTGACTGAGCAAGGCTGGTATGGCTGCAATGGCTGACTGCAAGGGCTGATATGCTCTGGCTTGGCAGCCTGACTTTCTACACTGGCTGACTGGCGGAGCTGACTGGCTGCGTTGGCTGACTGGGCAGGCTTGCTGGCTAGCTGGCTTGCTGTGCTCCCTGAGGGAAGCTTTGGGATGGATCTCTAGGGGCATCGGCTAGTGTTGAGCCTTCCTATGGCGTCTACCTTGATCTCCGTCCTAAGAAAGAAAGACAGAAAAAGAAAGACACACAAACCCAACTATGCAG
Source organism: Protomyctophum parallelum (assembly GCF_964188405.1). Taxonomy (NCBI): domain Eukaryota; kingdom Metazoa; phylum Chordata; class Actinopteri; order Myctophiformes; family Myctophidae; genus Protomyctophum; species Protomyctophum parallelum. The sequence continues at coordinate 42,014,027 of NC_139711.1, read as the reverse complement.
CTTCCACCTGAGGAACCGAGACGCGAGAAAAGAACTGAGCGTCACTTGGGATGGTCACAAACTCTCCAACCATACCCACCCCATGTATCTTGGAGTTACACTGGACAGGACACTCTTCTTCAAAAAAACACCTGGAGAACACAAAAGCCACGGTCAACACCCACAATAACATCCTGTGAAAACTAGTGAACTCCCAAGTGGGGCGCAGACCCACAAACAATCCGTGCAACTGCCATGGCCCTGTCTTTCTCTACAGCAGAGTATGCCTGCTCAAGCTGGAGCCGATCACGTCACACCAAATTGGTCGACACAGCCCTAAATGACACCTGTCGCATCATCACGGGATGGGTCAAGACAACACCTGTCCCGTCCGTGCCTTTATGCGCTAGCCGGCACCTCCCCCAGACAGTGAAGTCTGGAATGAAATGATAGAGAACACCTCACACACAGTTTCCTTTCGTGGCCGTTTACATTCGAGGGTCGCCGGTCCTCTCGAACGGAACAGTTTAACGTCATGCCCAGGACGAAAAGATATAGAGAACACCATAATGACAAATAACAGCAGGAAGGCATGGGCCACAATCCACCGTCTTGGCAAAGACCACACCACCCATAATTCACAACGGTCACAGCAAACTCTGTTGCATCACAACTGGTGTAGGTATTGGATGGAGCCCGCACACCACAGGTATAAGAAAGACGTGATGCAGAGGAGGGAAATGGGTCGGTAGCTCTTCGGGGATAATGGGTCTTTGCCAGGTTTAGGGATTGCAACTACTCCAGCCTTTTTCCAAACAGAAGGGATGGTTTTCTGTGCTATGCATGTGTTCAGCATCCCCACAAGCCAGGTCCTTGCGATAGGTCCCAGGTGCTGTATCATTTCTGCCAGTATGCCATCAATCCCTGCTGCTTTTCCGGGTTTCAACTTTCCCATTGCAGTTTCACGTTCTTCTAAGTCGAAGGGTTTGGTTTGAGGGCTGGCTGATTGTGGTTGGTCTGATACCACTGTGCGATGGTATTCTATGTGGGTCGGTGGCGGTGTTGGTTACAACTGTTGGCCACCAGTTGTGACCAAGACCGCCACCGACCCACAGGAGAATACCATCGCACAGTGGTATCAGACCAACCACAATCAGCCAGCCCTCAAACCAAACCCTTCGACCTAGAAGAACTTGAAACTGCAATGGGAAAGTTGAAACCCGGAAAAGCAGCAGGGATTGATGACCTACTGGCAGAAATGTTACAGCACCTGGGACCCAACGCAAAGACCTGGCTTGTGGGGATGCTGAACACATGCATAGCACAGAAAACCATCCCTTCTGTCTGGGAAAAGGCCAAAGTGGTTGCAATCCCTAAACCTGGCAAAGACCCATTATCCACAAAGAGCTACCGACCCATTTCCCTCTGCATCACCTACAAGGCTATATGAGAAGCTGCTACTCCAACGCCTTGTTGCCACTCATAGATACCAAGCTGACTAAAGACCAAGCTGGTTTCCGTCCCAGCCGCTCCTGTGCTGGACAGAGCTCAACCTCACCCAACACATTGAGGATGGGTTTGAGGGGAAACAAATAACTGGAGCAGCATTCAGAGATCTCTCTGCTGCCTACGACACTGTCCAACACCGCACAATGGTCAGGAAAAGCCTCCTCAACAACAGGCGCTTCTATGTCCAGTTAAATGACCAGAGGAGTAAATGGAAAGCCCAAAAGAACGGCCTCCAACAAGGTAGCGTGCTCGCCCCCCTCCTTTTCAATATCTACACAAACGACCAGCCACTACCCAATGCCTAATGCCAGCGTTTCATCTACGCCGACAACCTCTGCATTACGACCCAACAAGCAGACTTCCAGAAGATTGAGTCTGTCCTTGAAAGTGCCCTCCAAGAAATGTCAAGCTACTACAATACAACCACCTGAAACCCAACCTATAGAGAACACCTCACACACACATAATTTCCTTTCGTGGCCGTTTACATTCGAGGGTCGCTGGTCCTCTCGAACGGAACAGTTTAACGTCATGCCCAGGACGAAAAGATATAGAGAACACCAACATGTCAAATAACAGCAGGAAGGCATGGGCCACAATCCACCGTCTTGGCAAAAACCACACCACCCATAATTCACAACGGTCACAGCAAACTCTGTTGCATCACAACTGGTGTAGGTATTGGATGGAGCCCGCACACCACAGGTATAAGAAAGACGTTCTTTGTTGAAATACTGACAGCGTTTCGATCCATTTGATCTTCATCAGGTCATGTGTACACAAAACATACACTTTTATACTAAGGGAGTGCCCCCATTAAACAATCAAAATACCACATTTTGGTGCCCCTCCCATCACTGCAGGTGTGACACGTCAACCCTGAGTGAGTAGGTGGGGACCCAGACATATTGATGTAAATATAGTCTGTTCAGAAATTGTAGTGCCTCTCATAGAGCTTGTAGGTGATGCAGAGGAGGGAAATGGGTCGGTAGCTCTTCGGGGATAATGGGTCTTTGCCAGGTTTAGGGATTGCAACTACTCCAGCCTTTTTCCAAACAGAAGGGATGGTTTTCTGTGCTATGCATGTGTTCAGCATCCCCACAAGCCAGGTCCTTGCGATAGGTCCCAGGTGCTGTATCATTTCTGCCAGTATGCCATCAATCCCTGCTGCTTTTCCGGGTTTCAACTTTCCCATTGCAGTTTCACGTTCTTCTAAGTCGAAGGGTTTGGTTTGAGGGCTGGCTGATTGTGGTTGGTCTGATACCACTGTGCGATGGTATTCTATGTGGGTCGGTGGCGGTGTTGGTTACAACTGTTGGCCACCAGTTGTGACCAAGACCGCCACCGACCCACAGGAGAATACCATCGCACAGTGGTATCAGACCAACCACAATCAGCCAGCCCTCAAACCAAACCCTTCGACCTAGAAGAACTTGAAACTGCAATGGGAAAGTTGAAACCCGGAAAAGCAGCAGGGATTGATGACCTACTGGCAGAAATGTTACAGCACCTGGGACCCAACGCAAAGACCTGGCTTGTGGGGATGCTGAACACATGCATAGCACAGAAAACCATCCCTTCTGTCTGGGAAAAGGCCAACGTGGTTGCAATCCCTAAACCTGGCATAGACCCATTATCCACAAAGAGCTACCGACCCATTTCCCTCTGCATCACCTACAAGGCTATATGAGAAGCTGCTACTCCAACGCCTTGTTGCCACTCATAGATACCAAGCTGACTAAAGACCAAGCTGGTTTCCGTCCCAGCCGCTCCTGTGCTGGACAGAGCTCAACCTCACCCAACACATTGAGGATGGGTTTGAGGGGAAACAAATAACTGGAGCAGCATTCAGAGATCTCTCTGCTGCCTACGACACTGTCCAACACCGCACAATGGTCAGGAAAAGCCTCCTCAACAACAGGCGCTTCTATGTTCAGTTAAATGACCAGAGGAGTAAATGGAAAGCCGAAAAGAACGGCCTCCCACAAGGTAGCGCGCTCGCCCCCCTCCTTTTCAATATCTAAACAAACGACCAGCCACTTGAAACCCAACCCATCAAAAACCCAACTATGCAGCTTCCACCTGAGGAACCGAGACGCAAAAAAAGAACTGAGCATCACAAACTCTCAAACCATACCCACCCCATGTAACTTGGAGTTACACTGGACAGTTTAACGTCATGCCCAGGACGAAAAGTTATAGAGAACACCAACATGACAAACCCTACACTTAAACCCTCTATATTTAATAAAAAACAATTCTGGACAGGAATCCTGTATTGCAGGGGTGCCCAAAAGGTACATCGTGATCTACCAGTAATCACAAAGGCTGTGCAGGTAGACCATATGGCATGCCCCTGTATATAATCTATCACTTGAATTAAGGTGACTTGACACCAGCTCAAATGTTGCACACAAATATCAGTAGCAAAAGTACAAAGTTATTGTGACAGTAATAATTGCTATAGTGTGTGTTCAGTAACAGGAATATTCCTGTCTCTCCAGCTCTTTAATAAATAGAAAAGGGTTTAATCAGGAGTTGTAGTAGCCACAGGATAATCTAAGCGGTGGATATTGCTCTTTTCTTCATGTCTTTATGTATGTAAATTGTCTTGTTGTTTGTGTTATGTCAAATGCGTGTATATGTGTTCTGCATATACTTGGCTTCTGTGTTGCAAGTTACTGAACACACACTATAGCAATGATTACTGTCACACTATAGAGCTATTTAACACTGTTACTGAACACACACTATAGCAATGATTACTGTCACAATATAGAGCTATTTAACACTGTTACTGAACACACACACTATAGCAATGATTACTGTCACAATATAGAGCTATTTAACACTGTTACTGAACACACACACACTATAGCAATGATTACTGTCACAATATAGAGCTATTTAACACTGTTACTGAACACACACTATAGCAATGATTACTGTCACACTATAGAGCTATTTAACACTGTTACTGAACACACACTATAGCAATGATTACTGTCACAATACAGAGCAATTTAATTTAGGTAACCAAATTGACCCCAATAGTAGATCTTTACACTCTCAATAGTTCAATTGTTGTTAAGCATCTGCTTAATTTCCAAAAAAACTACACAATTAGAGAATGTAGAAGATTGCTACTTTTGATCCTTTGATTATATAATGCTGATTGTAGCATAGTGGTTAGTGACTGAGCTTTGTTAACATGAGTGCCCGGGATCGTTTCCCACCAATTTCAAAGAATGTTTGTTGCTTCGTGCCAATTTTCACAGAATGTTTGTCCTTTTACCTACCAAACAATACTATTTTCACCTCTAGTCGATTATTTATTCAGCGTTTGAGCCACGGACCACCATTTGAGGCCATCTAGTCTCTCAGACCCATTTGAGCCACTGACCACCATTGTGAGAGTCTATTAATGTGAAATGGTGGTCCGTGGCTCAAACATGTTATCACTTTTGAAGTTACTTGTTGTGTTTAGATATGTAAATACTACTCTTTAAAGCCGTGTTTCGGTAGTCGAGTGGGTACTGTCGACGGTTAGTAAACATTGAGGCCGGGCATAGTTGTTTATAAACCTTCGACACTAACCATTCGGCTACTGAAACACTGTTTTACAGTTTCGTACAAACATCATATATAAACATCATAACAAGTAACTTCAAGTGATAGACGTTTGAACACACAAACAACAACAGCGTTAAGTATTAAATAACATTTAATCACTTACTTGCTCCGAAGACGGACCCGCGATGGTGACGTGGCACGTTCCAAACAAACACTGACCAAACCTACCTCCACGCGTCTCTTCCGTATTTGAGGGCGGCGGCACTTCCTTCCGGTGTGAGGCCACGCCCGCGAGATTTAACCGCGAATCTATTGTAGTCATTGTAGTCCTCTTACGTTACATCCGGGTCCCTTGGTCCCATCCGCTTCTAATGCAAAATAGCTACATATGAACGCGTGAATCTTTTTTTTTATTTACAATAACGTTATTTGTCAGAAAGGAAGCCATTGAGGGTTAAAATGGGTCTTAATGCTTCCAACTCATATAACTGTCACCAACAACACTTTTAATGATATTACATGAAGCAGACAGCCCTGTGATGAAACCTTTAGCATTACACTGTGGTTAATAGGTTTTTATTCACAATGGAATGTTATTGTACTCTTAATATATCATGGTGTAGCACAGCACAGTAGATTCATATTTCAATCGATCTGGGATGTTAAAATTGTGCAAAACTCTGTTCAATGAATGGCCTCTTCTGCTACATTAAACATTACTAAACATTAAACGTTACTTATACCTGTTATTGAGACTCCTATAGAGCATGTTGACATGGATAGCTTGGTTAGTAGTATCTCTGTTAGTTAATGCAGTTTGATTGATTAAATTAATAGCCTATTTTATTAGACAAAAATGTAGAACAGTAGTGTCATAGAGTGGAAAATGCCATTTGGTTTAATGTCACAGAATGCAGTGCCACGTAGAGCAGCATGATAAATGGTTAACTTTATAGTGTGTTCAAAAATGGCAGATCTGCAAGTTCAGTGTCTTGAATGAGATGTGCTGTGAGTTTGCATATCTGCTATTGTCCAGCATAGGACCGTTGCACAGTGAAGTATAAACAAGGCTTTAGGATTTATAAGTCGTTTTTAGAATATAATAGAATATTCACTCCAGTGAATAGCATTTATCCATTTAGATAACTTTTTGATGTTATTTAATTACTTATTTTTACACAGAAACATAATGTGTGTCTTTACAATAACTGTAATGTAATAATAATACTAATTATGTAATGTAATAATTATTAATTAAATAGCCTTATATTATTCTGAAGGCAACCGGATGTCTTCCGGCTGCTCTAATGGCCACTCTACCCCCTGAGCCACTGCCACCCCTTCATGTTTTTTGACTGTATACAATCGCATTAAGCGTATAGTTCTGTGAGGTGTTCTAATGCCAACTTACACCTATTCTGTACATTTACATCAGGTGTGTGGGTGTGTTGCGTACGTTAAAGTCGTTCATTTTTATTTATTTTATCTAATGTAACATAATTAAATGTCAAGGAAGGAACAAAGAAAGAAAGGAAAATTAATTTCCTATTTCTGATTCTCTGCACCGTATCAAAACATATGGACTGCCTTTTTAATGCACAATGAAAAGTATTCCATAAAAGCCACAAAAGTACCCTATGAATATGTATTCCCCAAAAGGCACAAAAGTACCCTATGAATATGCATTCCCCAAAAGGCACAAAAAGTACCCCATGCACGGCGCACGTTGGCTGCCGTGTCGCCCCGCCCTCTGCTCCCATGACGACGAAGGGACGCGTTCGCTGATTGGCCGGCTCCGTGTGGACTGTTATTGTTAGCTAGTTAGCCTCCGATGCTATTTTAAACCACCAGTGGATTAACCAATAACCAGTACCACACTCACACTGTTTAAAGCAGCCCGTAATAACATGCCACCATCGACTAGTGGTGGTGGATCAGCATATATGACGTTACTTTAGTTTGGACAGCTACATAAAATAAACCACTGCATAAACATGTGTTGTTTAGTTGGCTAAAATGCTCCATGCTATAGCACAGTATTAACATGATCAGCGCCTGTTGGCTTATCAGCACATCATGATAAGGTAAGCCTTCTTCTGATTTGAGATCAAAATCACGTCGCAGTGTATGTGTATATCACTGGGTTTCAACCTTTTTCGTGTCAAGGTCCAGTATCTATTCGGCATTTGAGCCACGGACCACCTTTTGATGACATTTATCCTCTCGGACGCAAAAACTAAAGAATATTTTTGTTATTGTTGGATAAGACGTTGTCCACAATTCCATTCCATGTAGTTGGTACCATTTAGAGATAACAGGGAAACGTTGATCAAAATAACAATTCTCCTACATTTTATAACTGTGTAGACTTCTTGTAAATTAAGTAATGCAGATTTTTAACAATTATTTAAAATTAAACCAAAGAGTTTTAGTCTTAGTCGACTAAATATGAAGTTAACAAAATGATCACTGACTGAGACAATAAAAAAGAGTGAAGCTACAGTGGTTTCTGCCTACAGAGTCTTGAATAGAATAGCCTTGTGTCAAGAAAGACTACCATAGTAGACAAATACCATCATCTATTCTGACATTTGCATAGAAAGTGAAAGTCAGATAATGTCGATAAAAATATGTCTGATAGTCTTGATTCAAGGCTATCAATGCAAGCGGAAATTTAATATGTATACATATTCCAATTCTTCAATGCCCAAAAATAGCAGATTGACTATTTTTGGCAAACATTCCCCCCCAGAATTGGGATGCCGGAGTGTTCAAGTGGTTAACTAAAAGTGGCATTTCAAGTTTTAAGTATATTATTTAGATTATCGCGACAATATCGTTAATGGCAATTACGTTTTTTTGCCACAATATTAACCATAACATAATTTTCAGTCGTCCCATGAACCCTAGCTGTGTGATAAACAATGTGATGATGATTGATTATGATCAAACATGTGTGTCCGCTCCACACACACACACACACACACACACAGTCCTGTGATGCCAGCCATGCTGTCCTGCTCATTCTGGGATGGCCCAGCGTTACCGTAGCAACCTGGAGACACACAGGGAGCCTTTCTCTGCTGCCATGGTACTCGAAGGACACAGCAGGGGCGCTGACCTGGGCACAGGTGACATTGACACACAACAAACACACGCACGCTCTTCATTCAGACGTGTTCAAAACTTCAAATGTCTCAGACAACATGTGTGCTGTAACGAAATGTGTAGACGTCAAATTAAGAAGAAGTCAATCTACCTTAGCTATATTGAGAATGAGATCATTGTGACGGTATAGTGGTATAGGGCAGGGGTTCCTAATAAGAGGACGGGGAGTAGTTGGAGAGTTTTATTTAAAACACTGCCTACCACTATCTGTACATTTTTAATGTCCACACAAACACAAGTCCATCCATTGTTCACTTCCCTCCCCGTCCCCTGTAGGCTGTATTTCATGGAAATTAGACAATATAATCATTTGGTCTTTGTTCAGAGCTAAATGGTGCATTTATATAGCACATAGATTGTGCATTACATTCACCATTGGAACCTAAAACCTATGTGCTTTCATGGACCCGGCAGCCTTCTTTTTTCCCCAGTTCCTAACCAACTTTTAGGGTTCTGAACCTATTCATCTTCCTATTCATCTTCCGAAGAAACACTCTGAACTGGTTCAATTGTGGAAAACAATTGCTACAGAAACAGGAGATATGCCCCTACCCTACCCTATGAGCCCCATGGCTCGGCAAAGCTTACTTACTCACCGAGGTGCATGGCTAAAATCGGAGCATGTAGGGGCCTAGTTGCCACCTGTTCTGTCTAAAAACGTGATGCCAATACTTTTTCTCTTGGAAATATGTCATTTGTGTCACATACTGTACGTACAGCCACAGTTTTCTCACTCGCTCTATCTCTCTGTGTGTTTGTCCCTGTGTCTCTCTTCCAGACTGTGAGCATCCAGAGGTGTTGCCGTTAGAAGACCATCAGGTTTGTGTATTTGAGACACGGAACTGCTGATATGTGCAGATGAGTGTTCGGGTTGTTAAATTGGTCTTTGTTCTTTTTCTTCTGTTGCAGAAGAGACCGGGTTTCTGCACAGAGGCGGAAGAGCTTGGATCAAATGGTAGGTTGCTTGTCTGTAGAATTAGGTTAATTTAACAGTTAATCGAACCAATGGACTGGAAGTTAATACAAATATTCAATTGATAATAAATCCCTATTGTGGGCATGTGGGTTATAATGGCTGATCTACAAGCCATTCTATTTTCACTATTATAAACTACAAATTAGTCATTAGTCAACAAGTCATAGTCAGAATATTGCGTTCTGGAAACAAATCCCTGATGCACCAGTAAATCACTAATTCTAAGGACACTTCAAAAGATATATCCTAAAAGAAAACCTGAATCATGAATTGCAAAATACAAATATGTTATTAAACGTGTGTACGCTATTGAATATCCTACTAGTAACATACATTTAGAAGCAATGTTCTTAACTTCTACATCTGCTATTTTCACTATGTAAGTATGTATGATATTCCTTTGACACAAAACATGTTTTTTTGCCTAAATAGTTCGAGAACTAGAAAAAGTGCCCTTCCGGGCACAGGTCTCCACCAGGTTATCCACAGATCCGTGCAGTTAGAGGTAAAAACACTTTTCGGCCAGTTATAGCGCCACCTTGAGGCTGAGTTGAAATTGTTCATGTGGCATTTCGTCCTCGGCCTAGTGGGAATGTGGGTGCACAATTTCACGGAAATCACGCGATGTGTTCATGATTTGCAGCATTTTGTTTGAAACTGAGCACTCCTGTGAACTTTGGAAGCCAATCTTAACCAATCAGGATGGAGTCTGATAAATCTGAAAGACCCGTTTCGTTGAATGGCTCTAGAGAGACTGTGTACCAATTTGCGTGATGTTTGGACAAAATCTGTAGGTGTACTGTGCAAAAACGTGTTTTGCACAAAGCGGCCTCCTGGTGGCGCTATAACAGGCCGTTCTGGAAAGTTTGGGGCAGAGGTTCATGGTTGGCATCCAGGGAGTGTGTGTGCAAAATATGGCATTGAAAAACTTGTTTTGCACAAAGCGGCCTCCTGGTGGCGCTATAACAGGCCGTTCTGGAAAGTTTGGGGCAGAGGTTCATGGTTGGCATCCAGGGAGTGTGTGTGCAAAATATGGCATCGACCGGGTTAACGGTGGCCGAGATTAGCTGTTCACGGACACACACACGGACACACGGACGGACGGAGTGCAAAACATACTCTCCCCACATGCCTTCGGCCTGGTGGAGACAACAACTGATATAGAAACCTGTGATAGAAAACAGTCAGAAAAGACATTTTTAGAATCTGGTCTCAGGTCTTGTCGAGCACCGAAGTCCTGACGTCCCTCGCTCATCTCCTGGTTCACGGAAGTAATATACTGTCTCGGCGAAAGTGTCAGGGTGGTGTCTTTGTATCGTTTACGACAGTCAGTCAATCATATATGATACAGTCTGTTTCTAGCGAAAATGTAACTAATTCAGCAGCAGTAACATTTGCTTTTTCTCTCAGTCAGTTGATTCTTCATATCCATATGAGTGAAACGGCCTGGATGATTTGTTTATTTTTCAAACGCAGTTCTTATATGAGGCGATCTAAAATCCCCCTATGGGGATTACAATGCAAATGCATGAACCAGTGGACTTAGCGCCCTCTATTGACGTCAGACTATAATGGGTAAATTGTAAATAAATATTTGTAAGCTTTAGAGCTTATTCCAGTGTGCGGTCCTTACCTTTTTTCTATTTTTAACCCGGCACCTAGCTTTAACCCATTTTGGGCGGAAACCCCTTTTGGTGTTAGCATTATGTTATGCTTTAGCTATTGAAAAATAGCAGATCTACAAGCTCATAGCGCGCCACCGAGTGGCGCGCTACGAGCTTGTAGGTCTGCTATTTTTGAAAAATCGAAGAACGACTGACATAGAAACATTGCTTTTTCAGAAAACTGTCAGGATGTAGAAACATTTTTAGTGAGTGGATGTGCGTGCTCTATTGTACCTTTCTAAATGCTTCCCACCCTCTCCAGGGTCGTGGCCTCAGAGCTCCCTGTCTCGCTCCCTGCAGCGCGCGGAGGCGCTCCTCAGGACCACCTTCAACCCTGGTCTGAAGTGGCTGCTCCGCACGCGCAGCCACGACCACGAGGACGAGGAGATCGAGGAGAAGGGGAGCTTCGTCGCCGCTCACAACCTCGTGTCCCGGTCCTCGGCGCGCCTCCTGCGCCTGCAGCAAGGCATGCTGGGAGTGGCGCCTCACTGGCAGCTGGTCAGCGGCGCGCGCGGGAGCTCTCCTCAGGTGAGGAGGCTGGGGGACTGTGCCCGCGTAACTGTGATGCATTTTGTTTTGCAAAAAAATAATCAAAAATGTTTTATTTCTTTGTCAAAAGCTCTATATTCTGATAGGAATTAGGGTTAAATCAGAGTGTTTGCTCAGTAACAGGGGTCTCCCCATCTCTCCACCTCCGTACTATCCACGAACATCCTTTTTTAGTTTAAATGTTATAGTGCTCCATTCCATTCCATCTGTTTACTTCCCATTTCACTTGTGTGTCCTGTCTCAATTCTTAGTCCTGATTGGATGAAACTGGTATCCCAACTTGCATTTCCCGTCTCTCCAGAAAGAGACGGGGAGACCCTCTGTTACAGAACAAACGCTATATCAATAATCAATGTTTTGAGTTTTGGGTATTTAGTTAGTTTTAGTTAACTCTAATCAGTCCCAGCAGGTGTGCGTCAGAGGCCTGTCCCAGCCTGAGGGGAGTGGCGTCGTGGTGTTGCACTCCTCGCCCACCATGCGGGGGAGCTACAGAACCGTGACGAGGCTGCTGGAAGAGCGCGCTCGGCTGCTGTTCGTACACGAGTATGGCAGGAGGGTCCGCTCCGCTAGGCTGTACATATCCACACTGCACAGCCTGCTGGAGAGACCCGCAAACAACGAGGTAACCAATAACACCACGCTGTACATATCCACGCAGTTACCAGACTATTTCTTTCTTTTTGTTTTTGTAACCGATTCTTCACCCCTGTGTCAATTATCTAATGTGATCCTGGGCTCTACACACCCTCTGCCAACCTGGGGGGGGGGGGGCAGCGGACTGACCTCATGCTTCCTTCAATGCATGAGGAGTCCAAGCTGCTTCTTTTCACCTGACAGGGGGGGAGTTTTCCTGGTTGGACGTAGTGCGTGGAAGGAACACGTTATTTCAATCAGTTCCTTTCCCCTCCATCAGGCGCCCCGGCTGGCCAGGGGGAGGCAGTTTTGAGACCAGAATTACTGCATGTTTTTTGCGAGGGTACCTACCCTAGGGGAAACGGGGACAACATGCAAACTCCACACAGAAAGGCCCTTTCGCCAACCCTGCCTCGGGTATGGGCACTGAGGGAACACGCCGCCAGCACTCATAGCGTCCCCAGCGGGAAACGAACCCAGGGAGGGGTTTGCTGTCTTTTGCGGTTATTTGACTTTTTTTGCCTATTGATTCACCATGCTTATAGGGGAAACACTGATTTCTTTTTGATAGGGGTGACATGCAGCAAAGGTCTTTTTGATAGGGGTGACATGCAGCAAAGGTCATTTTGATAGGGGTGACATGCAGCAAAGGTCTTTTTGATAGGGGTGACATGCAGCAAAGGTCATTTTGATAGGGGTGACATGCAGCAACGGTCATTTTGATAGGGGTGACATGCAGCAAAGGTCATTTTGATAGGGGTGACATGCTGCAGCAAAGGTCGTCGGGATCGGGACTCGAACCCGCGACATACTGTCTTGTCAGGCTGGATCACCAGCCCAAGTGCCCGGACCGCTAGGCCCGGCCCTGGCCGGTAACACTGATTTGTAATGTGACAGAGATGTACGTGTTGAGAGTAGCTTTTCCTCTCCTCAGGACCCAGGGGACTGTGTTTGTTCCGGTGCTGCTCTGGTTTCACTGGCCCAGGAACTAAAGCTCCATCTCAACCACTGGTCATGTCTGTCGGCCAAGGTCAGTAGAGTTTGTAATTTTGTAAAATTGGTTTGTAGGCTTTGTTTTGTTTTAGTTTAGCTTTCATTAGATTTCATGTTTTAGATCTCATTCTTATATTGGGGTATTTATCAGGGGCTAGAATAAGAAATCTCAGAAAAATAGCCGATTAAGCTTGTAGATCGGGTATTTTTGCTGTTTTCTTTCTGACATCACGGCTTAAAATTGGCATAGCTAAAATATATTTAATGATGAGATTTCATATCCATCCAAAATATTCATCGATGATCCATCATCAAATTATTGGCTTAGGATTGCGACAAAAATGTAAACAAATCTCCACGAATTCAAGGCTTTATTATGGGGTGTGTAATTGATAGACATTAAGTCCTTTTTTCGGTATTATAATTATTTTAACCATTTAGGACTGAAGCTGAATGTTGCTATATATTGTAAATGGCAACAAGAACCCCAAAAGAGGTTCTGGTCTTTTTCCACAGCAAGGTTCTGTGTCTTTGTCCAGATGGCATGAGGTTGAAAAAGCGATACAGGGGATGATCAGTGTCATGTGATATTGAAAGTGCTAGCCTTATATTAGCCTTGCTTGTCCATACTACAGTACCAAGGGCATTTTCTATTGTCACCAGCAGATCTGTGTCTGGCCACTGGGGGGCAGCCTTGTATGTGAATGCCCTCGTATGATTGGACAATATACGGTGAATAAACTATAAATGTTTTTTCTGTCTTCCATCCAAGGCTCGTTCCGACGCCTACCTGAGGCCCGTCGTGGCCCAGTGGAGCCCCCTGCTGGCCCAGATGAGAGACACGCTGGCCTTGCTGGCTCTCCAGGCGCTGGTTCTGACGGAGCGCTACGTGTTCGCCGTGCTCTCGGCCCTGGCCCAAAAACCCGGGCTGGACTCTGTGCCGAGGGAGGTTCTGGAGGAGATCCTGGCCGGAACGGAGCTCTACAACCAGCTGGCGGAGGAGCACCGAGCTCAGAGCGGCGGCGCCGCCACCCGGTGGAGGACCGCGGTACTGCAGCGGGCGGATTTCGGCGGCGGGCTGCCGCGGTTCAGGTCCGCTAGCGGTGGTGCCGCTGGAGCGGGGTGTCACCCCGCCGCCTTCCCCGTGAAGGAGCTGCTCAGGGTGATGGCCGCGCATCGTGGCAACATGGCGGCCCGGCAGCTCCACTGCTGGGCCTCAGAGCGGAGCTGCCACGACGACGAGGCCCACCACCTCCACGAGGAGGCCCACCACCACCACCACCTCGGCCGTGAGGCTCGCCACCAGGACCCCCAGCTCCGCGGTGGGGCCCGCCGCACGCCCGAGTGGACTTGGGAGCAGCTGGAGCGTAGCTACACGATACACCGTCGTCCTTCCTCCCCCGGTTCCTCCTCCTCCTCCTCGCCCCCGTCTCCCTCCATCCTCCACGCCCCCCCCTACCCCTCCCCCCACCTCCCTGACGTCCCGTCCACCTCCCCCCACCTCCTCCACGCCCCCCCCTACCCCTCCGTCCACCTCCCTGAACACCACGTCGTCGTAGGACCACGTCCCGTTCCGTCCCAGCCCAGTGCTGCTGCGCGGCTAAACTCCCCCTCCCCCTCCCCCTCCTCCTCCTCCGGCCAGTGCCAACAACAACCTCGTCTGGCCCGCGGCGGGCTAGCGGTTACGGCCCCGACGACTGCCAAGGAAGACTCTGCTTCGGTCCGAGGCTCTCGGAAGGGGCCGGTTCCGGTTCCGAGCCAAACCCGCGTGTCCTCGTCGGAGTGTAATCCGCTCCTAACTAATGGGTCTAAACGGGCCTCTCCCTCCTGGGCCTGCCCCCTCTCAGAGTTCTGCCAACAGGTAAGGGCTTGTCACCATTTAACTTTGACGATTATTATTAATAATTGTCACACAAATAATTGCGATGAACGATTTTAATTGTGTTTTTTTGGAATAAGGAAATTTGGTATCGGAATCAGAATCAACTTTATTGTCACATCACAGTTTTTTGGGTGAAATTAGTTTTTGTGCATAGTTCCCATTGTGTGTGTCGTTTCTGAGTGGTGCAACCACTCCTACAAGCAGCAATGTCCGTGTACCTGTGTACCTGTATCAGTGGTCATGAGCACGAGTATGTGACTTATTAATACCAGTAGGGGGCGCCAGAAACGGCGAGAGGGGTAGTGCTGTGCCTGCTGCCTGCTAATGAGAGAGAGAGAGAGAGAGAGAGAGAGAGGGGGGGGGGGGGGGGGAGATCAAGGCAGAAAAGGAACATTATGAATCGAAATTTCGTTTGCCTTTTAAGGCTTCGTAATAAATTAGCTGATCTACAAGCACACGACGCGTTGTAAGCTTTGTAGATCTGCTATTTCTTTTTACGTATGAACATTTTTCAATATGGACACGATTACCTTTTAGATTAGAAGATGATGTAATAATTGTGATGACAACCCCTACCCTATACCAAACAGGACCGGGCCTCCGTGGGCCTGCTGCTTCAAGCCCTGGTGTCGTCCGGAGACATGCCAGCGCCACCGCCACACACGCCCAGAGCACGCTCAGCGACCAGCCCGGCGCCACTGCACACGCCCAGAGCACGCTCGGCGACCAGCCCGGCACCGCCACCGCACACGCCCAGAGCACGCTCCGAGACCAGCCCAATCCATCCACCGCTACCACCCAGTATAATCACGACAGATACAAGTAAGTAAGCCTGTGTAAACAATAATAAATATTACACACACACACAGTAATGATTTTTCAGAACGTGAAAAATAAACGTTGTGCAAGTATTTTTTTTTACTTCAGTATTTACAATAATTGTCAATACTTTTACAATTTCATGAAAACTTGTGAAATGGAACATTCTACCCAAAAAACAATTACATTGTTTGATTGGTGATTGACAGCCCTAGACACAAGCAGGAGTGGAGGTGGTGACCCGGTGATGATGTCACCAAAACCCGGACCGGATAATGGAGTCGTACCAAAAAGAACAGTGAACAGAGTGACCCCAGAACCACATCCATCCCTGAACCACAGCCAAAGCCTGGAGCGGAGCCAGCATCAACGGACGGAACGGGAGCCATGGACCGACCCTCATCCTCCCAGCCCCAGGTATTCTGATCCGACCCTCATCCCAGCCCCAGGTATTCTGATCCGACCCTCATCCCAGCCCCAGGTATTCTGATGAGTCAACCTGTAGGCCAGGGCCCACTAATAGGACTGGTTTTAAACCTATTTAGACCTAAGGCCGATTAAAAAGAAAATGGCAGTTTTCTGAAAAACCTATGTTTCTATTTCAGTGGTGCTCTGCTCAACCTTTTCCATGTGTGTTGTAACCTGCCGTTTTTTTCTTCCTTCTAATTATTTGTTCGGCCCATTTTCTTGTTTGTTTGTTGTCATGATTTGTCACAACTCGAGTTGGCTTTGTATGACGCTTATAAGGTCTTTAAATACATTCTTTTTGAAATGTCTCTGGGAAAAATGCATTAGGAATTATTTCCTGGGCCTGGCTTCGTCATGAAAGGGGGAGGGACCGCAACGCTCTATTGGCAAAAGGAACCAGAAAATAGTATAATATAATATAATATAACTTATATTTTAGCTATTGAAAAATAGCAGATCTACAAGCTCGTAGCGCCGCGGCACTTGTGTTACGAGCTTGTAGATCTGCTATTTTTGAAAGATCGTGAAAATGTGAATAATATATATTCATTCAGAGCGAACGTTTTAACTAAAATCTTTGCTTCTGGGAGGTCCCTGGATAAACTTATTTTCAGATAAAATACAGATCATTCTGGGGGTCCTTGACATGAAAAAGGGTGAACACCACACCACTGACATAGAAACATAGGATTTTCAGAAGACTGTCAGGATTTAGAAGCCTTTTCATTAAAAAAAAAAAAATCAGCCTCGGGTCTAAATGAGTTAAAGGACAACTTTAGTTTTTTTCAACCAAGGTTCATGCTTTAGGTTGTTATTAGAGAAAGTAAAAGATGAGTGTTATTTTCTTTTCCATTTGCTGCTTTCTTTCGTTTTAGGGATTTTAGCTGGCATTCGAGCATGGTGCTAAATATGCATTTTTTTACAAAATATTATGGAGATTTTTTTATTTTTTATTTACTATAGCCCTAATAAACCCCAGGAAATTACATCTGGCCACAAATAAATCACAGGATCTACAGAATGTGAAGGTAGCCTACTGGGGGAAGCCACACGGTGGGCTGTATTTTGCGTGTCTTAAGTACCAGGTCTTATTCCCTAACTTGAGTAAACTAAAGACCTGGAGGCGTGATCAATGCTCTTTGGCCACTCAGAATAGCCAAATGGCATTGATCACGCCTCCAGGTCTTTAGTTTAATCAAGTTAGGTAATAAGACCTGGCACTTAAGACACGCAAAATACAGCCCTGTGTGTCATAGGCTCAATGTCAGTTTGATACATTCAGTAGATCTCGTGATGTTTTGTGGCCAGATGAAATTTCCAGGGGTTTATTAGGACTATAGTAAATAATAAAAAAATAAATTGCTATAAAATGTTGTAAAAAAAATACATATTTAGCCCCATGCTCGAATGCCCCCGCCCCCCTGTCAAAAACAGCTAAAATCCCTAAAACGAAAGAAAGCAGTAAATGAAAAAAAAAGAACACTCATCTTTTAGTTTCTCTAATAACAACCTAAAACATGAACCTTGGTTGAAAAAAACTAAAGTTGTCCTTTAAGGTAAGAAAACGGCTAATCTGTAATTCTCCTTCAAACCATATAAACACGCTGGTCTTCCCCTCCTGCAGCCTTTGGGGTGTGAGCGAAGGGGAGGAGGAGGAGGAGGAGGAGGAGGAGCGACGGGAGGACTCCTTGTCTCGGCCCCGCTCCGTGCAGTGGCGTGACCTGGGCCGCTCGGACGCGTGCGGCCGCCTCTTCCGCCAGTACCGGGCCATGCTGTGGGGCCACTGCGGCCGCGCCCTGCGGCTGCACTTCCACCACCCGCCAGCGGGCGGCGCCGTAGGCAGCGTCAACCTGTGGAGCGACCGCGCGAGGGTCCGACTGCTGCGTGAACTCTGTCAGGCCTCAAAGCAAGGTTATTCTCATCGTTGTGAATTCATCTTTGGTTTTTTTAGGTTATTCTCATAGTTGTGAATTCATCTTCATGTTTTTTTTAGGTTATTCTCATCGTTGTGAATTCATCTTTATGTTTTTTTAGGTTATTCTCATAGTTGTGAATTCATCTTTAGGTTTTTTTTAGGTTATTCTCATAGTTGTGAATTCATCTTTATGTTTTTTTAGGTTATTCTCATAGTTGTGAATTCATCTTTAGGTTTTTTTTAGGTTATTCTCATAGTTGTGAATTCATCTTTATGTTTTTTTAGGTTATTCTCATCGTTGTGAATTCATCTTTAGGTTTTTTTAGGTTATTCTCATAGTTGTGAATTCATTTTAGGTTTTTTAGGTTATTCTCATAGTTGTGAATTCATCTTTAGGTTTTTTAGGTTATTCTCATAGTTGTGAATTCATCTTTATGTTTTTTAGGTTATTCTCATAGTTGTGAATTCATCTTTAGGTATTTTAGGTTATTCTCATAGTTGTGAATTCATCTTTAGGTTTTTTTAGGTTATTCTCATAGTTGTGAATTCATCTTTAGGTTTTTTAGGTTATTCTCATAGTTGTGAATTAATCTTTAGGTTTTTTAGGTTATTCTCATAGTTGTGAATTCATCTTTATGTTTTTTTAGGTTATTCTCATCGTTGTGAATTCATCTTTAGGTTTTTTTAGGTTATTCTCATAGTTGTGAATTCATCTTTAGGTTTTTTAGGTTATTCTCATAGTTGTGAATTCATCTTTAGGTTTTTATTTTTCCTTTTATTTGGCTATTTGTTTTCAATTACAGTTTGGTTTTGATATATATATTATTATATTTTTTTTAAGCAGGTTTTGATTATTATTATTATTTTTTAAAGCAGGTTTTCTAGTTTAGTTTCATTTTGATTTTGTTAAAAGGTTTAAAGCCCAAATCGTACCAATGATTCGCCATGCAATTCCTTGCAACCATTATCCCCAATGGCAGCTGCAAGGAGAAGCATTGGTGCTGTAGGCTTTAAAACGGTTTTGTTGCAAGGAGTTGCATTTGTGCAGTTTGGGATTTAGTTTATTTTTTTGTTAGTTTTAGTGTTGGTTTTAGTTTTAGGGGATAGTCAGGGGCAAGGGTCAAATACCCCAGAGAAATAGGGAAAATGTCCGATCTACAAGCTTGCAATGTGTTGTATTGTGAGTCTTGGTGCATTTATATAGCGCCTTTATCCAAGGCGCTTTACATAGATTGTGCATCAATTCACCCATTCACACACACATTCATGCACTGATGGTGGCGGAAACCATGCAAGGCACCAACCAGCACATCAGGAGCAATCAGGGGTTCAGTGTCTTGCTCAAGGACACTTCGACACTAACTCTGGGGGAACTCGAGTTCGAACTGGCAACCTTGCGGTTACCATCCAGCCACTCGACCCCTGAGCCACCACCGCCGTTTAAATGCGGAAATTATATACAGTTGGAGGGGGTACAGCATTTTGTAAATAGAGCTGTCACATTGTGTCGTTATATACATGTTAGGGCCGATTCATACTCCTTTTTTACCGCTGTTTCGGCGCTGTAGTGCCGAAATGATTTCGGTTCGTCAGAAATTTCCAGTAGCACCGAAGAGCCAACTTTAGGACTGTACCCGCCCCCCCCGAACCTCAAATGACGTCACATTGTAGGCTCTACAGCGCCGAACCGACTTTTATTCAGCTCTAAAATAGGAGTATGAATCGGCCCTTTGTGTTGCTGTGTTCTGTTGCACCCGCTTCGAATGTGATCAACCGATAATCACCAGTAGGTTACTTATCAAGACGATCGTCTATCGTCTTTAATAAAGTTTGATTGATTGATTGATTGATTGACCTACTGCATGTATCTGTCTGACATTTGGCTCCCTCTGGTGTCTGTTTTGTAGAAGTGTTTCCAAAGGAATGCAGGGCTATGCTGGACGACCTGTTTCTGCACCTGTTGGTCGACACCGCACACACACACTGGGACCATGGTTAGTAACACACACACACTCACACAGTACCATGGTTAGTAACACACACACTCACACAGTACCATGGTTAGTAACACACACACACACACACACACACACACACACACACACACACACACACACACACACACACACACACACACACACACACACACACAGTACCATGGTTAATAACACACACACACACACTGGGACCATGGTTAGTAACACACACACACACACACACACACACACACACTGGGACCATGGTTAGTAACACACACACACACACACAGCTTTTCCTCAAAATCTACTTCAAAACGGATCAAGATTGTTTTGTAAAATTGTATTTCTCTCTTGAAATTGTTTTCGTTGTCATTGTCTGTCTGTCTGTCTGTCTGTCTGTCTGTCTGTCTGTCTGTCTGTCTGTCTGTCTGTCTGTCTGTCTGTCTGTCTGTCTGTCTGTCTGTCTGTCTGTCTCCAGGGTGTTGCAGAGCTTTGGGTTCGGGTCTGAAAGACAAGTGTGTCCCGCGGTCGCCCCAGGGCCGCAGCACGGCAGTGACATCATCAGGGCGAGACGGCAGCGCGGCAGTGACATCATCAGGGCGAGACGGCAGTGCGGCAGTGACATCATCAGGGCGAGACGGCAGCGCGGCAGTGACATCATCAGGGCGAGACGGCAGTGCGGCAGTGACATCATCAGGGCGAGACGGCAGCGCGGTGATGACGGAGACAATGGAGCACTTCCTGTGTCTCTTCCCTCCGCTACTGAGCTGTCTCACCTCCTCCTCACAGAGCATGGAGACAGGTAGCTGTCTCACCTCCTCCTCACAGGGCATGGAGACAGGTAGCTGTCTCACCTCCTCCTCACAGAGCATGGAGACAGGTAGCTGTCTCACCTCCTCCTCACAGAGCATGGAGACAGGTAGCTGTCTCACCTCCTCCTCACAGAGCATGGAGACAGGTAGCTGTCTCACCTCCTCCTCACAGAGCATGGAGACAGGTAGCTGTCTCACCTCCTCCTCACAGGGCATGGAGACGGGTAGCCCAGGTGAAATAAAAGATGGATATACCAAACCAACTATTCCTATAAGCTAAACTACGCCACGTCAAGGGTTTCCTCTGGTAGGCCCTAAAATGACGATGCCCTTGTTCACGGGGAGTTGTTTAGGGTGATGCCGTCACCCTTTGCGTCCGCCCGTTGGTTCCTGGTCGCCTACAAACCAGTGACTACAACATGACGCAAACTTATGTCCACTCTGGACCGGATCAGAAACCCCCAAAGGGTATTGATCCACTCTGGACCGGATCAGAAACCCCCAAAGGGTATTGATCCACTCTGGACCGGATCAGAAACCCCCAAAGGGTATTGATCCCATGCAGAAACCCCCAAAGGGTATTGATCCCATGCTAGTTGCATGCAGTAATAGTATTATATGCGAAAGGCCAACAACGGACAATGGCTGCGGTTACATGAGGGCTTTTTCATTCAGAATGAAAACTTCAGAATTAATTAATTTAGAAGTACGTTTTTTGCTGCGTGTTTACATGGGAAATGGTCATTCCGAATCCCATTATTTTATTCCACATCAGGTTTGAGGCTGGGAAGGCTTCTGATTGGATAGGGGGCGGGCGGATATGTTTACATCCAGTGGTGGAAAGTAAATGTACATTTACTTTAGTACTCTATGAGAGGTTGCTCTCAGAGATGTGAAATTAAACATGTCTAGTTTCTTATAATTAATCGCAAAACAAGAGCATAATATGGCCATACCAATTACATGGAAACAAGCATGCACAGAAAGACCAGAATTAACTTAAATCCGAATGAGGGTTTACATGAGTCCACAATTGTTTCAATAGGATTTAAAAATGGAATAAACCGGACAGTTACATCAGATCTAAGTTTAAATCAGATTGGCCATTTTCATTCCGATTTAAGTTTTTGTACGTGTTTACATGACAACTTTTAATAGGATTTAACTTTTATTCTGAATGAAAAGGGGATTTAACTGTCCATGTAAACGTAGCCAATGTCCCATCCTGATTCCCCGAACATCTGCTAGTGTTCAAATGAGAAACTGGCTTCTGTCTGTCTGTCTGTCTGTCTGTCTGTCTGTCTGTCTGTCTGTCTGTCTGTCTGTCTGTCTGTCTGTCTGTCTGTCTGTCTGTCTGTCTGTCTGTCTGTCTGTCTGTCTGTCTGTCTGTCTGTCTGTCTGTCTGCCTGTCTGTCTGTCTGTCTGTCTGTCTGTCTGTCAGGTGTCTGTCCCTCCAGGTCCCTTGTCCACAGTGCTACGGTTAGCAGAGCGCTGGCCGCGGTGCAGTGGTCCAGTGTGTGGGTGATGTCCAAGTCCTACCAGTTCCTCTCCGCATGGAGCGTCAACAAGTTCCTCCTCATCTCTCACGGAGACCTCAAGGTCAGGAAGTTAAATGTACATACTGTACATACCCCCCCCCCCCCCCTATAACATGATCATCAGGTAATATGATTATTTTATGTGGCCACACCCACCAGTTCATTAACCCATACTGACCTGAGATCAGATTCTAAAAATGTCTTCTATACATCCTGACAGATTTCTGAAAAAGCTATGTTTCTATATGTCAGTCGTTCTTCGATTTTTCAAAAATATCAGACCTACAAGCTCGTAGGCGCGCTATGAGCTTGTAGATCTGCTATTTTTCAATAGCTAAAGCACAACATGATGCTGAACACCAAAAGGGGTTCCCGCCCAGAATGGTATACACCACCCACCTGAACGTAAGCCTCGCCCACAGCTGTTGTTGTATGATAAAGGGGGAGGGGTTAGGGTTAGGGGAGGCGATGATGTTATGATGTCACCAAAGTGGTGGTATTTCAATTGTGCCTGTTGACTCAAAGCCTTTCAGGAAGAAACCAAAATTGCACAGGGAAGACAGTTGAATATTATAACCACCCCTTGGGGTTCTATTAGAGTAATGTCAACTCCATAGAAGACGCATACAAAACAGAAAAAGTACAGAAATCACAGCACTCCATCTTTACAATAATGATACAGATTGCCATTGTCTGGGGTTATTGGTTTAACCACATGAACCCCAGTTTCCCTATTCTGGGGCAAACAGTCAGCGGAAATAGTAATTCCTTCATTGTAACATGTAATGATAATTAATGATGGTTTCATTTTGGGGCGGGAACCCCTTTTGGTGTTAGCATTATGTTATGCTTTAGCTATTGAAAAATTGCAGATCTACAAGCTCATAGCGCGCCACCGAGTGGCGCGCTATGAACTTGTAGGTCTGCTATTTTTTGAAAAATCGACACTGACATATAAACATAGCTTTTTCAGAAAACTGTCAGGATGTAGAAGACATTTTTAGAATTTAATCTCAGGTCAGAATGGGTTAATCTGCAGTGTGTGCGTGTCATAACGTGTGTGTGTGTGTGTGTGTGTGTGTGTGTGTGTGTGTGTGTGTGTGTGTGTGTGTGTGTGTGTTGGACAGGCGCTCACGGCGTGTCTAGAGAAGTTCCTGCAGCAGACGGAAGTCCTGGCGACGAGCGGAGACGATTCCTTTCATCACCATCATCACCATCAGGTGTTGTTGAGGCAGCAGATTGAAGCGCTCGGCAGGGCAGTGTCTGAGTTGCAGGTGAGCATTAATTGGAGTATACCTCAGTGGTTTTCAACCTTTTCTCATATCAAGGTCTCATATCATGTATTGGGCATTTGAGCCACGGAACCACCATTTGATGAGACGTATAGCCTCTCGGACCCAATACTCTCTATAGGTCGTCCTCGGACGAGCCCTCCATACTAAAGAATATTTTGTTGTCGTTGGATAAGATTTTGACCACAATTCCATGCTGCATTGATGTGGCACCCAGTGGCGGATATTTATAAACGGCTTCAAGTCCATACTACTTCCGGGTTGCATAAAAGTGACATCACTGTCCACTCCTTGTTATCTTTACCACCTTGTTTCAACGTGTGTGTTACTACGGCAGATTATTATGTCATGTCAGCACTATCAGAAGATGTAACCCAGGTAAAGTAATCTGTCACTCTGCAAGTTTAACTAAAGTAATAAAAATAATTTTAGGGGGCCTACACAAGATATCTGCACCGGGGCCCACTGCCATGTAGTTTCGCCCTGGGGGCACCACTAGTAGAGAGAGCAAAGTTGATCAAAACAGCAATTATTTCTACATTCTCTAAATACAGTAAGTCTAACTTGTAGACTTCTTGTAAATTAAGTAATGCCGATGTTTATTAACAATAATTTGAACCATTGAGAGTGTAAAATGAAACCAAATGGACCCGTACAGGTCCATTTGGTTTCATTTTACGCTCAAAATGGGACGGCATCCGATTCCCGTTTGTCGATGTTGATTCCGATCCCTCCGGTTTCCCAACCCCAGTTCCCATTGTGTGTAATAACTAATATCTGTGTCTCTGTCCCCCAGGCCTTCTCTAGTTCCATTGTGTAATAACTAATATCTGTGTCTCTGTCCCCCAGGCCTTCTCTAGTCCCATTGTGTGTAATAACTAATATCTGTGTCTCTGTCCCCCAGGCCTTCTCTAGTTCCATTGTGTGTAATAACTAATATCTGTGTCTCTGTCTCCCAGGCCTTCTCTAGTTCCATTGTGTAATAATAATATCTGTGTCTCTGTCCCCCAGGCCTTCTCTAGTTCCATTGTGTAATAATAATATCTGTGTCTCTGTCCCCCAGGCCTTCTCTAGTTCCATTGTGTGTAATAACTAATATCTGTGTCTCTGTCCCCCAGGCCTTCTCTAGTTCCATTGTGTGTAATAATATCTGTGTCTCTGTCCCCCAGGCCTTCTCTAGTCCCATTGTGTGTAATAATATCTGTGTCTCTGTCCCCCAGGCCTTCTCTAGTTCCATTGTGTGTAATAACTAATATCTGTGTCTCTGTCCCCCAGGCCTTCTCTAGTCCCATTGTGTGTAATAATATCTGTGTCTCTGTCCCCCAGGCCTTCTCTAGTTCCATTGTGTGTAATAACTAATATCTGTGTCTCTGTCCCCCAGGCCTTCTCTAGTTCCATTGTGTGTAATAATATCTGTGTCTCTGTCCCCCAGGCCTTCTCTAGTTCCATTGTGTGTAATAATATCTGTGTCTCTGTCTCCCAGGTCTTCTCTAGTTCCATTGTGTGTAATAACTAATATCTGTGTCTCTGTCTCCCAGGCCTTCTCTAGTTCCATTGTGTGTAATAATATCTGTGTCTCTGTCCCCCAGGCCTTCTCTAGTTCCATTGTGTGTAATAATAATATCTGTGTCTCTGTCCCCCAGGCCTTCTCTAGTTCCATTGTGTTTAATAATATCTGTGTCTCTGTCCCCCAGGCCTTCTCTAGTTCCATTGTGTGTAATAATATCTGTGTCTCTGTCTCCCAGGCCTTCTCTAGTTCCATTGTGTGTAATAATATCTGTGTCTCTGTCCCCCAGGCCTTCTCTAGTTCCATTGTGTTTAATAATATCTGTGTCTCTGTCCCCCAGGCCTTCTCTAGTTCCATTGTGTGTAATAATATCTGTGTCTCTGTCTCCCAGGCCTTCTCTAGTTCCATTGTGTGTAATAATATCTGTGTCTCTGTCCCCCAGGCCTTCTCTAGTTCCATTGTGTGTAATAATATCTGTGTCTCTGTCTCCCAGGCCTTCTCTAGTTCCATTGTGTGTAATAACTAATATCTGTGTCTCTGTCTCCCAGGCCTTCTCTAGTTCCATTGTGTAATAACTAATATCTGTGTCTCTGTCTCCCAGGCCTTCTCTAGTTCCATTGTGTGTAATAACTAATATCTGTGTCTCTGTCCCCCAGGTCTTCTCTAGTTCCATTGTGTGTAATAATATCTGTGTCTCTGTCCCCCAGGCCTTCTCTAGTTCCATTGTGTGTAATAATATCTGTGTCTCTGTCCCCCAGGTCTTCTCTAGTTCCATTGTGTAATAATAATATCTGTGTCTCTGTCTCCCAGGCCTTCTCTAGTTCCATTGTGTGTAATAACTAATATCTGTGTCTCTGTCCCCCAGGTCTTCTCTAGTTCCATTGTGTAATAATAATATCTGTGTCTCTGTCCCCCAGGCCTTCTCTAGTTCCATTGTGTGTAATAACTAATATCTGTGTCTCTGTCTCCCAGGCCTTCTCTAGTTCCATTGTGTGTAATAATATCTGTGTCTCTGTCCCCCAGGCCTTCTCTAGTTCCATTGTGTGTAATAATATCTGTGTCTCTGTCTCCCAGGTCTTCTCTAGTTCCATTGTGTAATAATATCTGTGTCTCTGTCCCCCAGGCCTTCTCTAGTTCCATTGTGTAATAACTAATATCTGTGTCTCTGTCCCCCAGGCCTTCTCTAGTTCCATTGTGTAATAACTAATATCTGTGTCTCTGTCCCCCAGGTCTTCTCTGGTTCCATTGTGTGTAATAATATCTGTGTCTCTGTCCCCCAGGTCTTCTCTAGTTCCATTGTGTAATAACTAATATCTGTGTCTCTGTCCCCCAGGCCTTCTCTAGTTCCATTGTGTAATAACTAATATCTGTGTCTCTGTCCCCCAGGCCTTCTCTAGTTCCATTGTGTAATAACTAATATCTGTGTCTCTGTCTCCCAGGCCTTCTCTAGTTCCATTGTGTAATAACTAATATCTGTGTCTCTGTCTCCCAGGCCTTCTCTAGTTCCATTGTGTAATAACTAATATCTGTGTCTCTGTCTCCCAGGCCTTCTCTAGTTCCATTGTGTGTAATAATATCTGTGTCTCTGTCCCCCAGGCCTTCTCTAGTTCCATTGTGTAATAACTAATATCTGTGTCTCTGTCCCCCAGGCCTTCTCTAGTTCCATTGTGTAATAACTAATATCTGTGTCTCTGTCTCCCAGGCCTTCTCTAGTTCCATTGTGTAATAACTAATATCTGTGTCTCTGTCTCCCAGGCCTTCTCTAGTTCCATTGTGTAATAACTAATATCTGTGTCTCTGTCTCCCAGGCCTTCTCTAGTTCCATTGTGTGTAATAATATCTGTGTCTCTGTCTCCCAGGTCTTCTCTAGTTCCATTGTGTAATAATAATATCTGTGTCTCTGTCCCCCAGGTCTTCTCTAGTCCCATTGTGTGTAATAACTAATATCTGTGTCTCTGTCTCCCAGGCCTTCTCTAGTTCCATTGTGTAATAACTAATATCTGTGTCTCTGTCCCCCAGGCCTTCTCTAGTTCCATTGTGTAATAACTAATATCTGTGTCTCTGTCTCCCAGGCCTTCTCTAGTTCCATTGTGTAATAACTAATATCTGTGTCTCTGTCTCCCAGGCCTTCTCTAGTTCCATTGTGTAATAACTAATATCTGTGTCTCTGTCTCCCAGGCCTTCTCTAGTTCCATTGTGTGTAATAATATCTGTGTCTCTGTCCCCCAGGTCTTCTCTAGTTCCATTGTGTGTAATAATATCTGTGTCTCTGTCTCCCAGGCCTTCTCTAGTTCCATTGTGTAATAACTAATATCTGTGTCTCTGTCCCCCAGGCCTTCTCTAGTTCCATTGTGTGTAATAACTAATATCTGTGTCTCTGTCTCCCAGGCCTTCTCTAGTTCCATTGTGTAATAATATCTGTGTCTCTGTCCCCCAGGCCTTCTCTAGTTCCATTGTGTAATAATATCTGTGTCTCTGTCTCCCAGGCCTTCTCTAGTTCCATTGTGTAATAACTAATATCTGTGTCTCTGTCTCCCAGGCCTTCTCTAGTTCCATTGTGTAATAACTAATATCTGTGTCTCTGTCTCCCAGGCCTTCTCTAGTTCCATTGTGTGTAATAATATCTGTGTCTCTGTCTCCCAGGCCTTCTCTAGTTCCATTGTGTAATAACTAATATCTGTGTCTCTGTCTCCCAGGCCTTCTCTAGTTCCATTGTGTAATAATAATATCTGTGTCTCTGTCTCCCAGGCCTTCTCTAGTTCCATTGTGTAATAATATCTGTGTCTCTGTCCCCCAGGCCTTCTCTAGTTCCATTGTGTTTAACCCATTCTGACCTGAGATCAGATTCTAAAAATGTCTATTACATCCTGACAGTTTCATTATTAATAATATCTGTGTCTCTGTCCCCCAGGCCTTCTCTAGTTCCATTGTGTAATAATATCTGTGTCTCTGTCCCCCAGGCCTTCTCTAGTTCCATTGTGTAATAATATCTGTGTCTCTGTCCCCCAGGCCTTCTCTAGTTCCATTGTGTAATAACTAATATCTGTGTCTCTGTCCCCCAGGCCTTCTCTAGTCCCATTGTGTGTAATAATATCTGTGTCTCTGTCCCCCAGGCCTTCTCTAGTTCCATTGTGTGTAATAACTAATATCTGTGTCTCTGTCTCCCAGGCCTTCTCTAGTCCCATTGTGTGTAATAATATCTGTGTCTCTGTCCCCCAGGTCTTCTCTAGTTCCATTGTGTGTAATAATATCTGTGTCTCTGTCTCCCAGGCCTTCTCTGCTCTGGCTCTGAAGATCTTCTCCAGCGACTGCAAGAAGATGTCCGAGGAGATCTTTGAACAGACCATGCCCTCCGGCAGACACTGGAGGGCGCTCAACTACAACAGTGGTATTAACCCATTCTGACCTGAGATCAGATTCATACGAGGTTTCCGCCGGACAAACACTGGGTCTGATTAACCCATTCTGACCTGAGATCAGATTCAAAAAAATGTCAGTCGTTCTTCGATTTTTCAAAAATAGCAGACCTACAAGCTCGTATCGCGCCACTCGGTGGCGCGATATGAGCTTGTAGATCTGCTATTTTTCAATAGCTAAAGCATAACATGATGCTGACACCAAAATGGGTGCCCGGTCAGAATGGGTTAACTCAAAACAATTCATTCTGTACCAATTGTTAAATCACAATTATTATTTGAGATAATCGCAATTGTCTTTGCAAGATGAAATGAACAGGAATAAGCCTAATTTGGGGATTTTTCAGGACTTGGTTTTTTCCACAATCGAACCGTCTGGGATGCTCACTAAGGCCAGAGTAGACATTACAGTGAGCCCAAAACATGTTTGAAAGTGGAATATCCGTTTAAAATAGTTTTCAATTCATTGTAATGTGAAAATCACACCCGTGTGAAGTGAGGGGCGCTCTTATCACCATACATCATCATTAATTACATCATCTCATTCTGGCCATGCAATCACAATTTGCATCCTCACTTTTCCCTAACTTTTTATCCTCAATAGCACTTTGCCCAGCCAATCAAATCATCGCAATTCTGTGCTCGGCCAATCAAATCATCGCTACGATTCACACAAACACACAAAGCTATAGGCCCCTCAAAAATGTACAAAGTTAAGTAAAAATTCAAAAACGCATTAATGACTTCATAATTAAACCGTCAGGATGTAGAAGACATTTTAGAATCTGATCTCAGGTCAGAATGAAAACCGTCAGGACGTAGAAGACATTTTTAGAATCTGATCTCAGGTCAGAATGACCTAATGACTTTCCACCCCTGCATCCCAGACGTTGGCGGCAGTCCCAGTGAGTACGCGTCCGCGGCTGCGGAGAGCGTGATTGGTCGGGTGGTGGAGGCCGTGGCGCCGTTCCCCGACGACGCCCGCAGCCTGGCCCTGAGCGTCACCACCACCGCATTCATGGAGGCCTGGATGGAGCACATACTCACACACAAGATCAGGTTCAGGTAGGACTCTGTGTGTGTGTGTGTGTGTGTGTGTGTGTGTGTGTGTGTGTGTCTGTCTGTCTGTCTGTCTGTGTGTCTGTCTGTGTGTCTCTGTCATTTGGATTTCATAGAAGCCACCATGTCTTCCATGGAAGCACAGGGTGGCAGTGGCTCAGGGGTAGAGTGCCTGGATGGTAACCGTAAGGTTGCCAGTTCGAACCCGGGCTCCCCCAGAGTTACTGTCGAAGTGTCCTTGAGCAAGACACTGAACCCCTAATTGCTCCCGATGTGCTAGTTGGTGCCTTGCATGGTTTCCGCTGCCATCGGTGTATGAATGTGTGTGTGAATGGGTGAATGAAATGCACAATCTCTGTAAAGCGCCTTGGATAAAGGCGCTATATAAATGCACCATTTACCATTTACCATTTACCAAGCATGATGGGTCTCAGCATCCAGGGAACACAGATAAATAACATCTGGAGAGCTCCAGATGTTATTTATCTGTGTTCCATCATGTCTCCTCAGCATCCAGGGAGCTCTCCAGATGTTATTTATCTGTGTTCCATCATCATGTCTCCTCAGCATCCAGGGAGCTCTCCAGATGTTATAAAGTGTTCCATCATGTCTCCTCAGCATCCAGGGAGCTCTCCAGATGTTATAAAGTGTTCCATCATGTCTCCTCAGCATCCAGGGAGCTCTCCAGATGTTATAAAGTGTTCCATCATGTCTCCTCAGCATCCAGGGGGCTCTCCAGATGTTATAAAGTGTTCCATCATGTCTCCTCAGCATCCAGGGGGCTCTCCAGATGTTATAAAGTGTTCCATCATGTCTCCTCAGCATCCAGGGAGCTCTCCAGATGTTTTAAAGTGTTCCATCATGTCTCCTCAGCATCCAGGGAGCTCTCCAGATGTTATAAAGTGTTCCATCATGTCTCCTCAGCATCCAGGGGGCTCTCCAGATGTTATAAAGTGTTCCATCATGTCTCCTCAGCATCCAGGGAGCTCTCCAGATGTTATAAAGTGTTCCATCATGTCTCCTCAGCATCCAGGGGGCTCTCCAGATGTTATAAAGTGTTCCATCATGTCTCCTCAGCATCCAGGGAGCTCTCCAGATGTTATAAAGTGTTCCATCATGTCTCCTCAGCATCCAGGGAGCTCTCCAGATGTTATAAAGTGTTCCATCATGTCTCCTCAGCATCCAGGGAGCTCTCCAGATGTTATAAAGTGTTCCATCATGTCTCCTCAGCATCCAGGGAGCTCTCCAGATGTTTATAAGTGTTCCATCATGTCTCCTCAGCATCCAGGGAGCTCTCCAGCTGAAGCAGGACTTTGACTCCATCAGAGAGCTGCTCCTGTCAGACCAGTACAGGCTGTCCTCAGACCTCCACCAGCGGCTGCTCAACCTCAGGTATCTGATCTGTCCTCGGGTAACCCTAACCTCAGGTATCTGTCCCCAAAAAGTATAGCAGAATGTGATGAATGGACGTTGAGAGGAAAGGACGCAGGTAAGGGTTCGAATCGGACATTTAGGGGTCAGGTTTAGAGCTTTCCCTGCTGGCTGTTTCTTGGTGATTACAGTGCTGTCCTAAAATGTGCTCACCAGTATAGTAATGCGTGTGTGTGTGTGTGTGTGTGTGTGTGTGTGTGTGTGTCAGGGTGTTTCAGCAGGTGGACTCAGTAGTAGTGTGTTTGCTCCAGCAGCCTCAGTCCAAACCGTACGCGCCGTCCCGAGCCTGGGGCGCTCTGAGACGTTGCTGTGAGTATATACAGTATATGCGCGCACACTAATGCATAACTAATGCAAATGACAAAGGGCTCAGGGCCCATCCCTGGTGTACGCCAACCCCCACCTTGAACCTGCACTCCTCACAGCCGCCACTCTGTCCTCCTGCCACACTTCCTCTCCTGGCGCCCCAACCGCTATGCTTTGTCTAGGTCGGCAAAGACGCAGTGTGTGTGTGTGTGTGTGTGTGTGTGTAGTTCCTGCTTCTCTTTAATTCCCAACCCGCGAGGCGTATTACTGCCATCCAGTCCACTGTATGTACAGTACAGTATGTAGCTCCTTCTGGCCTTCTCCATACTTCTCCGTCAACACGCTCAGGGCGAGCGGTGCTTCTGCGGTGCTCTTCCTCGACATAAAGCCATAACTGTCACCTCTCCTCTTATAGCCTATAGCTTCCGCTACTCTTCCCCCATAGCGTCATGCTGTGGCTCATCATCTTTATGCCTCTGTAGTTACTCTGTACACGACAGTTCTTGGGAATCGGTACCAGTACACTATATCTCTCCACTGTTGTTCAGGCACCTTCTCGCCTTCCACCTGCATGTTTAACAGCCTGGTGAGGAACTCCACCGCTGTCTCTCCCAAACATTTCCACACCTCCACCGGTATGTCGCCTTCCTTCCCACTCTCGGTTCTCTTCATAGCTGCCCTCTTTAACCCATTTTGGTGTTGGCATCATGTCGTGCTTTAGCTATTGAAGAACAGCAGATCTACAAGCTCATAGCGCGCCACCGAGTGGCGCGCTACGAGCTTGTAGGTCTGCTATTTTTGAAAAATCGAAGAGCGACTGACGTAGAATAATTTTTTAGAATCTGATCTTGGGTCAGAATGGGTTAACTCCTTCACAATCCTCCTCCCTTTCTGGTTCACTACCCCCTCATCACCCTCTATCTCTCTCTCTCTCTCTCGCTCTCTCTCACTCACTCACTCACTCACTCGTTCTCTCACTCACTCACTCACTCACTCACTCACTCTCTCTCTCACTCACTCACTCTCTCTCTCATTTTCTTCATTCATAAGCCCCTCAAAGTACTCCTTCCATCTTCTCAACACACTGTCTTCTCTTGTTAGAACATTTCCATGTCTATCCTTTAAACCAACACTTACGTAGTTTGTACCAGCTCAGTGGCCTTGTGGTTAGACTAGTGTCCACCCTGAGACTGGGAGGTCGGTGGTTCGATCCCCGGCCGGGTCATACCAAAGACTGTAAAAAATGGGACCCAGTGCCTCCCTGCTTGGAAACAGGAGATAGGCTCCTGCCCTATGGGCCTCATGGCTCGGCAAGGCTTACTATTTTATGTAGTTGGATATTTGGGTATCAGTGTCCACTTTGAACACAAATAACATGGCAGCCGACGTCTTTGACTTCATTACCCAGGATTCTCTGCAAGCGAGGACACGCTGTGATTGGCCCACATGTCACTTTGACTGGCAGTTCTGCCTCGGTGACTTGGCAAATGCCAGGATGAAACCCATTGTCTCCCCTGTACGTAGTAATACAGTCGAGCCCCTAGCAGGGACCCCTGTGAGTCTGTACAGTTATGAAAGGATGATTGTTATTACTTAAATATGTAACTTTTGTGGGACATATATAGACGTATATAGTTGGTAAAAGGTCACGTGCTGCTTACATAGTGCTGTTTTATTAATATATATATATATATATATATATATATATATATATATAAATAATAATAAAACGCCCACTCAGGGCAGATGTAAGCATACCGTAAGGTTCCATTTGTACACTCTCTGAGTTGTGGACCTGTAAAGGTCCATTTTGTTCCGTTTGTACAGAGTTACAGACCGGTAAAGGCCTATTCATAGTCTGGATTTTCGGTGGTAAGGTGACCACCGCTCCGGTGGTGAGCTGACCACCGGAGCTGAAATAACGTTGAGCGGTGGTGAGTAAAAACAGAGAGAAGGGCTGGAGCGGTGGCGGTGGTTTGCTCTTCACCGCGGCTCAGTGACGTCATGTTGTAGTTCGGTGGTCACCTAACCACCGAAAATCCAGACTATGTATGAGCCTTAAGGGTTCATTTTGACCTCCTTCTCCTGGTGGACCCCAGACCGCATGTTTGACAACCAGTGTTCTATAAGAAGAAGTCACTTGTAACCTGTGTGTGTGTGTGCGTGTGTGTGTGCGTGTGCGCGTGTGCAGGCCCTGGTACCGGCAGCAGCAGCAGTAGCATGGAGGCAGCAGTAGGGGGCAGCATCACCAACCTGGAGAGCATGGAGGGGGAGGGTCTCACCCAGTCCGTGCCTGTGGCCACGCCCCCGGGAGCGCCCTACCTCGCTCCAAGGTATCCAATAACAATTCAAAACTTCATATGTTTAGTTCTAGTTCAACGGTGGTCACCATCCATCAGCAATGGTCCATTTTTGTTTGTAATTTTTTTTAAACTTTTTCTTCAGCTTTGATACATTTTCTACTGTGCACTTTATAGACAAATCCACATCGGAGGGTTGCCCTGGGCGCAGCCATAGCTGAGGTGTACGGGTACCATTAATCACAGCTCGACACCTCAGCATTGATTGCCTACATCTGGCCTAACGGGGCCCATGGATTTGTCTATAGCACGTTTTTAACGAGTGCAAGCAGGTTGGAATACCTGGACAAAACCTCATTGTGTCCAAAAATTCAAATTCAAAAACGGCAAAAGTAGCAGATCTACAAACTTGACAAGTGGGCCATTTTGAGCAAGGCAACAATTTTGCCTTGCTTAACAGTTTGACTGCGGAAAACGATTTACCAGACTTTTAATCAACCCCCCTTCACTGCCGAGATTGTTGTATTACCTTTAGAGCATACGCTGAATTATGTGGGCTTTTAATCCGCGAAAATCGAGCGAAAAAAGCTCCCCCCGTTTGTTATGAACGGCAGCACCACCCGCCATCTTGGTACACCCGGAAGACGCAGCACAGGACCCTCCTCCATGAGGCGTTGAACCCCATTCGTTTGCATTGGCCTCAATTTCCCAGAAGCCCTAGCAGCCCACAGCATGTGACGATTTCCGGTTTCTCCGTCAAAACAAATGCATCTAGTCTCTATCTCCGCGGCGAAGAAGGATTTTATTTTTATTTATTACATTACGGCGGATTAAACACATAAAACAAAAGTCGCGTATGTCCGATATGGCAGGGACATTAACCTGGAGTAATCCATTCAAAGCACGGAAACTGTTAAGATAAATCTTCAAATGTTTTTTTATTTTATTTTTATTTTTATTTTTTATAGCCGGGCCCATAGGCCTGCCCTACTACACAATTCCTTTACCCCCTGTACCTTTCAAATTGGAAAAGGATCAACTAATACTATGACGAAATCTTTTTGTCGACTACCTTTTTTCACTGACAAACTACATAAAAACTAAGCCACGATGACTAAAACTAAATATACTGTTGATTTTGTCAACAAATAAAAATTAAACAAAAATGTTAGGAAGGGACTAGTGGACAAGAGATCCAGTATAAGTCATTTTACAATTGGTTGCATGCTGAAAATAGCAGATCTACACGTTGTGAGCTTGTAGATCGGCTATTTTCAGCAAGTGTAAGAACAGCCATTACGACGGCATCAAGGCCCGCCAAAACACATTTTAGACGACTAAATTAACTGTAGATTTAGTCGACTAAAATCTTATGATATTTAGTCGACTAAAACTAGACTAACATTAAATCATTCCAGGTGACTAAAATGTGACTGAAACTAAATGAAAACTATTAACATAAGACTATGTCTAAAACTAAAATAGAAATGTGCTGCCAAAAACAACACTGAAACACTGTGTGTTTTATGTATTTCCTCCCTGACATTGTGTTTTGCAGCTCGGCCCTGGGTGCAGCGCAGCAGGAGTGGTTAGACCTCCGAATACACGGCAGCGCCCCGCGCTGGAGGTTCCCGGGACTGCAGTGTCTGTCCAAGTCTGAACCTTAAATGGACATGTTGGAACTACAAGTTGCACCTTTTAAATGGATATGTAGGAACTACAAGTTGCACCTTCAAATGGATATGTAGGAACTACAAGTTGCACCTTTAAATGGACATTTTGGAAACAAATATATATATATATTTATATATAATTACTTTTATTTTATTTTTTTAGCCAGGAAGATGTAGTAGACAATGAAAGAAGGTTCTATCAGAAGTAAGCAATAAAATATACGGTAATTGTTTTTCAAACGAATCCAATATATACTCTTTTCTTGCCTTGACAAAGACAATAACAAAAAAGAATGGGTGCCACGGGGACCACCAGGAGGCTGGCGAGACCGCCCGACCTGAGGGAGAGGGAAGGGGGAAGGGGGCACGACGGGTCCCAGAGGAAGGACGCCCGACCTGAGGGAGAGGGAAGGGGGAAGGGGGCACGACGGGTCCCAGAGGAAGGACGGAGCCACATGTTTCAGTGCCGTGTGGGTGGTGGTGGTGGCTAGTATTTTGACACCCCAATTCGGAGGCTGTCGATGCACTTTGAGGGACGTTATCGCGTTTAACCCATTTTGACCTGAGATCAGATTAAAATAATTGTCTCTATGTTTCCATGTCAGTCGTTCTTCGATTTTTCAAAAATAGCAGACCTACAAGCTCATAGCGCGCCACTCGGTGGCGCGCTATGAGCTTGTAGATCTGCTATTTTTCAATAGCTAAAGCATAGCATAATGCTAACACCAAAAGTGGTTCCCGCCCCGAAATGGGTTAATCAAGACTGTTGATTGGTCTCAGTAGGTGAGATGCTGACCTACTAAGGATCTCAGTAGGCGTTTTGTCGTTACGCTATGGCTACTGTTTTGACCGCGATGGAGGCATGCCGTCTCAAGCAAACTTGAGCCACACACGACGAGGCACCACCGACCGACTGGACCGACAGTCCAGGTGTGTGACTGTCCCTATATACAGTAAGCCTTCACTCAGTCCACAGCCCTCGCTCATTTCAGTGACAGACATGCAAGGTTACATTAGAACTCTCTCAATAAACCATGAGGGTCCCCTTAGCTCACTCATAAACCTTTTGTTAATTTACCTTTGCCTTTATTTATATTTAAATTATAATAACTAGCCCTCCCTCCGTGCACCGGCCTATATTGGGAACGATGCAATTTGAGAACAATTAAAACCGGGAACGCATACCCTGCACCCACCCTAGTATACAGTAGCTATAGGGAACTCTACAGGTCTAGGGAGGGACTTGGGCTCATTAGATCCACTGTAGAGCCTGACCTTTTTGTGGCGGTTCTGCTCTGGACAACCGTGTGTCCGACCGACTCATAAGGCCGGGCACTGCAATCCCTGTGGTCGTGGGGAAAAGCGTGTGTGGAATTTGACGTCGGTGGGGCGAACGGTTCTCGAGTTACTTTGATTCCAGACCTACACACGTACGTACACACGCCACTCGGAGACGTGATGCATGGTAAGATATGAGTATTTCTTTATTTCATGACTGCTACTGTCTATACTTGATGATAACCACATGACCAATACCCAGCTTCATACTTTCATACGGTACACAGTAATTGACATTAAAACTTTACTGTTTACTGGAATGTATGCACAGAGGAGGAGAGGATAGGGTGTCAGATAGTGCCCTGTGTTTTGTCGTTGATACTGTACACAATGATTCATACGGTACATAGTGGAAAGTAGTGCTTGATTAAACTGTACACAATACACATTAATTATGTCCTATTCCCATTTAAGTGAAGTACTTCTGCATTGGTACGGTGCTTTGTTTTGTACTTCTCTCCTCTATTATCATCTGCGGTGTCACATATGAGCTGTGGTCCAATGGACTTCCATGACAGGTGGACTGTCTTCATTCTCCTCTGATTAACACCCTGGAAGGAGGACTGTCACTGAGTTGTAGGAGTTCAGGTAGGATTCAATGTTTCAATTCCTTCTTCTTTCTTGGAAATTACTTGTGACTTTTCTGTCTTATATAGCTCACATCAGGGGTGGGCAACTTTGACTATGTAGAGGGCCACTATATTTCCACACTCACTCCAGAGGGCCAAAAATCGTAGCAAAAATAGCAGATCTACAAGCTCAAAACGCGTTCCACCGTGACGCGTTTTGAGCTTGTAGATATTTTTGCTATATTTGAATTGAAATACTGAATTATGTTTTGCTATTTTATATCGGTATTCTGATATTAACCTGAGGGCCACATTAAGTGATGGTGGGGGCCGCATGTGGCCCCCGGGCCGCCAGTTACCCACGTATGGCCTACAAAGTAGTGTTAGTTGAAAAACAATTCTATAGTTTCTTTGAGGTAATCCACTGCTCTCTCAGCACTCTATACTTCTATGTGACTATTGACCATTTTGCTGTATAGAGTTCATGGTTTTTCTGCTTTAATATTCCAATCTCTACCTTGTATACACTGTACAGTCACTGCATAAGAACATCTGCTAAATCAGGACAGGAGTCTTCAACCCCCCTGTAGTCACTCTGAGGACCCTCTAGGGGTCCCGGATCCCCCGCGAAGACCCCTGTGATAGTAAACGGGTAAAAAAAAAAACCCACAGGGATTAGGAATAAAGTATAAAGAGTATGAAATTGTGTATATTTGATTTGCTATTAGAATATATACAGTATGAATTTGATGGAGATGCAACATTAACGTTTATAACTTACTGTGAATATAAGCAGGATAAATTGTCAACAATGAGTACAAAGTGTACAAACATGACTATTGTTTCGTAGATAGGCTAATACTAGGCCTATAGTATTAGTATTCGAGCAGACACTTTTCATCCAGAGATGACTTACAGTCACAGACTTACAGTAGGCAAGGCAAACAAATGCATCTAATGCACAGACGGTGTACTTACTTACTTTTTACTTAGGCCTTTGTATTCCTTTCGGAACATAGGCCATTGATGAGTCGTTTCCACCCTCGTCTGTCTTGCGCCATCCTCTCCAGCTGTTTCCATGTCAGTCCCTTCTTGTTGTCCTATAGTTCCTCTAAAGTGGAACATTTCTGCATTTTTCCTCTTTCACTGGTTGTTTCACAATGTTATTTCTGAGGTTTAGCTGAGCTGTGGTCAAATAATGGACTTCATGCCTGAATCCTGTCCTATCCTGAGAAAAACACTGGAAGGATGGTTGTGACTGACGTTTAGGAGTTCAGGTAGGATTCAATATTATAATTCTTTCATCCAGGAAAGTATCAATGTATCATTGTGACCTTTTTGTGTTGATGTCCTTGCTATGTTACAGGAGTAGTTCACCCCAAAGAATTACGTATCAATTTCGCACCCCATGCCTGTATACAGTATAGTTTGTCTTGTCTCTGAAATAATAAAACGTGGTTTTCTGTACAGTAATAAATTACGTTTTCCCAATTCTAGTTAATTTCTTTTTATATTGAGACCACTTTCCTCTCGGTCCTGGACTATGCAGTGTTGATTTCGTCGACTAAAGACGAAACATGTTCGTCGACTACCTTTTTTCACTGACGAAAACTAAATTAAAACTAAGCTATAATGACTAAAACTAAGATTAAATATACTGACAACAAATAAAAACTAGACTAAAATGTTTGGAAGGGACCAGTGGACAAGGGCTCCAGTATAAGTCATTTTACACTTGGTTGCATGCTGACAATAGCAGATCTACAAGCTCACAACGCGCCACGCTGCGACGCGTTGTTGTCACTCATGTTTTTGTAACGTATTTATCTTGACCACAGATGTGATTTACATAGCATGTTGTTTAGACAGATGCTAGGTTGATTGTTTGTAATATAAACTGGTAGCAACACGTAGTGGTTAGGAATAACGTGTTTATCTATTTGATTTGTTATTGTGCTATGATACCAGTAAGAGATACCAGTATGATACCAGTAAGTGAGTAAGAGATACCAGTATGATACCAGTAAAGGCTCATACATAGTCTGGATTCTCGGTGGTTAGGTGACCACCGAACTACAACATGACGTCACTGAGCCGCGGTGAAGAGCAAACCACCGCCACCGCTCCAGCCCTTCTCTCTGTTTTTACTCACCACCGCTCAACGTTATTTCAGCTCCGGTGGTCAGCTCACCACCGGAGCGGTGGTCACCTCACCACCGAAAATCCAGACTATGAATAGGCCTTAAGACGCCTGAGGGCAAGAAGCGACCTCGCATGCACGCATCCGCCTGGGTGACAGCAGACTGCACTAATAACTTTGGGGCAGCAGACTGCTGGGTGTGGCTGCACTAATAACTTTGGGGCAGGCCCGTCTCGAGTTTAAATGGACAGGTTTCAGTCAAAAGGGAGACATCGAAGAGGAAGGACGGGTGGGGGTGGATCAACATATGGAATGTCAGAACAGGTCAGCTCCATATATGGATGCTGGCAAATATTGATGACATCAGGGATCTCCATATATGGGCTTAATATTGATGACATCAGTGATCTCCATCCCTGATGATGTCACGTGCTCCATCCCTGATGATGTCACATGCTCTCTCACCTGGGGTGAGACCAGGAGGGCAGTCAGACAGATATTCTGTGAAGCCACAAGGAAATCGGGATTTCCTGAAAGTTCATATAATGGCCTGTTGTGGCGCTGTCACCTACTTCACCTATAGTATTACCTTAATAAACATGGTCATGAATACTTTCTGCTTCCAGTCACTAGTTTAAAGTCTAATTTCTAATGTCATAATATTCTTTTTGGAAAATTATGGTCCCATTTATTTAAAAAATGACCATGAAGTCGCGTATGTTCTGAGGGGCGTGGCTACCGTTACAGTCTATGATCGGGATTCCCCACCCACTCGAGTCAAAATAAAAACCAACTAAGAAGAAGGGGGGAAGTCCCGCCTCGTTGTCTTGGCCAGCCAATGGCCAGCTGGGCCCAAACGGATCTAGAAAGATGGCGATTTACAATTCAAGGACTGACAGGCTTCATTTTACGTTCATGTTAGACCCGGGGAACGCTTTGTCCATATTCTTTACAGTCTATGGGTGTGACACAGTGACGGGAAATGTGCGATTCCATAGTTAACTCAACAATTATTTGATATGCGGCAAAGACACGCAAGGTCTGGTTGGCTGGGCTTACGGCAGCCAAAAAGATCATAGCCCAACGCTGGAATCCCCCACATGATGTTTCAAAAACACATTGGCTGCGAAGCTTTCTGGACATTGCTTATCTGGAACTGTCATCGGCAAGGATTAATCAGGCCCAAGAGGGCACAATTTCAATGTGGACAGACCTAATATCAGACCTGAAAGACTTACTGACCCGGTGATGTAATGGATGTGTTGTGGGTTGATTATTTTGTGAATAGGATGGGGGGGGGGGTTTGTGTGTGTGTGTGTGTGTGCGTGTGTGAGTGAATGTTTTGAGTTCAATTTTGTATACTGTAAATTGTAAAATGACTATTCTGTGTTCTTGTTCAGAAAACAAATTAAAAAAAATAATGAGAAAAAAAACAATTATTTGATACGAAAGAATGATTATGAAACATGATGATGATTATGAACTTGATGACCACCAGTGAAGTGAAGTGAAAGAGGGTAAATGGGGAAGTTGACAAGTAATCCATGACCTTTTGAGTTTTTTCTGTGTATTTAGAAGTTTACTTTTGAGAGGTCATAAAATTGAGAGAAATAAAATTCATTATACGTACCTGTCAAAAGACGTGCAACCCAGATTCGACTCAAACAAAGGATTTAATTAATTTTGCTCCTACTGTATATGCCACTAAAATGCGTAACGCCCTACCAACAGCCATTAGGAAATGTGAATCCCTAGACTCCTTCAAAACTGCTCTCAAAGAGCACTTACGGACGGTTGCAACTCGAACCCCCCGCCCCCCCTATTTTCCAAACTACATTTTCTTTAACCATATATGTCTATGATGATTTCCTTTTTTCCCCTTATAAGTGCACATTTGTACGTCTTTAAATGTTCTAATGAATTGAAAATGGAGAAGCCTAAACAAGTCTTGGAGCTTTTTCTCAAATCATCCTCGTAGCAGTTTTTGTATTGAACTGTGCTTTCGTTTGAAATGTACCCATTCTACATATGGTGAATAAAGATATCAATCAATCTAATATATTTTTAAAGAAATCTCTAAGAAGAGAACACCAGCACTCACGGACATGTAGTTTAAGGCACTTTTATTCGTTTCTGATTGGCATAGTGCCTTAAAGGACAACTTTAGTTTTTTTCAACCAAGGTTCATGTTTTAGGTTGTTATGAGAGAAAGTAAAAGGTGAATGTAATCTTTTTTTCATTTGCTGCTTTCTTTCGTTTTAGGGATTTTAGCAGTTTTTTACAGGGGGGTGGGGGCATTCGAGCACGGGCTAAATATGTATTTCTTTACAAAATTGTATAGCGATTTTGTCTTTTATTCTTTTTTTATAGTCCTACTAAACCCCAAGAAATGACATTTGGCCACAAAAGATCACAGGATATATTGAATGTGTCAAACTGGCAAATTGACCCTATGACCCACAGTGCTTCCCCCAGTAGGCTACCATCACATTCAATATAGATCCTGTGATCTTTTGTGGCCAGATGTAATTTCTTGGGGTCTAGTAGGACTATAGTAAAGAATTAAAAAAGTAATCGCTATAACATTTTGTAAAGAAATACATATTTAGCCCCATGCTCGAATGCCCCCGCCCCCCCCTGTCAAAAACAGCTAAAATCCCTAAAACGAAAGAAAGCAGCAAATGAAAAGAAATTTACACTCCCCTTTTAGTTTCTCTCATAACAACCTAAAACATGAACCTTGGTTGAAAAAAACTAAAGTTGTCCTTTAAACAAACTACACGTGAGCTGGTGTTCTCTTCTTAGAGATTTCTTTAAAAGTTTACTTTTCCCGACCGCGCACCCGGTAAGAATGTATAAAGACAGTGAGACGTATTGGAGTCGTGCGGGCTTACTTGCTTCAAATCAATCTAATATAAAAAAGAAATCTGTACATTTGATCAAAACATCAAAATTAAAATGTATTCCTGATAGTTTCTGTCTTAGTTCCTACTGAACTGAAGCATTTCTGCATTTTTACAGTGCTTCCTCTTTCACTATTTGTCACGTGTTATTTCTGAGGCATTCGCTGAGCTGTGGTCAAATGGACTTCATTTCTGTCTGAGTGAAACACAGGAAGGATGGTTGTTGTCACTGATGTTTGGTGTTCAGGTAGGATTCAATATTATAATTCCTTCATCCAGGAAAGTATCAATGTATCATTGTGACTTTTTTGTGTTGATATCTTATATAATGGGGATAATGTCCTTGCTTTAAAAATTACGTATCTATTTCGCACCCCATGAATTATTCTTTCCATACCTGTATAGTATACAGTATAGTTGATCTTGTCTCTAAACTAATAAAACTTGGTTTTCTGTACAGTAATAAATTATGTTTTCCCAATTCTAGTTAAAAAAAAACTATTACTGAGACCACTTTCCTCTACTATGCAGTGTTGATTTCGTCGACTAAAGACGAAAAATGTTCGTCGACTACCTTTTTTCACTACAACAACAACAACAACAACTAAGCTATAATGACTAAAACTAAGACTAAATATACTGACAACAAATAAAATGTTTGGAAGGGACCAGTGGACAAGAGATCCAGTATAAGTCATTTTACACTTGGTTGCATGCCGATAGCAGATCTACAAGCTCACAACGCGCCATGCTGCGACACGTTGTCACTCATGTTTTTGTAACGTATTTATCTTGACCACAGATGGGATTTACATAGCATGTTGTTTAGACAGATGCTAAGTTGATTGTAATATAAACTGGTAGCAACAGTGTTTATCTATTTGATTTGTTATTGTGCTATGATACCAGTAAGAGATACCAGTATGATACCAGTAAGAGATACCAGTATGATACCAGTAAGACGCCTGAGGGCCAGAAGCGACCTCGCGTGCACGCATCCGCCTGGGTGACAGCAGACTGCACTAATAACTTTGGGGCAGCAGACTGCTGGGTGTGGCTGCACTAATAACTTTGGGGCAGCAGACTGCTGGGTGTGGCTGCACTAATAACTTTGGGGCAGGCCCGTCTCGAGTTTAAATGGACAGGTTTCAGTCAAAAGGGAGACATCGAAGAGGAAGGACGGGTAGGGGGGGGGTCAACATATGGAATGTTAGAACAGGTCAGCTCCATATATGGAGATCTAGAGGTTTGAGGTCAGATGCTGGCAAATATTGATGACATCAGGGATCTCCATATGGGCTTAATATTGATGACATCAGGGATCTCCATCCCTGATGATGTCACATACTCTCTCACCTGGGGTGAGACC
Source organism: Protomyctophum parallelum (assembly GCF_964188405.1). Lineage (NCBI taxonomy): Eukaryota > Metazoa > Chordata > Actinopteri > Myctophiformes > Myctophidae > Protomyctophum > Protomyctophum parallelum. Next base: position 41,970,267 of record NC_139711.1, on the reverse strand, counting down.
TATGGGTGTGACACAGTGACGGGAAATGTGAGATTCCATAGTTAACTCAACAATTATTTGATACGAAAGAATGATTATGAAACATGAACTTGATGACCATCAGTGAAGTGAAAGAGGGTAAATGGGGAAGTTGACAAGTAATCCATGACCTTTTGAGTTTTTTCTGTGTATTTAAAAGTTTACATTTGAATGTCCAACAAGTTATTGTTGTAGTTGAGTCCCAACAGGATGACAATGACGTGGGACAAGTCTGTCCACACGTAATGCTATAGCCCTTTTCCACTTGAGTCTTGTGGAATACAGACTGATATGTATTGAAGATCAAATAAAAGGTTACATGTGTACTGTAAGTGTTTTATTGTTGTATCCTATTTATTAGATCATCAATGCTGAACAGTGTTGTCACCAACCAGTGTCCACAGCAGAGTTTCTCCTGACAGTTTGACCCTGAAGACAGCCATGATGATACAGACAGGAAGCTGCCATTGTTTCTCCTTCTTATTTCTGTTGTTCACACTTCATCTTAGTCCCACACTGGGTTACTTCCTGAAAGACTGCACTATTCTTTACTCTGACAATTTCACTGATGGTGAAGTCGATTGTGAACATCTTAATCTCAGTAGCATACCAGATGACATTCCCAGATTCGTTATATCATTAAGACTAGATAAGAATAAGATCCAAAAGATACATAGGACAGATTTTTACCATCTGGCAAATCTAAGATACTTGTTCCTGAGACATAATTCAATAACTCATGTAGAGGACGGTGCTTTTGTCCCTTTGGTGCAACTTGAAATGCTCTATATGGACAATAACCAACTAACAACACTGACAGACAACATGTTTCAGGGCCTGTCTAACCTCTTGATACTGAACTTGGATGGTAATGATTTCCAATTCATCAACCCTGCAGCCTTCCAGTCACTCACCAGCTTACAGGAACTAAGTGTGAAGTGCACTCAAATGACAGATATTATCCCTGTCTTACAACTACCAAGCTTACAGGTGCTGCACATCCTAACTGATGAGTTAGAGTCTTTTCAGACAAAAGATCTGCCATTAAACATGTCCTCTGAGCTCAGGGAGTTGAAAGTGATGTCAAAATCTATAAAAACGTTCAGTATCACAACAGCTGTGTTTCCATATCTTAAGACAATCGACCTGTCAGACTGCTGTAATGGTACTGGATGGGAGTGGGACATACCAGACAAGTATTTTCTAAAGAATATAACAAAGGTGAATTTGATTGGTTCTAATATATCGTATAAAAACACCAGAAAGGCTCTACAGAGCCTTGATTCACTAGATAACCTAAGAATATCTCTGTTTCACACTATTATAGACCGAGATCTCTTAAATATAATCTGCAAAATACCCACACTGAGGACACTCACTGCGGGTAACATCAATGCCAGCCTTAGTGAAACACTGTCACATTGTACTCAGCTAACCAGCCTGGATCTATCTGGTAATGACCTGACTGAACTGTCTAAGGATTCAATAAAACAACAAAATTCAATAAAACAACTGAGTCAACTGAACCTCGCATTCAACCACTTTTCCAAAGTGCCAGACGAAGTTAAGAATCTCTCCATGCTTCAAATCCTTGACCTGAGTTTCAATCGTATAATTGATTTAAACTGCTCAGACTTCTTATATTTAAGCAGACTCACACAACTTCATCTACATCACAACAGAATTATTGACATCAAACAGTGTGTTTTTCAACATCTTAATGAGTTAAAGGTTCTAACTTTGAATAGCAATTTAATTATCTGGTATGGCTCCGCATTCAGGACTGGCCTACACAAACTAGTATGGATGGATATAACAACATCGCACCTCGAAAGGGATTTCATTGGTCTGAAATCACTCAAGCACTTAAACATTGAATACTATGCCCATGAATATGAACTATGGAACAACAACTTTTATGAAGGACTAGATGAACTTGAAACACTTGGCCTAAATTTTAAGGCCAACCCCGTCAAAATGACATCTTCACCTCCCCGTGAGTTAGAATGGCAAAACTATAATAATACCACCTTACTACAGAGCCTGAAGATCTTAACATTAGAATTCCGTCCAAATGACAAGCTTTCATATATCGTATGGAACATGCTCTCAGATATGAAACATTTGGATTATTTGAAGGTTGTCCATGGTAAACAACCAGACCCAGACTCATTACAATATGTACCACAGCTGAAGACCCTTTCCTTAACAAGCTGTAATCTGACGTCCCTGGATTTCCTGGCACAAGCCAATCTGACTCAACTCTCCTGGCTGGACCTGAGCCAGAATGAGTTGACGGTGATCAATGTCTCTGTGTTCAGTTTCCTCCCTGCTCTCAGGTTTATTAAAATGAATGACAACCCTTTAGCTTGTGATTGTTCTAATGCTGACTTTCAGCAGTGGATGCAGAACAACAACCAAACACTGGTAGTTGATGCTCACCTCTACACTTGTGGCTTTCCTCTGGATAAAAAGGGAACCAGGTTTCTGGACTTTGACATCCATTCCTGTTTGGTGGATGTTAGCTTCCTCTGCTACATTTCCTCCACTTGTGTGATTGTGCTAACTCTGCTCACATCCTTCACCTACCACTTCCTGCGTTTGCATCTTTTCTATGCCTACTACCTCTTCCTGGCCTTCCTTTATGATGCCAAGGAAAGAAAGAAGGGGTCTCCTCAGCGCTACGATGCCTTCATCTCCTACAACGTTCACGATGAGCTCTGGGTTTACAGAGAAATGCTTCCAGTGCTGGAGGGAGAGCAGGGCTGGAAACTCTGTCTGCACCACCGAGACTTCCCACCAGGTACAAACCTCTCTGTCTCTAAGTAACACTGTAGCCTATATGTAAATTATGTCTGTCTATCTATCAAGGAGTTAAATAGTTTTGAATGTGGTGTGAATAATGTCTGTGTGTTTTGTTTCTAGGTAAACCCATCATAGAGAACATTGCAGATGCCATCTATGGCAGCAGAAAGATCATCTGTGTGATCAGCCATCATTACCTGGAGAGTGAATGGTGCTCTAGAGAGATCCAGATGGCCAGGTGGGGGCAGTAATGCTGATGTTATAATATAGCCCAATGATTAATTGGATTGATTTTGATACATTTAGTCCCTTAAACTCCCTTTATTTGCATTTTAGACTACTATTGCTTGTGTTATGAAGTATTGTAATGAGACATGTGTGTTACAAAGTGTATACTGTGTGTATAAAGTATATAGTCTACTCTCTACCCTGTGGCTCTTGGTCATTATAAATAAAACTGTCCATACAACTTGACAGAGTGTAAATGTCCTCTGGTCTCCTGTGTGCAGCTACCGTCTGTTTGATGAACAGAAGGACGTGTTGATCCTGGTGTTTCTGGAGGACATTCCAGCCCACCAGTTGTCTCCCTACTATCACATGAAGAGGCTGGTGAAGAGACAGACCTACCTGAGCTGGTCCCGGGCTGAACAGCACCCTGGACTGTTCTGGCAGAACCTACGCAGAGCTCTGCAGGACACACCTCACGCTGACCTGACCTCTAGCATTTAACCCAGTTTGAGTTTTACTTAGTTCGTATATGTTTTATTTGTGTATAATGAGTTGTTTATTGCTGAATACATTGCACATAGGCTACATTGTTACAAATTATGGATATTTTGTGTCAAATTACCCAAATAGGTTACTGGTAAACGGTACTGTAGCTGGTCTTTAAGATACTTGGGGGTTCACTGCCCACATACCTGTCAATCTACTTCTCTAGTGAGTGATGCCCTTGGACGTAACACCAGAAGGAGCTTATCCCTGACCTCATTCCCCCAAAATTGGGCTCAAACATTGGGGAATTCCCTACATACTGACCTAAGATGTGCAAAACAGTATCCACGTTTAAATCTCTCCTGAAAACCCACCTTTTATGTTAAAGCCTTTTCTTAACTGTCATTTTTGTATTACATAATGTTTTGTATTTTTATGCCTGCTATTGCATGGAGTGATCTTTTGTTGTTCTCTTTTGATGTAAAGCACTTTGACTTTGTCTAGAAATGTGCTATATAAATAAAATTAATTATACGTACCTGTCAAAATACTTCCTTAATGTCAACGAAGTCCATGATCACAACACCAGAGGCAGTTCAACAAACGACGTGCAACCCAGATTTGACTCAAACAAAGGATTGAATTAATTTCGCTCCTATACTGTATATGCCACTAAAATGCGTAACGCCCTACCAACAGCCATTAGGAAATGTGAATCCCTAGACTCCTTCAAAACTGCTCTCAAAGAGCACTTATTTTCCAAACTAGGCCTACATGTTTTTCCCTTTTCTTTAACCATATATGTCTATGATTGATTTCCTTTCTTCCCCTTATAAGTTCACATTATGTACGTCTTTAAATGTTCTAATGAATTGAAAATGGAGAAGCCTAAACAAGTCTTAGAGCTTTTTCTCAAATCATCCGTAGCAGTTTTTGTATTGAACTGTGCTTTCGTTTGAAATGTACCCATTCTACATACGGTGAATAAAGATATCAATCAATCTAATATATTTTTAAATAAATCTCTAAGAAGAGAACACCAGCACTCACGGACATGTAGTTTAAGGCACTTTTATTCGTTTCTGATTGGCATAGTGCCTTAAACAAACTACACGTGAGTGCTGGTGTTCTCTTCTTAGAGATTTCTTTAAAAGTTTACTTTTCCCGACCGCGCACCCGGTAAGAATGTATAAAGACAGTGAGACGTATTGGAGTCGTGCGGGCTTCCTTGCTTCAAATCAATCTAATATAAAAATAAATCTGTACATTAAATTTGATCAAAACATCAAAATTAAAATGTATTCCTGATAGTTTCTGTCTTAGTTCCACTGAACTGAAGCATTTCTGCATTGTTACAGTGCTTCCTCTTTCACTATTTGTCACGTGTTATTTCTGAGGCATTAGCTGAGCTGTGGTCAAATGGACTTAATTTCTTTGAAACACTGGAAGGATGGTTGTTGTCATTGACGTGTGGTGTTCACGTAGGATTCAATATTATAATTCCTTCATCCAGGAAAGTATAATTGTGATTTTCTTTTGTTAATATCTTATAGGGATAATGTGGTTTCTATGTTACAGGAGTATAGTTCACCCTAAAAAATAACTATTTCCTATCAATTACACACGTACCATGTTGAAACCTTGAATTCATGCGGGTGTGTATTGAGTATGCAGTGGATAGGCCTGCTTTTGTAGATATCATAATTCACTTCCAACAGCAACACTGGAAAAAACACCACAATAATTTGAAAGCCACGACATAATAAATTATTGTATTATTAATAATTACCTTATAATAGGCCTACAAGCCATTCGACATTGCACATTGATATCAATCTGCCTGGACAAATCCTTGCGCAAAGTGCAAAGTTGCAATTCAAATTGTAGCTCAAGGAGGGCTTTTTTTTCTTTTCTTTTCCTTTTTAAATATTTTGTTTATTGAGAGAGCAAAGTCCGTCGGGGTCGGGAGTCGAACCAGCCAAGCCAAGGTGCTGGATGCGTGCTTTTATACAGTTGCAACATAAGCAGAAAAGTTCCTAAGCAGGAATGTGACATGTTACGAGCTTGCCTGGCAATGCCACCTATAGCAGCTATAGCTGCGTTCACGTTTTGGCTAGCTGGCTGGTAGCAGGATGGCAGACATGCAGGCAGGCAGGGATCCCATGTAGGTATTTCAGCTGTCATGGCAGTACAGCATTTATGAAACACGAAACAGAGATACAGCTATAGGAGTGTTCTCTTAATTGTCATCAGAGGGTCGTTTTATGCTGCCTTCATGTAGAACTAATGTTAAACAAAGAACAGTCCATTACAGAGCAATGGTGGCATGGAACTCTTTACCTATGTTTTTTGTTTATGAGGAAAACTACGTTTTAAGAAGAAGCTGAAGTTGTTTTTGTTCACTCAAGAGATGTGATGTGAAGGAGATGCATATGAGCTATATATCATTATAATGTATATTATTTTATTATCAATGTTGAAGATTTAATTGTAGGCTACTGTGGAGCTAACTATCAAATGTAGACTGATCATGAGTTGTTTTGTGTTGTGTTGTATTGTTGTGTTGGATGAATGTTGTATGTAAATGTATGTAATAATATGAAAGAAATATTGTAATGATATGTTTAAGACCCCAGGAAGAATAGCTGCTGTGTTTCACAGTAAGCTAATGGGGATCTAATAAATAAATCAAATCAAAAAAGATATACAGATATATCTTGGCCACTGGTTGGTTTTTGCAACCTATTTGTAAATCATTTCTCTTGACCACAAAATGTGGTCTAACTCAAGACATCACATGTGTGTACCAAAATGTTCCAAGACCAATGTTCTAGCTGCGCTGCTTACAGAACTCGCCTATCGGCTCGGTCCTGCTGCCATTAACACAGGAGTGGCAGTGAAGCACACACACTCTTGTCTTGTGTAATATTGCTTAATAATTATGAAACATGAACTTGATGACCATCAGTGAAGTGAAAGATCGAGGCTAAATGGGGAAGTTGACAGAGTAATCTATGACCTTTTGAGAGTTTTCTGTGTATTTAAAAATCTGAATGTTAAAGGGAACATGAGTGATGTGGAATAGACTGAGAATATGATATAGATTTACAGATCAATTAAAAGGTTACAAGATTCAAGATTCAATCATTTATTTGCCATGTCAACAAGTTGATAGGAATTTGTCCTGTAGTGTACATGTGTACTGTAACTTTCTTACTGTTGTATCCTCTTTAGATCATCAATGCTGAACAGTGTTGTCACCAACCAGTGTCCACAGCAGAGTTTCTCCACCACAAGTACCTGACAGTTTGACCCTGAAGACAGCCATGATGCTACAGACAGGAAGCTGCCATTGTTTCGCCTTCTTATTTCTGTTGTTCACGCTTCATCTTAGTCCCACACTGGGTTACCTGAAAGACTGCTCTACTATTCTTTACAATGAACATCTCACTGATGGTGTTTCAGTGTTTTGTAATTCTTGTGATCTCGATAGCATACCAGATGACATTCCCAGAGACGTTATATCACTAGCAATAAGGTGTGACATCCAAAAGATAAACAATGCAGATTTTTATCATCTGTCAAATCTCACATATTTGGACCTGAGTCATAATTCAATAAGTCATGTAGATGACGGGGCTTTTGTTCCTTTGGTGCAACTTAAAGAGCTCAATATGTACAATAACCAACTAACAACCCTGACAGACAACATGTTTCAGGGACTGTCTAACCTCTTGATACTGAATTTGTCAGATAACGATATCCATTTCTTCAACCCTGCTGCCTTCCTAGCCGCAATTTGCAACTCTAGATTTCTTTACAATCTGTTGAATCTAGAGTTGCAATACCCTCCATCCATTTCCTATTCATGATTTTCGGTTTCTGATCTGCTGGTCTTAAATGACGTTAAACTCACCAACATTGCAGCTGTAGTCCAAGCTTGAATTATCCTCTTTCAATCTGCCGAGCTTGTTTTTCATAAAAATCCCCCGTAGACATGTTATGAGTTACTTTCTGTCCAAAATATTCCAAGAGTTCACATTCCGAGCTGCCATTTTGTATTTTTGCAACGTGCCGTAAAACAAGATGTGAGGGGGAGTGCTTGTTTAATAGAAGGCTGTGCGTGATGGGGCGTCGCACTGCGTCTGCCTCTTCTTTGGGTGTCTTACCTGCGCAGGTAAGATTCTATTAAACAAGCGCTCCCCCTCACGTCTTGTTTTACGGCACGTTGCAAAAATACAAAATGGCGGCTCGGAATGTGAACTCTTGGAATATTTTGGACAGAAAGTAACTCATAACATGTCTACGGGGGATTTTTATGAAAAACAAGCTCGGCAGATTGAAAGAGGATAATTCAAGCTTGGACTACAGCTGCAATGTTGGTGAGTTTAACGTCATTTAAGACCAGCAGATCAGAAACCGAAAATCATGAATAGGAAATGGATGGAGGGTGTTGCAACTCTAGATTCAACAGATTGTAAAGAAATCTAGAGTTGCAAATTGCGGCTACTGCCTTCCAGTCACTCACCAGCTTACAGGAACTAAATCTAAAGTGCACTCAAATGGCAGATATCATTACCATCTTACAACTACCACGCTTACAGGTGCTGAAAGTCACATTTGATGAGTTAGAGTCTTTTCAGTCAAAAGAGCTCCCATTAAACATGTCCTCTGAGCTCAGGGAGTTGAAAGTGATGTCACAGTCAATAAAAGTGTTTAGCATCGCAACAGCTGCGTTTCCACATCTTAAGACAATCGACCTGTCAGACTGTTGTAATGAATCTGGATGGGAGTGGGACATAGCAGACAAGTATTTTCTGAGCAATATAACCATGGTGCGTCTGTATGGTTCTATTGTGTCTCACACCATCAGAAAGGCTCTACAGAGCCTTGATTCACTGGAGTATCTATATATGGACGTTGAGGTAGACAGAGATCTCTTAAATATAATCTGCAAAATACCCACACTGAGGACACTCAGTATAGGTAACATCAATGACAGCCTTACCGAAACACTGTCACATTGTACTCAGCTTACCAACCTGGGTCTATCTGGCCTGACTGAACTGTCGAAGGATTCAATCAAACAAATGAATCAACTGAGTCAATTGAACCTCGGCAACAACCAACTTTCCGAAGTGCCAGAAGATGTTAAGAATCTCTCCATGCTTCAAATCCTCGGCCTGAGTAACAATCAGATTAATGATTTAAGATGCTCAGACTTCTTAAATTTAACCAGACTCACAGACCTTGATCTAGATTACAACCACATATTTGAACTCAAACCGTGTGTTTTTCAACATCTTAATGAGTTAAAGGTTCTAACTCTGGTACACAATTTTATTCGCTCGTATGGCACCACATTCAAGATTGGCTTACACACACTAGAATCTTTGGATTTAAGAATGAATGACATCTCAATGCCCCTCAAAGGGGATTTCATGAGTCTGAAATCACTCAAGCAATTAGACATGGAATTACTCTACATTCCAGGGAACAACAGCTATTTTCAAGGACTAGATAAACTTGAAACACTTAGTCTAACTTTTAATAACCACTTAAAAATGTCATCTTCACCTCCCCATGAGTTACAAAGGCAAAACAATACCACCTTACTGCAGAGCCTGAAGAGCTTAACAATAAAATTCAGTACAAGCGACCAGAATTCATATATCGTATTGGACATGATCTCAGATATGAAACATTTGGAACATTTGAAAGTTGTCCATGATACACAACCAGACACAGACACATATAAAAATGTACCTCAGCTAGTGAAGACTCTTTCCTTAATAGACTGTAATCTGACGTCCCTGGATTTCCTGGCACAAGCCAATCTGACTCAACTCTCCTGGCTGGACCTGAGCCAGAATGAGTTGACAGTGATCAATGTCTCTGTGTTCAGTTTCCTCCCTGCTCTCAGATATGTTAACATGGATGACAACCCTTTAGCTTGTGATTGTTCTAATGCTGACTTTCTGCAGTGGATGCGGAACAACAACCAAACACTGGTGGTTGATGCTCACCTCTACACTTGTGGCTTTCCTCTGGATAAAAAGGGAACCAGGTTTCTGGACTTTGACATCCATTACTGTTGGGTGAACACTAGCTTCATCTGCTACATTTCCTCCACTTGTGTGATTGTGCTAACTCTGCTCACATCCTTCACCTACCACTTCCTGCGTTCGCATCTTTTCTATGCCTACTACCTCTTCCTGGCCTTCCTTTATGATGCCAAGGAAAGAAAGAAGGGGTCTCCTCAGCGCTACGATGCCTTCATCTCCTACAACGTTCACGATGAGCTCTGGGTTTACAGAGAAATGCTTCCAGTGTTGGAGGGAGAGCAGGGCTGGAAACTCTGTCTGCACCACCGAGACTTCCCACCAGGTACAAACCTCTCTATATCTCAAAGTAATACTGTATTTATACCAGTAAGACGCTTAAGGCTGTGCACGCATCCGCCTCGTTGACAGCAGACTGCTGGGCGAGCGCTGGCACTTTGGCATGGGGGGTCAGATCAACATGAAATTAATTATGTACTGGCCATATAAGGAGCATGTCTTGAGTGTACAGGGTTTGATGAGGTCAGATCAACATAAGGAATGTCAGAACAGGTCAGCTCCATAAATAGAGATCTAAGGGTGGTAGCGGGGACATTCTCTTGAGTGTACAGGGTTTGATTAGGGCCTTGCTTTATTTCGGGCCTGTTGAGAATTCTAGTTTTTGCCGGCTGCTTGGCACGGCTGCACTAATAACTTTGGGGCAGGCCCATCTAGAGTTTGAAATGGACAGGTATCAGTCAAAAAGGAGACATTGCAGGTTACCTGGGCTTATTTGGGAGCATTCCCATGTATGGGGATAATGAGTGACTGATGTATGGTGATATTGTCACCAATGGTTGTAAAGCAGTTAGGGACCTCTCTCTGCTTATGTTGTCTAGCCTATAGTGTATCATTACATCTATCTATCTATCTAACTATCTATCTATCTATCTATCTATCTATCTATCTATCTATCTATCTATCTATCTATCTATCTATCTATCTATCTATCTATCTATCTATCTATCTATCTATCTATCTACAGTATGAAGAAGTGAAATAGGGGGTGCATACTTAGTTTAGACTAGTCATTGGTTAGACATGGGTTAAGGTTAGGTTTAGGTGTGCTGCCCCGTGGGAGGTTAGGGTGAGGGTTTAAGATAGGTTGTAGTTGTAGGACTAATGACTGGTTTAACCAATGACTAGTCTAAACCAAAAACCGTCTAAACTAAGTACAAATGTGGTGTGAATAATGTGTGTTTTGTTTCCAGGTAAACCCATCATAGAGAACATTACAGATGCCATCTATGGCAGCAGAAAGATCATCTGTGTGATCAGCCATCATTACCTGGAGAGTGAATGGTGCTCAAGAGAGATCCAGATGGCCAGGTGGGGGCAGTAATGCGGATGTCATAGCCAATGATTAATTGGCTTGTTTGTATTCATTTAGACCCCTTTATTTGCATTTTAGATTACTATTGCTTGTGTTATGAAGTGAAGTATTGTAATGAGACATGTGTGTTACAAAGTGTATACTGTGTGTATACAGTGTCTCTACCCTGTGGCTCTTGGTCATTATAAATAAAACTGTCCATACACCCAACTTGATTAACTGAGTGTAAATGTCCTCTGGTCTCCTGTGTGCAGCTACCGTCTGTTTGATGAACAGAAGGACGTATTGATCCTGGTGTTTCTGGAGGACATTCCAGCCCACCAGTTGTCTCCCTACTATCACATGAAGAGGCTGGTGAAGAGACACACCTACCTGAGCTGGTCCCGGGCTGGACAGCACCCTGGACTGTTCTGGCAGAACCTACGCAGAGCTCTGGACACACCTCACGCTGACCTGACCTCTAGCATTTAACCCAGTTTGAGTTTTACTTAGTTCGTATATGTTTTATTTGTGTATAATGAGTTGTTTCTATTTTATACATTTATTTTTTATCTTCCTTCTAATAGTTACTGGTTTTACTGTTTGTAACGGACCCACAGGTAATACTTTTATTGTTTAGTATATTTTCACAGTGTTGTGAGGCATTGAACAAGAAGTCTATTAATTTGAAGACATTGTGCCAACAACTGATCGCAGCTGATAAGAATCAGATGATTGGGACCCAGCTAGCTCAGCTGTGGCACTAGGAGTTAAAAACCAGGAAATGCTATTGCTGCCTCAGTACAGAGAAGGCTTGGAACAGACAGCACACAAATGTGGTGCTGTCTAAAGTTTGTTGGTTATGGATGGCTAAGGAAAGGAAGGCCAAAGGAACGGTCAAATGCCAACTAACCATGGAACTAACTGATGCCACACACAGAAGATAGCACCTATAGCTGGAAAGGGGGACAAGGTATTTTATTGATTTGCTTGCACTGTTATTGGTATTATTGTTGCAAACTATATGCAGGACTGTTTATATGTATTGTGTAATGTACTTTAGTGATGCATGGAAAATGTATTTTGTGCCTGAGATTGGAACTGTTTATGGATTATATTGTAGTGATTTATGACCATTGATATATTGAATTCTATTTCTGTTCCAGTTCTAAGTTGATCTATAAATAAAACTACTTCAAAATCATCAGTTCAGACTTCATCCGTAAAAGGCCAGCTGGGTCCGCTACACTGTTTCTGTTATGTGCTCTTACTGTATCATTATGTCCAGCTCAGTGTCACAAAGCCACGACATTGTCTCTGGCCCCACGTAGAAGAGGCCAGCCTCTGAAGGAGGTCTGTACAGAGGACAGGTGTCTCTGGCCCCACGTAGAAGAGGCCAGCCTCTGAAGGAGGTCTGTACAGAGGACAGGTGTCTCTGGCCCCACGTAGAAGAGGCCAGCCTCTGAAGGAGGTCTGTACAGGGGACAGGTGTCTCTGGCCCCACGTAGAAGAGGCCAGCCTCTGAAGGAGGTCTGTACAGAGGACAGGTGGTGATTATGGCAGTCTGCTCAGCCTCAGGCTCGCCACACTCGCATGCTGCGCTGTCTGCCAGGCCCCACTCCTTCATGGGCGATTTGAAGCGACCAACCCCAGTACGGAGGCGGTTCAGCAGGGTCCAATGCCGGCGTGGTAGGTGTTCTCCCGGGTCTTGGCTGTAGCGGTGCAGACGTGTGGGCTCAGCCGACTTCCATGCCCGCTTCCAGGTGGTTGCCCGCCATGCCCTTGTAGGCAGGTCCTCAGGGAAGGAACCAAGGCAAACATCTCTTGTGCTCTCCTGTTATAGGGGTGGCGGGACTTGAGTCTGCAGGGGGGTGCTGCCTTGGTTGTTGTTTCGTGCAGGATATGCCAGTTCTTGGGCTTTCCTTGCAAGTGCGAGGGTCGCGGGAACTCCTGCTAGGACTGGCAGGTAGGACACGGGGGTGCATGGCTTCAGGCAGCCAATTACGATCCCAAGGGCATTGTTGATGACTGTTTAACTTTTTACTGTGAAGCACTTCAGTGTGACCTTTTAAAGCACAATTAAGCTTTTGTACATTGTTTGGTTTGTGTATTTATTTTTACTTTGCCATGATGTAACAACAAAGAATGGCAGAGATATCTTTAATAGTCTTTCTGTAGATTTGAAATGAAAATCCAAAATATTTCCCCTGTTTTCATAATATTGCATGGTAACAGTTGTCAAGGTGAAAACATATAGCATAGAAAACACATTGAATTACAAAACCTGGTTCAATATTAATACAAAAAGTCAACCTTGGGGTGATTTTATTTGATTCAGGAAGGTGGTATAAAATAAAAAAGTATAAAATAAGGTTTTTATCTCAAATCTAAAAATGACAGATGCATTTGTGGTTTTTGTGGTTCACAAGGCTCACTTGTGTGTCTGTGCATCTTTTGGGGGTGGAGACTGGAGAGTAGGCCTACCTATAATTTATGGCCAGATCGACCACAACGATGCAACTCCTTGCAACATGCAACTCATGCCAGGCTAACTCCTAGTTGCAACATGTCTACAGTACAGTACTTGCAACCATAGAAATCCCCAATGGCATTGCATGGAGTTGCGCCTATAGTTGCATTGGTGCGGTCTGGCCTTCAGACGCTGTTGGGTGGAAACCTGCAAGCTTGTTCGTCCAAATCGGTTAATTTGCATAAAATGGAAGAAAGAACCTCTAGTGGTGTTCCAATGGGTCTAATGTAGTTATTATTTAGTCACAAGTTGTTGTTGATACAGTACTTTTCATTGGTTCAATATTCATGAAAACACATGCGCGCACACGCAATTTAACATTCAAAACAATTGGCTAATAAATACAAAATTGTTGATCTACAAGCTCACAGCGTGCACTTTCTTTGCTCTGATACGGTATGGCGTTAATTTTCAGCCAAAAAAGTGAAAACATGGAGATAGGGGGTTTCTACACCAACAGCAATGATATGACACTTACAGTACATGCAAATAAAGACCAAATGAACCGCACCAATGCAACTCCTTGCAACTGCAATTGGAGATAATGGCATTGGTTGCAAGTGTCACAGTCACAGACTTTTGTAATTTATTGTACAGTCTAGGTCTTGTATTTCTATGTTTTGTTCCGTGGTCTAGTTTTCATGGTTCTATGTTTGTTTGCTCCAGCTGTGTCTCATTTTGTAATCAACCCTCATGTGTATATCAGTCTTGTTCCCCAGTCAGTGTTTGTTGAGTCATTGTATCCTGTCACCTGTTTCAGTCTGTTTAAAGTTATTCATTTTCACCTGTCTTCTGAATTAAAACACCAATTCATGGTTTTGAACACTACATGCCTGGCTGTCCTGCGTTTGGGTCCTTACCTCACCTACTCGTGACAGAATGACTCAACCAAATGGACCCAGCGGACAGCACCCACCTACTTGGAGGGGATACTACTGAAGCACATGCTAGTTTGATTGTGATGTCCTGGTTGTGCAAGTTTCCAGTGTCACTCCTAGAAGTCCTGGTACTCGTGATGGCTCCAATATATCCGCTCGAAGTCCTGGTCATGCAAGTATTGACTGTCCTATGCCACTTCAGTCCCTTTGTCAATCCCTGTTTCTGTCCGGCAGTGGAAGAAAGCTCCGGGGGGTTTCAGCCCCTTTCCCTGCCATTTGGACCCACTTCACTATGCTCTGTTCCTGTCCAGCAGTGGAAGAAAGCTCTGAGGGGTTTCAGCCCCTTTCCCTGGACCTACTCTCTATGCCCCATCCTTGTCCCAGCACTGCAGTGGAAGAACGCTCTGGGGGGTTTTAGCCCCTTTCCCTGCCTGCCCTCCTACCTGTGCTCTCAAGCCTGCCCCCTCCACTATCCCCAAGTCCCTCTTCTTCATGGACATTGTGGGACGTCAAGAGCCGTCCCTTGAGGGGGAAGTACTGTCACAGCCACAGACTTTTGTCATTTATTGTAAAGTCTAGGTCTTGTATTTCTATGTTTTGTTCCGTGGTCTAGTTTTCATGGTTCTATGTTTGTTTGCTCCAGCTGTGTCTCATTTTGTAATCAACCCTCATGTGTACATCAGTCTTGTTCCCCAGTCAGTCCTTGTTGAGTCATTTGTATCCTGTCACCTGTTTCAGTCTGTTTAAAGTTGTTCATTTTCACCTGTCTTCTGAATTAAAACACCAATTCATGGTTTTGAACACTACATGCCTGGCTGTCCTGCGTTTGGGTCCTTACCTCACCTACTCGTGACAGCAAGGAGTCGCATGTTGCAAGGAGTTCCATGGAGTCGCATGTTGCAAGGAGTTCCATGGAGTCGCATGTTGCAAGGAGTTCCATGGAGTCGCATGTTGCAAGGAGTTCCGTTCCATGGAGTCGCATGTTGCAAGGAGTTCCATGATGGAGTCGCATGTGTCAAGGAGTATGTTGCAAGGAGTCGCATGTTGCAAGGAGTTGCATGGCGAATCATTCAGTGTTCACTGACCACCCTTTGAACAGGACACTGCTCTGCTCTGACATCTCTTCAACACTGTGAAACAGGTATATATGCTTTAATTCATTGTCTTTATTATCTAGACAAGCAATGATTACTATCTAGAACATAGGGCTAATTAAGCCATTAAGACCTGAGGCCGATTCAACAACTTCTAAATCAGTAGTTCTCAAACGTTCCAACCAAGGCAAAAATAAATATGTTGCATTTTTTTTATATGCTTAAAAATAATAATAAGGCATTTTCAGATTGACTGTCTGTTCCAATCTGCCTCTTAGCACTGACTAAAGTGCCCAAAGATCTAGTTATGTATGCTAGGTTCAATTACAGTCTGTCCCTATTGGGGAGTTATGGCTGTTTAAACCCCAGGCAATAGGATCACAGAGCCTGTGCGTGGTCCCTGGTATGGCTATTATGGTGCATGGAAAGTACTGTACTTAAGTACAATTTTGAGGTATTACTTTTACTTCACTTGAGTATTTCTAATTTCCAGTAGGCCTACTTCAGTCAGAATATCTTTCACAGCATTGTGATTGGCTATGACTGACACTGGCCTGTGGAGGCACCTTTCTAGTTGTTTCTGCTTTAATCTCTTCTGAGTGCATCTCCACACATCTGTGGACAAGAACATCATTTTAATAATACAAATCTTGTATGGTGTTCCCCCAGGACACCAAATATTTTCAGTGAAATAATAATAATATGTGCATGGCGTGTTAAAACAAAGCATGTATGTACGGTGCATTAATAGTTTTTTTTTCATTTTAGGTTTTGGGACAACGATGGAGATTGCTGCTGTTAACGGCTCTTTTGGGGAAGACCCTGCGTCTTCTTGCACAAACGTCTCCAGGCCTTCTACGACGGCGCCCTACGCCATGTCCCTGGTCATCTACAGCGTGGTGTTTGCGGTGGGCGTGTTGGGCAACGGCGTCGTCATCTGGGCGACGGGCTTCAGGATGAAGAAGACCGTCAACACCGTCTGGTACCTCAACCTGGCCGCGGCCGACTTCCTGGGCACGGCCGTCCTGCCCCTGGCCATCGCGTACACGGCGCTGGGCGGCCACTGGCCTTTCGGCTGGTTCCCGTGCAAAGTGAGCGGCACCGTCTTCTACACGAACATGTACGCCAGCATCTACACGCTGATGGTCATCGGCGTGGACAGGTGCGTGAGCGTGGTGCGTCCGGTGTGGGCCCAGAACCACCGCAGCGTCAGAACGGCGTCCTGGGTGAGTCTGGGCTTGTGGGCGCTGGCCCTGGCTCTCAGCTCCCCTCACTACCTCTACAGAAACCTGACCCCTTCCCCCTACGATAAGAACCTGCTCTGGTGCTCGGACGACTTTGGACTCCGCGATGAGTATGTCGACTGTACGCCTGAAACGAAGCAGTTGAGGGCATTTCGATTCGGGGTCATGGTCGTCCCTCGCTTCATCGTGGGATTCGCGGTCCCTTTCACCGCCATCGTCTCCTGCTATTCCGTCATCATCTACCGGCTCAGGAATAATCGCTTGCTGGCCAGCCAATCGGGCCGGCCCTTCAGAATCATAGCGACCGTTATCGCCGTGTTTTTCCTGTGCTGGGCCCCCTTTCACGTCATACATCTGATGGAGTTCGTGAACATGCAGGCGGCAGAGTACAGCGGGACGGGTCGCGTGACCACCATCGGGATCCCCGTAAGCCTCGGCCTGGCGCTCCTCAACAGCTGTCTGAACCCGCTGCTGTACGTGTTCATGGGTCGGGATTCCAAGGTCGGGGTTACAAGGTCCATCCTGAAGGTGCTGGAGAGAGCCTTCGCTGAGGAGCTGCCGCCTCAGACCAACAGCGCCACAGACCCAGGGAGCACCAGTCAAGGGCACACTACTGTAAATGGCTTCTCTTCTCAGTAGCCTCATGTTCTCCAAGATTGAAACGTGATGCTGAGATATATCCATGTTGAAGTCAGTGTTCATTTTGTTGACTAAGACTAAAAGACCAATTGCAAGTGACTAAAATAGGACTAATAGGACTAGTGTGTTATTCAAATGTGTTATTCAAAAGACTAAGACTAATTGACTAATAGGACTAATTGACTAATAGGACTCGTGTGTTAAAAGAATGAACTAATTGAGAATTTGCTGTCAAAATGAACACTGGTTGAAGGTTGAAGTTCTCTTTGACATAATGTTTGAGTTTTTCTCCCTGCGCTCCCTTCCTCTCCCTTTATGAATTAATTAAAACATGATGGAGCTTATGCAAAAAACATAATATTTCACCCACTTCTTTACACATGTAAACCAGTGATGTGACATTAAAGTTCATTCGTGATTCAGGTTGCAGAGTTTGTAACTTACACACAGTCATAAAACACATTTTAATTTAGACTGTGTCCGTTTGTTTTGGCCATTTGGATTAGCATTTAGCAGGAATATGATTATGATGATACTCACTGGACCACACTTTGAGACCCGTATACTGAATACATGAATGCATGAAACACTCAAAATATCACAGAGCGTGACAAATTAACCATGGATAAAAAGTCTTGTAACCAAATAGAAAGATCAGGGACTTGTTTTCATCAGTGTTGATTGGTTGATTGAATACTTTATTAACATTATCATTTGTTAACCGTACAGGTCAAGGGTTATGCTAAAAATCACACTTGTGTACATAATTTTGTGTACATAATTATGATATATGCAATACAATATATAATATACAATAGCGGGTATGCACGTGACATCATTATCAGAAGTTATGCTGGAACACACAGTGCCACATACCCTCTATACAAACTCAGTAGCATCAACAGGTATATTTACAGGAGGGCTGGGGGCAGAGGATGCTACTAGTACCAAAGTGTTCTAAGGTGTTAAACTACATTCGCCATTTTTATGTATTTATTTATTTTCTCACTAGCGAATCAGTCTGGAGCCAGGCTACCTAAACGTATTATATTTTAAGGTCGGCCATTATTTTAGTTTAGTTTTGACGTTGGGGAGGGAGTAGCCCTGGTCCAGTGCTTACAGCGAGTCTCTCACTGACGCCCTGTGGGAGTCCCTTCCGCAGCTCTTTAGCAACTTTCTCACTCCTGTGCAAGGGTTTACAATTACCAGCAAATAAACAAAACGACGTAACTACTCACCGACACAAAGCCTGCTAGACCTTGGTAAAAGTCTATTCTCAAAGCTGGGAAGCGTCTTCTCTCTAACATGCACTATTTTAGTCATTAAATAAAATGAATCCAACCAGATCGGCGCAGGCAAAACCCGGAAATGCCATAGTAGAAGAAATGACTCTTGGCGTTGGCGGTCCGGTACATTGCTGTATTAAAATGGCACAAAGTGCATTTTAGAGAGAGGCTGGGGACCTGAGACGCTTCCCAGCTTTGAGAATAGACTTTTACCAAGGTCTAGCAGGCTTTGTGTCGTGAGTAGTTATGTAGTTAATGGTTTTTGGTAAGGCATTGTTTTGGTGGCAGTATAGTAGAATGCATTTTTTTCCTCATGTTCGAGCCAAATTTAGGGAGAACTAGGTCAGATGAGCTCCCTCTCTCTGGTGTTATGCCCATGGGCATCACTCACTCTGGAGAAGTATAGCTTGACAGGTATCTGGGCACTGAACCTCTGAGTATCTTATCAGTAAACTATTTCGCAACAAAATAGTCCATGATTTGTGTACAGATACGTAAATTATTCATTCAAGCC
Organism: Protomyctophum parallelum; assembly: GCF_964188405.1. Lineage (NCBI taxonomy): Eukaryota > Metazoa > Chordata > Actinopteri > Myctophiformes > Myctophidae > Protomyctophum > Protomyctophum parallelum. The sequence continues at coordinate 41,951,132 of NC_139711.1, read as the reverse complement.
CAGGTCAGTGTGAGGTGTGTCCTGCAGAGCTCTGCGTAGGTTCTGCCAGAACAGTCCAGGGTGCTGTCCAGCCCGGGACCAGCTCAGGTAGGTGTGTCTCTTCACCAGCCTCTTCATGTGATAGTAGGGAGACAACTGGTGGGCTGGAATGTCCTCCAGAAACACCAGGATCAACACGTCCTTCTGTTCATCAAACAAACGGTAGCTGCACACAGGAGACCAGAGGATATTTACACTCTGTCAAGTTGTATGGACAGTTTTATTTATAATGACCTGCCACAGGGCAGAGACTATATACTGTATACACACAGTATACACTTTGTATAATAACACACAGTCTCATTAAAATATCTTCATAACATAAGCATTAGTCCAAAACGCAAACTAAAGGGGTCTAAATGAATCAAAATCAATCCAATTAAACATTGGGCTATGACATCAGCATTACTGCCCCCACCTGGCCATCTGGATCTCTCTAGTGCACCATTCACTCTCCAGGTAATGATGGCTGATCACACAGATGATCTTTCTGCTGCCATAGATGGCATCTGCAATGTTCTCTACGATAGGTTTACCTGGAAATAAACATTATTCACACCACATTTAAAACTATCTCACTTCTTGATTGATAGATAGACAGACCACATAGGCAGAGAGAGGTCCCTCATGCTTACAACTGTTAGTGACACATTCATATAAATACAGTATTACTTAGAGACAGAGAGGTTTGTACCTGGTGGGAAGTCTCGGTGGTGCAGACAGAGTCTCCAGCCCTGCTCTCCCTCCAACACTGGTAGCATTTCTCTGTAAACCCAGAGCTCATCGTGAACGCTGTAGGAGATGAAGGCATCGTAGCGCTGAGGAGACCCCTTCTTTCTTTCCTTGGCATCATAAAGGAAGGCCAGGAAGAGGTAGTAGGCATAGAAAAGATGCAAACGCAGGAAGTGGTAGGTGAAGGATGTGAGCAGAGTTAGCACAATCACACAAGTGGAGGAAATGTAGCAGATGAAGCTAGTGTTCACCCAACAGTAATGGATGTCAAAGTCCAGAAACCTGGTTCCCTTTTTATCCAGAGGAAAGCCACAAGTGTAGAGGTGAGCATCAACTACCAGTGTTTGGTTGTTGTTCCGCATCCACTGCTGAAATTCAGCATTAGAACAATCACAAACTAAAGGGTTGTCATCCATGTTCACATATCTGAGAGCAGGGAGGAAACTGAACACAGAGACATTGATCACTGTCAACTCATTCTGTCTCAGGTCCAGCCAGGAGAGTTTAGTCAGATTGGCTTGTGCCAGGGAATCCAGGGACGTCAGATTACTGTGACGAATGGAAAGAGTCTTCAGCTGAGGTACATATTTAAATGAGTCTGGGTCTGGTGGTTCACCATAGACATTAAAATGTTCCAAATGTTTCATATCTGAGAGCATGTCCCATATATCTCGAAGAGAGGATTCTGGACCAAATCGTATCCATAAGCTCTTCAGGCTCTGCAGTAAGGTGGTATTATAGTTTTGCCATTGTAAATCATTGGGTGGTGAAGATGTCATTTTGATGGGTTCAGTTTTTAAATAAATAGTTAGATTAAGTGTTTCAAGTTCATCTAGTCCTTCCAAGTAGTTTTTGTCCCATGCACCCCATTCCATGTCAATGAATTTTATGTCTAAGTGCTTGAGTGATTTCAGACTCGTGAATTGCCCTTCGTTGAGGTGATAGACATTACTGTTTTTTAAATGCAATAATTCTAGTTTGTGTAGGCCAGTCTCAAATGTGTCACCATACGTCTCAATTAAATTGCCTTTCAGAGTTAGAACCTTTAACTCATTAAGATGTTGAAAAGAACACGGTTTGAGTTCATAGATGCGGTTGTTATCTAGGAGAAGGTGTGTGAGACTGGTTAAATTTAAGAAGTCTGAGCAGCTTAAACCAAGAATATTATTGTAACGTAAGTTTAGGATTTGAAGCATGGAAAGATGCTTAACATCGTCTGGTACTTTGAAAAGGTTGTTGGAGACGAGGTATAAGTGACTCATTTGATTCATTTGTTTTATTGAATCCTTGGACAGTTCAGTCAGGTACAGTCTATTACCTAATAGACCCAGGCTGGTAAGCTGAGTACAAGGTGACAGTATTTTACTTAGGCTGTCGTTGATGCCACCATGTAGCATGAATGTCCTCAGTGTGGGTATTTTGCAGATGATATTTAAGATATCTCTGTCTATCCATGAACTGTGGTGCTCCAGTTCAAGATACTCCAGTGAATCAAGGCTCTGTAGAGCCTTTCTGATGTTAAAACTAAAAGACCTATAACCAATCAAACACACCGTAGTTATATTCTTTAGAAAATACTTGTCTGGTATGTCCCACTCCCATCCAGATAGGGAACAACAGTGTGACAGGTCGATTGTCTTAAGATGTGGAAATACAGCTGTTGAGATGCTAAACATTTTTATCGACTCTGAAATTATTCTCAACTCCCTGAGCTCAGAGGATATGTTTAATGGCACATCTTTTGACTGAAAAGTCTCTAACTTTGAGATTGTGATGTTCAGCACCTGTAAGCGTGGTAGTTGTAAGATGGTAATGATATCTGCCATTTGAGTGCACTCTAGATTTAGTTCCTGTAAGCTGGTGAGTGACTGGAAGGCAGCAGGGTTGAAGAAATGGATATCGTTAAAATACAAGCGTAGAATCAAGAGGTTAGACAGTCCCTGAAACATGTCGTCTGTCAATCTTGATAGTTGGTTATTGTACATATTGAGCACTTTAAGTTGCTCCAAATGAACAAAGGCCCCGTCATCTACATGAGTTATGAAATTATTACTAAGGTCCAAATATGTGAGATTTGACAGATGGCAAAAGAATGTCCTGTGTATCTTTTTGATGTCAGTCCACTGTAGGGTTAATGATATAATGTTTCTGGGAATGTCGTCTGGTACACTATCAACATCACAATAATCACAATCCACTGAAACACCAGCAGAGACATTGTCAGAGTAAAGAATAGTGCAGTCTTTCAGGAAGTAAGCCAGTGTGGGACTAAGATGAAGCGTGAACAACAGAAATAAAAAAGAGAAACAATGGCAGCTTCCTGTCTGAAGCATCATGGCTGTCTTCAGGGTCAAACTGTCAGGAGAAACTCTGCTGTGGACACTGGTTGGTGACAACACTGTTCAGCATTGATGATCTAAGAGGATACAACAGTAAAACAGTTACAGTACGCTTGTAACCTTTTATTGTCTCCCCCAAAACACATTTCTTCACATTTCTCGTACAGATTTTATCCATACATCACGCAAATCTGTATACACTATCTCTATAGTATAGGAATAGTCTGGTGACCACCGGAGAGACGGGTGGCAGCCGGAAATTAGACGGCACCCGGGAGCAGTATGGGTTGGCGCCCCAGCCTGTGTCTTCCGTGAGGAAGAAGCCCAACAAACCCACGGTGAGCCCTTTAGGAGGGCCATTCAAGCCTCAAGCGGAGCCTGCGGCACCACCAAGGGCAAGGTGGAGCCTGCGGAACCGTTGCGGTTCGAGAATCCACCATTCCTGAATGAAGTGCCTGGTGCTGGGAGTCTGGTGCAACGCACAGGGCCTGACCTGGTGAGAGCAGGAGTGGACCTTGTGAGACGTAGGAGGGGCCCGGACAGGAGTCAACCCACAGAGCCTAGTCCTTCCATGCGCCAGAATGGTACCTCCCAGTCCCGGCAGAGTAGTTCAGGAGGAACGGATTGTGTGGCCCTGGTTTTTCCCTAATGGGACTTATCGAGGGTAGCTACTGGGACGTAAGTCGGGACTTGATCACCCCGGCTGAGGGGTATGATGTTGGGAGACCCGAAACCCAGATGACCTTGGGATACATCATTGAGGATAAGTCCCAGGTGCATCCATTTATTGCGAATGCAGTGAGCACTAACTATGAGACCCTGCAGATCATGTCTGTGTGTGTGTGTGTCTGTGTGTGTGTCTCTGTCCCGCTGTGACACCACCCGCCCGCCACCAGAGGGCGCAGCTGTAGCACACACACACACACACACACACACACACACACACACACACACACACACACACACACACACACACCAGAGGGCGCAGCTGTAGCACACACACACACACACACACACACACACAACCACACACACACACACACACACTGCGTTCGCTTCCCGCGCTTGCGCGTCTTACTTGTGTATGTATTTAGTTATAGTATATAGTCATAATATGACTACAGAGATCAACACAGATCTGTTTTATTTTTTATATTCCATTCTGATTGGCTATGACTGACATCTAATGTTTGCACAACTGCCCGTTAAGAACAAAATGCCACAAATCATGAATGCAATATCTGATTCCGGGCACATTATCCCATTCTGACCTGAGATCAGATTCATACGAGGTTTCCGCCGGACACACACTGGTCTGATGAACCCATTCTGACCTGAGATCAGATTCTAAAAATGTCAGTCGCTCTTCAAAAAATAGCAGACCTACAAGCTCGTATCGCGCCACTCGGTGGCGCGATATGAGCTTGTAGATCTGCTATTTTTCAATAGCTAAAGCATAACATGATGCTGACACCAAAATGGGTGCCCGTTCAGAATGGGTTATTTCCACTAGGCTGAGGAAGAAATGCCACTTGGCATTTTTCAAATGAGCCTCATGGTGGCGCTATGAGAGCAACAGTCTTGTCTTTACCTATGTTTGCACACTCCCCAGAGGCCAAGGAAAAACGTCTGCTCTGCATTTTTCATATGTGCCTTTTAATTTTTATAGTGCCGCCAGGAGGCCGATGTGAAACACATTTTGTTTGACATTACTACTTCAGATTTTATATAAATATCACGTAAATTGGTACACATGATTGACGTCTAAAGTGTGCAGTTGTGGCCTAGTGCCCTACATGTTATGAACAAAAAACACTTTGCATGCACATTAATTTCCACAACGTTGAGGGTCAGTTTAGTCTCAATGTTTGTCTGTCTGTCTGTGTCTTTCTTTGTAAAGGAGGCTACTGTCTGTAATTGTCTCCACCAGCCGAAGGCATGGGGAGAGTATGTTTTGCACTCCGTCCGTCCGTGTGTCCGTGTGTCCGTCCGTGAACAGCTAATCTCAGCCACCGTTAACCCGGTCGATGCCAAATTTTGCACACACACTCCCTGGATGCCAACCATGAACCTCTGCCCCAAACTTTCCAGAACGGCCTGTTATAGCGCCACCAGGAGGCCGCTTTGTGCAAAACAAGTTTTTCGATGCCATATTTTGCACACACACTCCCTGGATGCCAACCATGAACCTCTGCCCCAAACTTTCCAGAACGGCCTGTTATAGCGCCACCAGGAGGCCGCTTTGTGCAAAACTAGTTTTTGCACAGTACACCTACAGATTTTGTCCAAACATCACGCAAATTGGTACACAGTCTCTCTAGAGCCATTCAACGAAACGGGTCTTTCAGATTTATCAGACTCCATCCTGATTGGTTAAGATTGGCTTCCAAAGTTCACAGGAGTGCTCAGTTTCAAACAAAATGCTGCAAATCATGAACACATTGCGTGATTTCCCTGAAATTGTGCACCCACATTCCCACTAGGCCGAGGACAAAATGCCACATGAACAATTTCAACTCAGCCTCAAGGTGGCGCTATAACTGGCCGAAAAGTGTTTTTACCTCTAACTGCACGGATCTGTGGATAACCTGGTGGAGACCTGTGCCCGGAAGGGCACTTTTTCTAGTTCATATGTGCCTTTTAATTTTTATAGTGCCGCCAGGAGGCCGATGTGAAACACATTTTGTTTGACATTACTACTTCAGATTTTATATAAATATCACGTAAATTGGTACACATGATTGACGTCTAAAGTGTGCAGTTGTGGCCTATAGTGCCTACATGTTATGAACAAAAAACACTTTGCATGCACATTAATTTCCACTACGTTGAGGGTCAGTTTAGTCTCAATGTTTGTCTGTCTGTCTGTGTCTTTCTTTGTAAAGGAGGCTACTGTCTGTAATTTGACATGTACAGCACTTTAACCCATTCTGACCTGAGATCAGATTCATACGAGGTTTCCGCCGGACACACACTGGTCTGATGAACCCATTCTGACCTGAGATCAGATTAAAAAAAATGTCAGTCGTTCTTCGATTTTTCAAAAAATAGCAGACCTACAAGCTCGTATCGCGCCACTCGGTGGCGCGATATGAGCTTGTAGATCTGCTATGATGCTGACACCAAAATGGGTGCCCGTTCAGAATGGGTTAAAGGGGAGGAGAAATAATTTGAGCAGTGGCAATGTTGGTGTGCTGCTTTGATTGATTGATTGAAATATGTATTAACAGTTTGCAGAATGACAGTACATTTCAAGCACAAACTCAATACAAAGACTGTTAACTGTGAGTGGACGACCCAATTAAGCATTACACTTGTTTACAAGGGGGTCCACCATGTTCAATTCATCAAAACATTTAGAGACGTACAAATAGACACTTCTATATAGTCAAAGAACAGAACAGGAATTCATCATAAAGGAGGTAAAAAGGGAAAAGAAACGTATACAGTGAGGGGAAAAAGGGGGGGGGGGATTTTACGGATTTTACGGATTTTACGGGGGCCAGTTTTGAATTGCAGCCTTCCGTAGGTGCCCTTTGAGAGCGGTTTTGAAGGAGTCAAGGGATTCGCATGTCTTAATGACTGTTGGTAGGGCTTTGCAATAGGCCTATTGGTTAATTGTTGATTTGTGCATTGAGGTTGCTATAAAAGTCACAAGAAAGTGGGCCTGACATTCCTTGTCTTCATTTTGTTTCTTACTCTCTATAGCAACAACTGCTACTGGAATATATTAACACTTATTTTAGCCAGAAATAAAATAAATGGCCTATATGCAATTAGCCTACATTATCCCTATTATATAAGATATCCACAGAGCCCTGTAAGAAAGATACATCAATAACACAGAAAAGTCACAGTGAACAGGATGAAGGAATTATAAATCCTACCTGAACTCCTAGTCGGTGACAACCATCATTCCAGTGTTTTACTCAGACAGGAATGAAGTCCATTTCACCACAGCTCCACTGACACCTCAGAAATAACATGAGGTGACAACTAGTGAAAGAGGATCAAGCACCCTGAAAATGCAGAAATGCTCCAAAGAACAATTGAGCTGAGTGCTTCTGAGAGTTCACAGACTGACGGAAATGCAGAAATACTTCACTTTAGTGGAACTTGGACAGAAACTACCCATCGAGTGTAAAGAGGTCAAGGTCAGACTCCACCTTATAGCCCGTATGGCATAATAGTGCTTGACATACAGTACAGTATAGCCTCTTCATTGTACTGGTCCTTGACTCCCTACCAGTGTTGGGAAAGTGACACAAAAACTATTAGGCCTACTTATTATTTTCTTTGTTTCCCTAATTGTATATTTTGTCCCCGAAAGTGTCACACTAACCATTTGTTCCAGACGGTTTAAGGCCTGCCATTCCGATAAAAAAATGAATTCACACGTAGAGACTAGTGCAAGTGTGCATCGTTTCCGTATCCAATCCAATCCAACTTTATTTATAAAGCACTTTATTTATACATAGCATAACAAAAAAACATATTATTATTATTATTATTTTTTGTAATGTCTGATGTGAAGGAATGTGTTGCTATTGTCTTTCTTGAGGTGATAATTTGGCTGGCTGTAAGCCATAGTTTCGAGGCAATTCACACATTAACCTAACTAGACCATCAGCCACCGGCCTACGTACAGTACTTGGGAACGATGCAACTTGGGAACCCGAACCTGTAATAATACCCGTTGTCATAGCACCCATTTTAACTGTCTGTCTGTGTCCCACATGGAGATCTCTGTATCTGTCTGTCTGCAATCAATCAAAGTGGTGCTGGGGAGGGTGCCACTCATAGAGTTCACTGGTGACGTCATTCGGCCGGAACTCAAGACGTAGTGTGTGTTGCAACACGGGTAAGAGAAGGAGGGACGGGCACGTTTCCGGTGTTCCGGTCTCTCTCGTCCGGGTTGTTTATGTTTACAGAGAGTCGAGTTAGCAGGACGAGATTGAGAAGAAGACGTTGCTGCTACCTGCACATCTGTGGCCGCACAATAACCACCGAAACAAAGGTAGAAGTACTACATCGTAGTCCTTAAACCTTTATGTTTTGGTTATAAATCATTATTTTGTTTTTCCTTCTTCCCGGCTTTAGGGTGTGTGTTGATTTTATACATTAAGAATATTGTGTAACGTGGATTGAGGAGAAGAAACGAATTTATATAAATGTAATTTGCTATACACTATTTGAGGCAGAAAACACTTTTGACTTTTTACTCAAGTTTGGAGTTGCTCGATTATGGCAGTAGGCTATAATAGTAATAACAATTTTGGGATTGGGTTTTTAGGGAGCGAGGATCGCTCATCTGTAGCTTGGGGATGTGTTTTGTGCTCTTAAATTAAGCAAGATCTATACCTACCCTAACATCGTCGGCTCGATTCCAAACACAAAATATTCACAGCAAAAAAAGGTACCTCTAAAATAAATACATATCTATCAATATAAATAATTCTAAATGCTAAATAATAATGGCTATAATCATGATAATAATAAACAAAACAGTTGAAATGGCTTCTACAATATCAATTTCCTTATATTTGCATCCCTGGTTCATATATTATTTGGGCTTAGGTATTGCCTTAAGTTAAGCCTTTACCTTCTGCAAATATTGTTGTTAAAGTCCTTATTCACTTGCTTCATTTCAGAGCAGTGTGTGGAGTCCAGACTGCAGGTGAAGATGAACTCTCCAGACCCAGCCAGGGACGTTTCTATTAAACAGGAACCTGAAGACATTTCTATTAAACAGGAGGAACCTGAAGACATTTCTATTAAACAGGAGGATCCTGAAGACATTTCTATTAAACAGGAGCCTGAAGACATTTCTATTAAACAGGAGCCTGAAGACATTTCTATTAAACAGGAGCCTGAAGACATTTCTATTAAACAGGAGGAACCTGAAGACATTTCTATTAAACAGGAGGAACCTGGAGACATTTCTATTAAACAGGAGGAACCTGGAGACCTCAGACAACTCAGTACGTATTTCCACTATAGGATAATCTTGGTCAAAAATATCATGAAAATTAAAATATCCCCAGGACTTTTTACTATTTTGAAAAACATGTTTTAATTGTTAAAATAGCTATTCTACATCGACACGTTGTGAGCTTTTAGATTGGCCATTTTAAATATATATATATTTTTTCAATTTAGTAAAAAAGGCAAAGTAGTTTGGGGATAAGGGTTTTAGGATGGACGAACCCTAGAGCCCTACATGTTTGACTAATAAAGTATTCAATAAACCAATCAATATGCATAACCATCATTTAAATATGCAATAAGAAGGAAATCTACACCATATTGTTCACAACTGTTCTGCAGAGTGGCAATATGCCAAAGCATCTAGAACAGGGTTTGTCAAGTGCATGACATCATGAAACAGAGGTAACTCCTGCCATGAAAGCCAGAAATGCCTGGTTACATTTTGGTAGTAGTTGTAAACCATCATGGTGTCTGTAGGAGGTGAGAGGTCTAGGAATTGATCTGTGAGTCTGATCTGTGGGACTTGACAGATATTTAGACAGGAAACACTCACGTCGAAATGTTTTCTGCCTACTGACATCTACAGGTACGAAACGGCTATCAATATAAATAATTCTAAATGCTAAATAACAACTACAATCATGATGATAATAACCAAAACAGTTGAAATGGCTTCTACTATATCAACTTTGCCTTCCTGGTTTATATGTTAGAGAGTTGGGCTTAGCTATCGCCTTTACCTTCTGCAAATAGTATTAAAGTCCTTATTCACTTGCTTCATTTCAGAGCAGTGTGTGGAGTCCAGACTGCAGGTGAAGATGAACTCTCCAGACCCAGCCAGGGACGTTTCTATTAAACAGGAACCTGAAGACATTTCTATTAAACAGGAACCTGAAGACATTTCTATTAAACAGGAGGAACCTGAAGACCACCCACAACAACTCGGTACGTATTTTCACTATAGGATAATCTTGGTAACAAATATCCATAATATCCGGATGTTATAGGACCACAATGGAAACGAGTCCCCAGGACCTTTTGCGTTATCCTTTTGGCTTAAAGCATGCTATTTACATGTTTGACTAGTAAAATAACAGAAAAATACAATAGAGCACGCACACATCCACTAACTAAGCGTCGGGTGTGCCGGGCCGAGGGCCAAAAAGAGAAGAAGAAGATAGGGTCCGCACACTGTAAGCTCCACTAGTCGCTTTCACTAGTACCGAAGTGCTATTTCACCGTGTTTGGGTGAGTTCGAGTTTGACATTATTTACGATTCTGTCCATATCGGGTTACAACTCGGACGGGTCTGAGTCGCCTCCACTGAACTTCGCAACGCTCGACGCGGTAAATCGCAGCCCTTTTAGGGCCGCTCAGTGGTGTCTCCCGTGGCTCAAGTTCGGTAGAGACGGCGCCCCTCCGTCATTATCTATATGATGTATCGCCATGTTTTTGTTCCTGCTTAATGAAAGTCGCTCTGGTTTAAAGGGACACTTGTAGCAGTGAGCCTGTTGTCTCTGATGTCATGGACACTGGGCTCACTTCCTTCCTGGACTACATGTTGTCTCAGTAAGACAGCTCTCCCCCTATCCACAAGGAGGAGCAGTGCACCAAAGAATTATGGGAATTGTAGTCCAGGAAGGTAGTGAGACCAGTGTCCATGACATCAGAGACAACAGGCTCACTGCTACAATCTAAAATAACTAAAACCACATATTACACACATAAATACCCCCAGGAAAGTGATCTAAAGCTTCTAAACGTCATTAACATATATTTTTTTGCAAAAAGGGTGAAGTGTCCCTTTAAGAGCGGTAGCTAAATGCCTAAATTGTAAATTGAAGCACTGGGATAAGTGTTGCGCCTTTTCATGCTTTAAGATAGTACTAAACTGTGCAGTATGGCATCTCTGAGGTTACATAAACAGGCAAATGAATATTTACTGCAAACAGAAGTCCCTGCGTGAAAAACCATTGCCCTTTCGTTCCGGGTCAATCCTCCCTACCCATGCATGTGAACCTGACGCTTTTATACCCCACAGTGCCACGCCATGGTCACACAAATTCTTTAGACATGTTTCACCTATTTGGCTCTTATAATGGTATTGTCCACCTCTCCTATTGTCCACCACTCCTGAATGAACTGTCTGGTGCTGGGACTCTGGTGCAACGCACAGGTCCTCGCTCAGGAGATAGCAGGAGTGGACCTGGTGAGACGTAGGAGGGGCCCGGACAGGTGACAACCCACAGAGCCTAGTCCCTCCATTTGCCAGAAGTGTACCTCCCAGCCCTGGCAGAGTAGTTCTGGAGTAGTTCGGTGGCGCTTGTCGGCAGTCTCCTCGGTGAGGGTGTGGAGGTCGTGCTGCTAGGGCAGATCGGCGCGTGCACACAATACACATCCGCGTGGCGGCAGACTGCGGCGGCAGACTGCGGGGCGATGGGATCTACTTTGACCAAAAACATGCACTATGACAAATACTACTGTCTTGACGGTAGAATCCTGAAGCGGTATGCGTCCTGTGTCCTGTGCTGTGAAGAGTTTTGATGGTGGACTTAGATATCTATCATTACGGAGATAAATCATTCTGTTGAGCTGGTCGAGTCATCATTGTGATGTCAGGAGAACAGGCCAGCTCCATATATGGAGATCTAGGGGTTTGATGAGGTCAACATATATATATATATATGGACTGAATTCTGTACTGGCCATATATGGAGTGTGTATTCAGTGTACAGGGTTTGATGAGGTCAGATCAACACATGGAATGTCAGAACAGGTCAGCTCCATATATGGAGATCTAAGGGTGGAAGCTGGGGCAGTGTCTTGAGTGTACACTGTACAGGGGTTGATGAGGTCAGATCAACATAAATGTTTTTCTTTTGTGGCTTTCGCCTTTATTTTATATATTTTTATGGAGGGATAGATAGACAGTAGGCTGACAGGAAATGGGGAGAGAGATGGGGGGGTGACATGCAGTAAAGGCCGTCGGGATCGGGAGTCGAACCCGCGGCACACTGCCAGACTGGATTACCAGCCAATGTGTCTGGACCGCTGAGCCACGGCCCAGGCCAGGTCAAATCAACATATGGAATGAATTCTGTATTGGCCATATATAGAGCGTGCCACGAGGTGTGACGGACTGACTCACAGGTTTGGCAGGTTTTCATAGTAAACTGCGACCTACTGTTGCAATAATATTGTGAACAGTTACACCAACAAGCCACTTCCAAGCCGGCATGTCTCTACTATTGTCTATAGAGCACAGCCTGCCCCGTGACAATGACCACAGCTGGCAGCACATTCTAAGATGTAAAAACAAAAATACTTGGCCTACTAACAGCATGCACAAGACATTTTGCGCTGATCATTACAGTAGTTACTAGTTTGTAAAATTAGCCCCAGACACAGACAGATACACAGACTCATTTCTAGACATGCAGAGGCACGTCATAACATCAGTTTACAACTGTATTAAACTCCGACCCATTAATGCCCAGCGTCAACGATGACACAACGCACAGAAGTCACTTCTGGTCAGACGCAGGAGGAGCCAGGCCCGGAGGAAACCCTCCAGTGTCTACAGCCTAACTTACTCCCAAATCAGAGCTCATATATGAATTGATTGATTAAATACTTAGTCAAATAATTTAAATGGCACAGAGGTACAGTGAAACGATTAGACCTTTTTAAGGGGCGCTAGGTAGGTAGGTAGGTAAGGTAGGTAGGTAAGGTAAGGTAATTTTATTTATAGAGCGCCTTTCAAAACAGTTGTTACAAGGTGCTGTACAATAAAATAAAAGGAATAAAACAAGAACATATAAATCAAAAATAAACCAACAATGAAATAAGAAACAGAGCAGCAAAGACAGTACCTAGAAATAGATAAGATAAAACAATACATAGAAATCACTGGAGCAAGCCAAAATGTTTGCGGTACAAGTGCGTTTTCAGTAGCTTCTTAAAGATCTCAACAGATACAGCGTTTCTCAAGCAAAGTGGTAAATCATTCCACAGCGTAGGTGCAACAAATTCGAAAGCTCGATCTCCTTTGGTTCGCAGCTTAGTGGCGGGGATAATGAGAAGACCTTTGTCTGAAGACCTAAGTTGTCTCAAATTCACCTTGGGGTGCACCAGTTCACTTAAATAAATTGGGCCCAGCCCATGAAGAGATTTATAAGTAATTAATACATTTTTAAATTGAATTCTGGAGTCGATAGGAAGCCAATGCAAGGCTGCAAGCACAGGAGTGATGTGTGACCTCCTTTGTGTGTTAGTTAGCAGTCTAGCAGCTGCATTCTGCACAAGTTGGAGGCGGTAAATAGAGGAGCGACTCAATGTTGTAATAGCAATAGTCCAGGCGAGACGAAATAAAAGCGTGGATAAGTTTTTCCAGGTCTTGTGGTGTTAGTAAAGTTTTAATTTTAGCAATGTTTCTCAGCTGGAAAAAACATGTTTGGACAACCTTTTTTACGTGGGCTTCGAAGCTCATTTTGTGATAAAAAAGAACTAGCCCTTCTATAAACAGCTTTTGTCCCCACACGTCTCAAGATTTGCCATTGACAATGAACAGAGACATTACGTCTGAATTCCGCTAAATATGGTGTAAATTATACATCAAAACATTAAACGCCATTGACATTGAAAGGAAAATGTACGTCATATGTAAACGAGCAAATCAGCTCACCAATCACAGGCAACATGCATTCGGATTGGCCAGTATGAGATGATGCATGATGATAAGAGCTGATAATCCCGCTAAATATGTGATTGGTTAGCAAATCAGCTAACCAATCACATGTTGGTGGGAGCGCTTGGCCAATAAGGGACCACCTTATGTACCTTTTTATGTAGCAATGTCAAATGTCCACTAACATAACACATGATGTACAATGACATGAGCGCCCCTCATTTCACACAGGTGTGATTTCTTTTTTTAAATGAATCAAATTCAATATTTGTTCTACAACCATATTCATTTGTTGGGTAATCTTACAATAAATGCACCACGTGTACATACGTGTGTACGTCTGTAATCCATGACGTACCTCTAGAACCGTTCGCCCGGCCACACAGACTTGAAATTCAACACGGTTCCACACCACCAGAAGGAGTGCAGTGCGCGGCCTTGAGTCGGTCGGATACACGGTTCTCCAGACCTGCCATGGCATTTGATTACTTAATCAGTCCACTTTTCACAGACAGTTTGCACTCTTCGGACATTCTCCACACGTTCTCCACAGACGTTTGCCACTGCACAAGAACTTACACAGAACAGACTGTTAAAACGGGTTCTATGACAACGGACATAACGGGTATTGCATACTAGGGTGTGGTGTATTCCCGATTTTCATTGTTTACAACTCCCAAGTAGGCCGGTGCCCGACGGGCACAGATCTAGTATAACTAATTAAGGTTACCTTTTAAAATGTATATGTTGTTTTCCAGATCCACCTGTAACAACTTGTACGGTTTTACTAACTTGTTGGTCAGTCTTACTGACCAACATATAGCTATGTACATATAGCTATGTACATGGAATATGGAAAACTAGATTTAAATTTTAGGAACCTAGTGTTGACTATCATTTTATTTCTCTGCTCCTAGACATCCTGCACATGGTTGTGTGTAAAGAGGAAGTTTCTCCTGAACAAGAGAGGAGCCTCAGTCTGCTCCAGCAGGAACCAGAGCCTCCACACATTAAAACGGAACAGGAGGAACAACTCCAAAGAACGGAGGAACCTGTTGGGTCAATGTTGACATTACAGGCAGTGTCAAGTGAAGTTGATGAAGACATCTCTTCACACTGCTCTGAAGTTGAAGTTGAACTTGAATCTGACACTGACGTCACTGAAGACAGTGATGATTGGGGGGAGACAAGTGGAGGTGTCCACACCAGAGAAAAGCATTTGCAGTGTAAACTGTGTAAGAGTTACAGTCGGTCAAGTCACCTGGAGAGACACCAGCATATCCACACTGGAGAAAAACCTTTCAGCTGTGAATCTTGTGAAAAGAGTTTCAGAGTTTATTCTGTCCTGAATACACACCAGCGTGTCCACACTGGAGAAAAACCTTTCCATTGTAAAAATTGTGACAAGAGTTACAGTCGGTCAAGTCACCTGGAGAGACACAAGCGTATCCACACTGGAGAAAAACTTTTCAGTTGTGAATCTTGTGACAAGAGTTTCAGTACATATTATGACCTGAATAGACACCAGCGTGTCCACACTGGAGAAAAACCTTTCCATTGTAAACTTTGTGACAAGAGTTTCACTCAGGCAGGTTCACTGAGGTCACACCAGCAAATCCACACTGGAGAAAAACCTTTCCATTGTAAAGATTGTGACAAGAGTTTCAGTCGGTCAAGTCACCTGGAGAGACACAAGCGTATCCACACTGGAGAAAAACCTTTCAGCTGTGAATCTTGTGACAAGAGTTTCAGTAAATATTATGACCTGAATAGACACCAGCGTGTCCACACTGGAGAAAAACCTTTCCATTGTAAAAATTGTGACAAGAGTTACAGTCGGTCAAGTCACCTGAAGACACACCAGCGTATCCACACTGGAGAAAAGCCTTTCCACTGTAAATTTTGTGACAAGAGTTTCACTCGAGCAGGTTCACTGAGGTCACACCAGCAAATCCACACTGGAGAACAACCTTTCAGCTGTGAATCTTGTGACAAGAGTTTCAGTCAGTCAAGTCACCTGGAGACACACCAGCGTGTCCACACTGGAGAAAAGCCTTACCATTGTCAACATTGTGACAAGAGTTTCAGTCAGTTAGGTTCACTGAGGAAACACCAGCGTATCCACACTGGAGAAAAACCTTTCAGCTGTGAATCTTGTGACAAGAGTTTCAGTCGGTCATATAATCTGAAGAAACACCAGTGTGTCCACACTGGAGAAAAACCTTTCCATTGTAAAGATTGTGACAAGAGTTTCAGTCAGTCAAGTCACCTGGAGACACACCAGCGTATCCACACTGGTGAAAAACCTTTCCATTGTAAACATTGTGACAAGAGTTTCAGTTGGTCAAGTCGCCTAAAGACACACCAGTGTGTCCACACTGGAGAAAACTCTAGTCATAATGTTAACAGTGTGACTAGAGTTTCAGTCGGTTAACACATTCCGTCATTTCAAATCCAACCGTTCACTGTCATTGATGGAATATGCCATCATTTAAGGGTTTATATTGATTAAGTTAGATTTTGCTCGTATTCAACTTCTGAAAGCCTCACGGTTGCTAGGTGATCTAGTAAACAGGAATTAACCGGAAGTGAAAAGTCCACCTGCCGTCCGCCTCCAGCAGAACAGATTTTTTCTAAATGCATTTATCTTGGATTCTTTTCAGAGATTGCGTTTTTTATCAAAACAAGGTTATTCACAGCCCATAACTAAAGCTTTGATTATCGTGGTTACAAAATGTATGTTTAGGTGAATTAAATAATGATCACGGGGCACGTTACATAACAGATTTTTACTTCTGTGAAAGGGAAGTCAAAACCTGCCAAGGTTAACCTACCAAGGTTAAGTTCATTCATAGATCTTTCACGCCAAGCTTTCAGCCGTCTTATTTTGAAGACCCTAAAAGCTTATCCACTATAAATTAGCTCGCTGGGAGGATCAAATGAAACCCCTGTACGTTGGCAGTCTGTTGGACATACAAGCATACAAAAATATGGATATTTCTACGGATCTTGTCAAAATTGGCATCTATTAGGACTGAGTTGGTCTTTGGAGACTTTCCAACTCTTTCGCCATTTTTGGTGATTAATTTTTTGGCTAGAGGAGAGGATGGTCATATAATATGTATTGCAAATTATTTTGGTGTTATATATTTGTTATAAAACTAAACCATTATGAATTGTTTGAGGTAGAACTGTGTTTTTGAACTTTTACAGTTAATTATGGTATGGCTTAATGTAATTTAGTTTGTGTTCTATTTTGTTAATAAATGTACTCCTTGGCTGACATTTATATCTACATGATCTGAATATCCATCTGTCTGAGAGCATTATGTTTGCATTTATATTGCTTTCTTCTGAGTCCCAACAAGTTCTGACATTCCAAAAAGTTGAATTACACTGTTTATTTGAGAGCAACTAATATTATTTCATGGAAAATGAACAATCATTTAATATCTGTCATAGCCTCTAAACACATCTGAAGGGAAATATAATAATAAAAATGATGTGTTGTAATGTATTGTTGCTTCTGTTATCCTTTGTAGTATATTATACATTGTGAGTTAGACTTTCAAATGTATGAAAATCTAAACGGCTTTGAATGTTATCAACCGAAAATCACCAGTAGGTTACTTACTGGAGCCTACTGGCTGCGACTAGGAAACACAGAAGTGAAACTGACTTAGGCCTACGTGGCCGGTTAAGACTGATATGAGGTTAGGGGACTTACGTGACTGGTAAATAATTATGAGGGTAGGGGACTTACATGGCCGCTTAAAACTGATATGAGGTTAGGGGAATTACATGGCTGGTAAAAACATATGAGGTTAGGTGACTTACATGTCCCTCCATGTGCCAGAAGTGTACCTCCCAGCCCTGGCAGACTAGTTCTGGAGTAGTTCCAACGGATTGTGTGCCCCTGGTTTTTCCCTAATGGGACTGATTGAGGGTAGCTAATGGGATGTAAGTCGGGACTTGATCACTCCCGGCTGGGTCGCCTGAGTGAGCGGTATGATGTTGCGAGACCCGAAACCCCGTTGACCTCAGGATACATCACTGAGGATATGTCCCAGGTGCATCCATGCAATGTTTTCTGTTACAATACGCAGCCGGTTAAAACTTACAGTATGAGGTAAGGGGACTTACATAAATGGTAAAAAACGTAGATGACGTTACGGGTGTTAGATTTAAATTTGGCCACCACAGGGAGTGCTGTGTGCAGCCTTGAGTCGGTAGGATTCACGGTGCGGGAAAGGGATTTCTACGTGGTTCGAATCCCAATGGTCCGGTGCGGGACGCGGATTTCTTTACCGCATGTTTTTATTGATTACTTTCAATCCCCTTTCTATACACACCCGGGCAATGTGTCAACTCATAGCAACATATAGCACAACACTCGATCACGTGATCCCCAAAAAAAAAGAAAAAATGCCTTCCTGAAAACAGGACGGGAGGGGCGCAAATGCTCATTGTAATTTGTGTGTAGATCACACACTATCACACAATGGCTGCCCCCACCTTAGCCCGTATGGCATAGTAGTGCTTGACATGCAGTACGTATAGCCTCTTCATTGTACAATTTACAATTTAGGCATTTAGCAGACGCTCTTAATCCAGAGCGACTTACAATAAGCAAGAACAAAAAAGCATGGGAATACATCACAAAAAAGCATTTATCATAAAACATGCGTAAGCTAAGAAAGTAACAGTTGAATATCTATATTATGAGACTATACATATAAACTATATATATATACTACTATGCGATACATATGTACTATGGCGTGCTATGACTATATACAATGTGTTATAGTGCTGTCTACATAACATGCTATAAGTCTGTATCAGATGCTATCTAAGTCTACAGAAATGCTATCTAAGGGGGTAGGGTAAGTGCTATGGGCCATGATGGAGTCTAAAAAGGTGGGTTTTCAGACTACGGCAGAAGATTGGGAGTGATGCTGCAGTTCTGACTGCAATGGGAAGTGCATTCCACAGTTTTGGAGCCAGAAGGGAGAAGAGTTTGGGACGTCTGGAGCGTTGTCCCGGCGTTTTTAGTGAGGGTACTTCCAGCTTCCCTGCGTTGGCTGATCTGAGTGCGCGGGAGGGTTTGTAGGGTTCAATCATACTTGCAAGATATGGGGGAGCCATACCTTAGGTTGCCTTGAATGCCAGCATCAGAGTTTTGTATTCTGTGCGGGCAGCGACCGGGAGCCAGTGGAGGGAGCGGAGCAGGGGGGAGACATGTGAGAATTTTGGCTGGTTGAAGACCAAGCGAGCTGCGGCATTTTGGATCAGCTGGAGAGGCTTAAGTGCACATGCTGGTAGGCCAGTAAGGAGGGAGTTACAATAGTCGAGTTGACAAGACTGTTGTCTGGATTAGGAGCTGGGCTGATTCCTGGGTGAGGAACGGTCTAATTCGTCGTATATTATAGAGTGTGAACCTACAGGATCGAGTGACAGCTGGGATGTGAGCTTTGAACGAGAGCTGACTGTCCAGGACAACACCGAGGTTCCTGGCTGTTTGGACAGACGTTACCAGGGCGTTGTCTACGGAGATAGTTAGCTCCCGCATAGGGCAGGACTTAGCTGGGAAGTCCTTACTGGTCCTTGACTCCCTACCAGTGTTGGGAAAGTGACTCAAAAACTATTAGGCCTACTTATTATTTTCTTTGTTTCCCTAATTGTATATTTTGTCCCTGAAAGTGTTACACTGACACTAACCATTTGTTACAGACGGTTTAAGGCCTGCCATTCCGATAAATGAATTCACACGTAGAGACTAGTGCAAGTGTGCATCGTTTCCGTATCCAATCCAACTTTATTTATAAAGCACTTTATTTATACATAGCATAATATGAAACGTATTATTATTATTTTATAAAATTCATTTTTTTCTCTTGTGTAATGTCTGATGTGAAGGAATGTGTCGCTATTGTCTTTCTTGAGGTGATAATGGCTGGCTGTAAGCCATAGTTTCGAGGCAATTCACACATTAACCTAACTAGACCTGCATGTACTTACGTGCCCATCAGCCACCGGCCTACGTACAGTACTTGGGAACGATGCAACTTGGGAACCTGTAATAATACCCGTTGTCATAGCACCCATTTTAACTGTCTGTCTGTGTCCCACATGGAGATCTCTGTATCTGTCTGTCTGCCTGTGTCTGAAGGGTGCTGCAAACTGACTGTGAAAAGCGGACTGGTTAAGTAATCAATTGGCAGGTGTGGGCCTGTGGGTTTGCCATGGCAATCAATTGCGAAAGCAGAGGCTGGAAATTGCACAGGTGAGGGGATTTAGGGTGATTAGCCCCACTGGCAGAGCCTTACCAGAACCTTTTGTGGTGGTTCTGGAGAACCGTGGGTCCGACCGACTGGAGACCGGGCACTGCACTCCGTGCAGGAGTGTGGAACGTGTGTGTCGAATTTGAAGTCGGTGGGGCGAACGGTTCTCGAGTTACAATCGTTGTATGTCTCTAAATGTTATGATGGATTGAAAATGGTGGACCCTATTGTAATTTGTAAACACGTGTAATGCTTTATGGTGTCGTCCACAGTTAACAGGTTTTGTATTGAGTTGTGCTTGAAATGTACAAACTCTTAATCAATCAATTAATCAATCAATCAATCAATCAATCAATCAAAGTGGTGCTGGGGAGGGTGCCACTCATAGAGTTCACTGGTGACGTCATTCGGCCGGAACTCAAGACGTAGTGTGTGTTGCAACACGGGTAAGAGAAGGAGGGACGGGCACGTTTCCGGTGTTCCGGTCTCTCTCGTCCGGGTTGTTTATGTTTATAGACTCATAGAGAGTCAAGTTAGCAGGACGAGATTGAGAAGAAGACGTTGCTGCTACCTGCACATCTGTGACCGCACAATAACCACCGAAACAAAGGTAGAAGTACTACATTGTAGTCCTTAAACCTTTATGTTTTGGTTATAAATCATTATTTTGTTTTTCCTTCTTCCCGGCTTTAGGGTGTGTGTTGATTTTATACATTAAGAATATTGTGTAACGTGGATTGAGGAGAAGAAACGAATTTATATAAATGTAATTTGCTATACACTATTTGAGGCAGAAAACACTTTTGACTTTTTACTCAAGTTTGGAGCTGATCGATTACGGCAGTATAATAGTAATAACAATTTTGGGATTGGGTTTTTAGGGAGCGAGGATCGCTCATCTGTAGCTTGGGGATGTGTTTTGTGCTCTTAAATTAAGCAAGATCTATACCTACCCTAACATCGTCGGCTCGATTCCAAACACAAAATATTCACAGCAAAAAAGGTACCTCTAAAATAAATACATATCTATCAATATAAATAATTCTAAATGCTAAATAATAATGGCTATAATCATGATAATAATAAACAAAACAGTTGAAATGGCTTCTACAATATCAATTTCCTTATATTTGCATCCCTGGTTCATATATTATTTGGGCTTAGGTATTGCCTTAAGTTAAGCCTTTACCTTCTGCAAATATTGTTGTTAAAGTCCTTATTCACTTGCTTCATTTCAGAGCAGTGTGTGGAGTCCAGACTGCAGGTGAAGATGAACTCTCCAGACCCAGCCAGGGACGTTTCTATTAAACAGGAACCTGAAGACATTTCTATTAAACAGGAGGAACCTGAAGACATTTCTATTAAACAGGAACCTGAAGACAGTTCTATTAAACAGGAGGAACCTGAAGACATTTCTATTAAACAGGAACCTGAAGACAGTTCTATTAAACAGGAGGAACCTGAAGACAGTTCTATTAAACAGGAGGAACCTGAAGACATTTCTATGAAACAGGAGGAACCTGAAGACATTTCTATTAAACAGGAACCTGAAGACAGTTCTATTAAACAGGAGGAACCTGAAGACCACCCACAACTCAGTACGTATTTTCACTATAGGATAATCTTGGTCAAACATATCATGAAAATTAAAATATCCCCAGGACTTTTTGTGTTTTCCTTTTAGTCTAAGTGCTCTATTTTCGTCCGTGCTAAACTACCTTTTACTATTTTGAAAAACATTTTTTAATTGTTAAAATAGCTAATCTACATCGACACGTGAGCTTTTAGACTGGCCATTTTATATTTTTGAGTGGTGCAACCACTCCAAGGAACAGCAATGTCCATGTTCGCCTATGTATGTGACGTTAATGAGCACGAGTCTGACTATTTGTACCAGTAGGGGCGCTGTTGTGCCAGAAACAGAGAGAGAGATAGTGCTGTACTGTTGCCTGCTAATGAGAGAGAGAGAGGGGAGTTGCACCACTCAGTTCACACGACACGGGTGTGACTTTTTCTTTCAATAGAAAAGACAGAAAAGACAGAAATGCCTGGTTATATTTTGGTAGTAGTTGTAAACCATCATGGTGTCTGTAGGAGGTGAGAGGTCTAGAAATTGATCTGTGAGTCTGATCTGTGGGACTTGACAGATATTTAGACAGGAAACACTCACGTCGAAATGTTTTCTGCCTATTGACATCTACAGGTACGAAACAGCTATCAATATCAATAATTCTAAATGCTAAATAACAACTACAATCTTTATGATAATAACCAAAACAGTTGAAATGGCACCTTCTACTATATCAACTTTGCCTTCCTGGTTCATATGTTAGAGAGTTGGGCTTAGGTATCGCCTTTACCTTCTGCAAATAGTATTAAAGTCCTTATTCTCTTGCTTCATTGCAGAGCAGTGTGTGGAGTCCAGACTGCAGGTGAAGATGAACTCTCCAGACCCAGCCAGGGACGTTTCTATTAAACAGGAACCTGAAGACAGTTCTATTAAACAGGAGGAACCTGAAGACATTTCTATTAAACAGGAACCTGAAGACATTTCTATTAAACAGGAACCTGAGGACATTTCTATTAAACAGGAGGAACCTGAAGACATTTCTATTAAACAGGAACCTGAAGACATTTCTATTAAACAGGAACCTGAAGACATTTCTATTAAACAGGAACCTGAAGACATTTCTATTAAACAGGAACCTGAAGACATTTCTATTAAACAGGAGGAACCTGAAGACATTTCTATTAAACAGGAACCTGAGGACATTTCTATTAAACAGGAGGAACCTGAAGACATTTCTATTAAACAGGAGGAACCTGAAGACCACCCACAACAACTCGGTACGTATTTTCACTATAGGATAATCTTGGTCAAAAATATCTATAATATCCGGATGTTATATGACCACAATGGAAACGAGTCCCCAGGACCTTTTGCGTTATCCTTTTGGCTTAAAAGTTTTACTGTACCTGCGTGCTATTTACAAAATACAATAGAGCACGCTGAGGTAAGCTCCAAAGCTTAACAAATATATTAAAGGTTCCTTACACCATAGTGGACGTTTCGAGACTCACGGCTCTTCATCAGTCTGAAGAAGCTTACCTCAGTGTGCGGACCCTATCTTCTTAAAATAGTACTGTACACACCGGAGGCGGAGGCGTCACTTTTCACTACGGAAGTGCTATTTCACCGTGTTTGGGTGAGTTCGAGTTTGACATTATTTATGATTCTGTCCATATCGGGTTACAACTCGGACGGGGCTGAGCTCGCCTCCACTGAATTTCGCAACGCTCAACGCGGTAAATCGCAGCCCTTTTAGGGCCGCTCAGTGGTTGTCTCCCGTGGCTCAAGTTCGGTAGAGACGGCGCCCCTCCGTCATTATCTATATGATGTATCGCCATGTTTTTGTTCCTGCTTCATGAAAGTCGCTCTGGTTTAAGAGCAGCAGCTAAATGCCTAAATTGTAAATTGAAGCACTGGGATAAGTGTTGCGCCTTTTCATGCTTTAGACAAGATATTACTAAACTGTGCAGTATGGCATCTCTGAGGTTACATAAACAGGCAAATGAATATTTAATGCAAACAGAAGTCCCTGCGGGCAAAAACCATTGCCCTTTCGTTCCGGGTCAATCCTCCCTACCCATGCATGTGAACCTGACACTTTTATACCCCACAGTGCCACCCCATGGTCACACAAATTATTTAGACATGTTTCACCTATTTGGCTCTTATAATGGTATTGTAAGAGTCTCTTACAATATCATTATTTAAAAAGTTTTACAAGACATATACATAATCTTAGAATTTAGATAATATACAAAAGACACTTTAAAACCAGTAAGACGCCCTGAGGGCGAGAAGCGTGATGGCTCTTGCCGTGACGGCATCCTCCGTGAGACGCTGCTGGCGTTCCCTGGCCAGACGGCGGTGTCGCTTGTCGGCAGTCTCCTCGGTGAGGGTGTGGAGGTCGTGCTGCTAGGGGAGATCGGCGCGTGCACACAATACACATCCGCCTGGGTGGCGGCAGACTGCTGGGCGATGGGATCTACTTTGACCAAAAACATGCACAATGACATACTACTGTCTTGAAAATAGAATCCTGAAGAGGTATGCGTCCTGTGCTGTGAAGAGTTCTGATGGTAGACTTGGATATCTATCATTACAGAGATAAATCATTTTGTTGAGCTGCTCGAGTCCTCATTGTGATGTCAGAACAGGCCAGCTCCATATATGGAGATCTAGGGGTTTGATGAGGTCAGATCAACATATATATATATATATATATATGGAATGAATTCTGTACTGGCCATATATGGAGCGTGTATTCAGTGTACAGGGTTTGATGAGGTCAGATCAACACATGTCAGAACAGGTCAGCTCCATATATGGAGATCTAAGGGTGGAAGCTGGGGCAGTGTCTTGAGTGTACACTGTACAGGGGTTGATGAGGTCAGATCAACAAATGTTTTGTTTTTTGTGGTTTTCGCCTTCATTACTTGCGCAAGCAGAGCGTGCAGGTACTAGTTTTGCCCGGGATGCACCGTCCCAGCCGTCCCGCCAATTTTGATTGTAGTATGCACCGTCCCAGCAAATGACGTAATGACTAATTGTGCCTCATAGGGTGCCAGATTACATACATGTATAAATGGGAGCATTACCTTTAATCCTCCCAACACTAAAACATATCGTCATTACGTCACCATCGAAAACCAATTACACTCTGGCATTGGGTCCTTTAATCCACATCTTTATTACGTAATCATTGAGAGGAAACTTTAGGAACCCAGTGTTGACTATAATTTTATTTCTCTGCTCCTAGACGTCCTGCACATGGTTGTGTGTAAAGAGGAAGTTTCTCCTGAACAAGAGAGGAGCCTCAGTCTGCTCCAGCAGGAACCAGAGCCTCCACACATTAAAACGGAACAGGAGGAACAACTCCAAAGAACGGAGGAACCTGTTGGGTCAATGTTGACATTACAGGCAGTGTCAAGTGAAGTTGATGAAGACATCTCTTCACACTGCTCTGAAGTTGAAGTTGAACTTGAATCTGACACTGACGTCACTGAAGACAGTGATGATTGGGGGGAGACAAGTGGAGGTGTCCACACCAGAGAAAAGCATTTCCAGTGTAAACTGTGTAACAAGAGTTACAGTCGGTCATATGATCTGAAGTTACACAAGCGTATCCACACTGGAGAAAAACCTTTCAGCTGTGAATCTTGTGACAAGAGTTTCAGTTGGCCACGTGATCTGAAGTTACACCAGCGTGTCCACACTGGAGAAAAACCTTTCAGCTGTGAATCTTGTGACAAGAGTTTCAGATGGCCACGTGATCTGAATAGACACCAGCTTATCCACACTGGAGAAAAACCTTTCCATTGTGAACATTGTGACAAGAGTTTCAGTCGGTCAAGTTCCCTGAAGACACACCAGCGTATCCACACTGGAGAAAAGCCTTACCATTGTCAACATTGTGGCAAGAGTTTTAGTAAGTCAAGTCACCTGGAGAGACACCAGCATATCCACACTGGTGAAAAACCTTTCCATTGTAAACATTGTGACAAGAGTTACAGTCGGTCAAATGATCTGAAGTTACACCAGCATATCCACACTGGAGAAAAACCTTTCAGCTGTGAATCTTGTGACAAGAGTTTCATTTGTTCGCGTGATCTGAATAGACACCAGCTTATCCACACTGGAGAAAAACCTTTCCATTGTAAACATTGTGACAAGAGTTTCAGTCTGTCAAGTTCCCTGAAGACACACCAGCGTATCCACACTGGAGAAAAGCCTTACCATTGTCAACATTGTGACAAGAGTTTCAGTCGGTCAAGTCACCTGGAGAGACACCAGCATATCCACACTGGTGAAAAACCTTTCCATTGTAAACATTGTGACAAGAGTTTCAGCCTGTCAGCTGACCTAAAGAGACACCAGCGTATCCACACTGGAGAAAAGCCTTACCATTGTCAACATTGTGACAAGAGTTTCATTCGGTCAAGTCAGCTGGAGAGACACCAGCATATCCACACTTGAGAAAAACCTTTCCATTTTGCCCAGGCGGTGGCGTAACCGTCTGGGCACCCGACAGGTAATCCAGTCGCAGTGTGCCACGGGTTCGACTCCCGAGCCCGACACGGCCTTTACTGCATGTCTTCCCCCATCTCTCTCCCGTTTCCTGTCAGCCTACTGTCTGTCCCTTCAAAAAAAACAAAACAATAAAAGGCGTAAGCCGCAAAAACAAATCTTAAAAAAAAGAACAAATACCTTTCCATTGTAAACATTGTGACAAGAGTTTCAGTCTGTCAAGTCGCCTGAAGACACACCAGCGTATCCACACTGGAGAAAAGCCTTACCATTGTCAACATTGTGGCAAGAGTTTCAGTCTGTCAGCTGACTTAAAGAGACACCAGCATATCCACACTGGAGAAAAACCTTTCCATTGTAAAAATTGTGACAAGAGTTTTAGCCGGTCATATGATCTGAAGACGCACCAGCGTGTCCACACTGGAGAAAAACCTTTCCATTGTAAACATTGTGACAAGAGTTTCAGTCTGTCATGTCGCCTGAAGACACACCAGCGTATCCACACTGGAGAAAGCCTTAACATTGTCAACATTGTGGCAAGAGTTTCACTCATTCAGGTTCACTGAGGACACACCAGTGTGTCCACACTGGAGAAAACTCTAGTCATGATGTTAACAGTGTGACAAGAGTGTCAGTCGGTTAACACATTCCGTCATTTCAAATCCAACCGTTCACTGTCATTGATGGAATATGCCATCATTTAAGGGTTTATATTGATTAAGTTAGATTTTGCTCGTATTCAACTTCTGAAAGCCTCACGGTTGCTAGGTGATCTAGTAAACAGGAATTAACCGGAAGTGAAAAGTCCACCTGCCGTCCGCCTCCAGCAGAACAGATCTTATTTTGAAGACCCCAAAAGTTTACCCACTATAAATTAGCTCGCTGGGAGGATCAAATGAAACCACTGTACGTTGGCAGTCAGTTGGACATACAAGCATACAAACATACAAAAATATGGATATTTCTACGGATCTTGTCAAAATTGGCATCTATTAGGACTGAGTTTGTCTTTGGAGACTTTCCAACTCTTTCGCCATTTTTGGTGATTTATTTTTTGGCTAGAGGAGAGGATGGTCATATAATATGTATTGCAAATTATTTTGGTGTTATATATTTGTGTTATAAATTAATAAGTAAACCATTATGAATTGTTTGAGGTAGAACTGTGTTTCTGAACTTTTACAGTTAATTATGGTATGGCTTAATGTAATTTTGCTGTGTTCTATTTTGTTAATAAATGTACTCCTTGGCTGACATTTATATCTACATGATCTGAATATCCATCTGTCTGAGAGCATTATGTTTGCTTTCATATTGCTTTCTTCTGAGTCCCAACAAGTTCTGACATTCCAAAAAGTTGAATGACACTGTTTATTTGAGAGCAACTAATATTATTTAATGGAAAATGAACAATCATTTAATATCTGTCATAGCCTCTAAACACATCTGAAGGGAAATATAATAATAAAAACGATGTATTGTAATGTATTGTTGCTTCTGTTATCATTTGTAGTATATATTATACATTGTGTGAGTTAGACTTTAAAATGTATGAAAATCTAAACGGCTTTGAATGTTATCAACCGATAATCACCAGTAGGTTATACTTACTGGAGCCTACTGGCTGCGACTAGGAAACACAGAAGTGAAACTGACTTAGGCCTACGTGGCCGGTTAAGACTGATATGAGGTTAGGGGACTTACGTTACTGGTAAAAAAATATGAGGGTAGGGGACTTACATGGCCGCTTAAAACTGATATGATGTCCGCCCGTGCACCTTTGATACCTGTCAGAGAGGGGGGGGGGGTAGTGTGTGTGTGTGTGTGCGCACACACACAGATAGGAATGTTGTTTCCTACAGTGCCTTTAATTCATTTTACAATATACTACTAATTTTCCTATATACTGTAGGCGGATTTTTATTAATTCTATAATAGAACACAGACTGCACATTACAATTCATAGACCACCAGGAACGTGCCCAGGGGGCTGGCCCGGTTCCGACGAGCCGCCCCGCGTCCGAAACGGTGGAGAAATGACAGAGTTACCGTGTGGTGGTCCTTGGGGGTCCCTGGGTCCCTGGAACATCCAGACACCCAGGAATGCGCCCAGGGGGCCGCCCCGTGTCCGAAACGGTTGAGAAATGGTGAAAACCAACCAAGCTATTTTCGTGCTTGGTCGACAGACCCAGGGACACACATAGCTGTGATTCATACTCCTATTTTAGAGCTGAATAAAAGTCGGTTCGGCGCTGTAGAGCCTACAATGTGACGTCATTTGAGGTTCGGGGGGGGCGGGTATACCGTCCTAAAGTCGGCTCTTCGGTGCTACTGAAAATGTCTGACGAGCCAAAATCATTTCGGCACTACTCCTAATGGAGTGGTTGCGCCACAAAAGAAAGGAGCAGTGCAATGTCCAAAAAGAGTGTTAATATGAATATGAATATGTGATATTGTAATGTGCTGTCTGAGTGTCTGTGTTCTTTTATGGAATTAATGAAAATCCGCCTATATAGGAACATTATAAAATGTAAAAAAAATATATATAAAAAGTCTATCATATTTGAATTGACTTATATTGACCCTATAAACAATTTAGTAGGCTATAGGTAAGGTTTTGCCGCCTCAAGTGGTACCGATATCTGGACTATATCGAATGGCATTTCTATCACTGGGACCCCTAATGTACAGTAGCCTATATTGTAAAATCAAACTTACAAACTGGAAACTCTGAAAATGCATGGGTGAAACACTGTAAAATGTTTTTTTCAGAGATTTGAAAATCTCTTTCGGCATATCAAAACTTATTTCAAAGATTCAAATGTTTTTTTCAGAGATTCAAAACGAAACGAAAAAATAGTTTCAGACATGCAAATATTTTTTCAAGCTTTTTGAACCCTTTATTTTAAGTTAGGACTTTACAAGGTTTCAAACATGGAAACAAAGGGGAAACAGTGCCAAAATGCAAATCTGAAACTGTGTATATGTGACAAACTTGAAACTCTGAAAATGTGTGGATGAAACCTTTCGGCCTATCAAAACTTATTTCAGTCTTCTAAAGATATTGAGATTCAGAACCTTTATTTTAAGTTTCAAGTAATGACACTATTCTGACTACATAGGCGTAAGGACAGAAACCTTTGAGTCTAGTATTCAGAATCGGAGAGGTACAATTACTAGGGAAACTGCCAGGTCCCTGTGGCAACATATATAAACTAAAGCCTTCAGGATTGTTGTTCAGTGTGCCTGTTATATGCATCTGAACCACAAGAGGGAACACTTATACAAACTTTTTTTTTAAATTATTATTATCCCCTATAGGCCTTATCATATCTAGGTACAATGATTGCGCCTCATGGGTCTCTGTTTAACAACTGCATTGAGAGTATAGTGGTGAGTTTAGCCAGGTTGTAGGATTGTACTGTAGCAACCCTTGATAGAAGTCATCGTGTGTGTGTGTGTGTGTGTGTGTGTGTGTGTGTGTGTGTGTGTGTGTGTGTGTGTGTGTGTGCGTGTGCGTTGCATGTAGATGTTGTCAGAGCCACTGTTTAAGTGCAACCTGGCAGCTGAAACAGCTGATAACAATATAAGGTGAATTGTGTGTGTGTGTGTGTGACCTTTATGTATAGTTATAAAACAGGAGTTGACCCATAGGTAATGATTTCCAAACACATCTCACATACTTTCGCCTTAAAAAACCAATAGGTTTTTATTTAATTAATTTTGATCGGGAAATAACAGGAAGTCAAAAGTCAGCCGCCCGGGCGTCCACCTCCAGCAGAACCATTTATCTCAGATTATTTCCCCAGATTGCCTATTTGATCAAGACAAGTTTTATTCACGGCTCATAACTAAAGCGTCGCTGGTCAATGTACACAATGTATGTTTCAGCCAGTCTGAATTAAATTAAGACCACGGCTAACTTTGCATTTTCACTTCCAGTTCACGGCCCGAGAGTTTTCGGTCTTCGAAATAAGAGAGAGAAATTTGGCAGTCAATGAGTTTAATAAAGTGACATATTTGCAGAAAAGCCAAAGAAATGTTCCTTCGGGAGATTAAATAGCATCTGCAGCTGCTGAAACGACTCTAAATCTCTAAATAATTCACCCAGTAATCTTAAAACCTTGATAATGCCAGGTTTTGATGCCCCACACACATGAACGGTTAGGGAGTGCCTGCTTACCCATAGGTGAGCATGGGTGGGGCATTCCAGCCCTAATTACTCATCGGAGAGCACCTGCATGCAGGCCCGCTTGTAAATACCTGGCCCTGCATGCCCATGGCATTCATTCTGAGAGATCATGTATTCTGTTCATTATGTGTGACTTGTGCTTTCCATCCACACACTAACTACATACACTATGTTTCACACATCCACACTGATTACTGACTCCACACCCCATAGGATCCTTACACTTATGTTATGTTGTTCTTCAGTACATCCTTAGTCGATTGTCCTTGGCCTGACTCAATGTCCCTTTGTTACACCTTTTACCTTTGCCTCCTGCTCCAGTATTTGCTATGACCAGAGCCAGCTATGACGGGTCTTAGATGGACCAAATTCATGATCATGAATGGCAGCAGGCCCGGATTGGACAGTCTGGCACTTCTGGCAAATGCCAGAAGGGCTGGGCAGTCATGGGGCCGGGGCTGAGCCAAAAAAAGCTGCACGCAAGCTTCATTTTCCATCCACCAGCTGTCTGAAAACCAGGAAGAGACTCCTGCCGCTCGTGGCATTTGTCATCTTTGTTAAGCGACAGTGTGTCTATGCCAGTCCGTGCCTGAATGGCAGTGACCTTAGGTCTCTTACATACATAGGTGATAATCTGTCGCCATACTCTGACAGAGAAATAGATAATTGGATTTCCTTGTATCTCCCTTTGAATCTTATCTTTATTACAAGTTACAAAAGGGCTCCGTTAGTAGTTGAAGCACTCCAGCATTGAACTATAGGAGGACTGGCCTGGGACTTGAACATGGAATCTCTGTGCTGAGTCACCACTGCTCGCTCAACGCTCCTCGCCGTTTCATATTGTTCTCTTCTCTGCATCAAGATTGTGCAGGTAAAGGAGTGTTTGTACAATATTATGTAACCCAGGTACAGAAAATGTAGTAAAATGGGCTAAATTGCCCTTGTTGTACAGTGACATAATTCATTCAGTCATTATTATATCCTCAGATGGTGTAGTGGTATTATTATAAGACTCATATAATACAGAAATATAGAAAAAGCAATATGCGCATATGTAACAGTAAAGCAACGGCAACCGATAAAGCACACCACACCAATGCGCCCTCAGCAGGCGCCTTTTGAGTTGTTCTAGTTTGAAAAGGAAGGGATGTCATATGTTCAACCCATTCTGACCTGAGATCAGATTCATACGAGGTTTCCGCCGGACACACACTGGTCTGATGAACCCATTCTG
This sequence comes from Protomyctophum parallelum, assembly GCF_964188405.1. Taxonomy (NCBI): domain Eukaryota; kingdom Metazoa; phylum Chordata; class Actinopteri; order Myctophiformes; family Myctophidae; genus Protomyctophum; species Protomyctophum parallelum. The sequence goes on along the minus strand of NC_139711.1, from coordinate 41,919,543 downwards.
ACCTGAGATCAGATTCTAAAAATGTCAGTCGTTCTTCGATTTTTCAAAAATAGCAGACCTACAAGCTCGTATCGCGCCACTCGGTGGCGCGATATGAGCTTGTAGATCTGCTATTTTTAAATAGCTAAAGCATAACATGATGCTGACACCAAAATGGGTGCCCGGTCAGAATGGATTAAAGAATTTTCCTGGGAGCAGAGAAACGGTGTGCGGACATCCCTTCCTTTTCATTGTACGTATATTTTTGACCAGCACCTGTAGAATTTCTGGAGAAATGTGCGTGCTTCCTGCATGTTGGATCTTCTGTAGTTTACCTTCAAAATCCTCCAGCAATGAAATGTAGGTGGACTGTCTGGGATTTGAATTTTTGACCATTAAACCATCACATCTTTTGAATTGACCTGCAAAGCCCAACTTACCAGCGTGGCTTTGCTGCTCAGTCCAGCCAGACAGCTGGCCGACACCTAGGCTATTATTATTATTATATTACCTTTCATTATTATTACCCTATATAATTACCTTTATGCAGTACCAATATAAAGGTCATTAAGTGACCGGTTTACAGGTTTTTACAATTTCACAAGTTTCTGTTTCTCTAATTCCAGAAGGGACATGAATATGCAGTGGTGGAAAAAGTACTATAAGTAAGTAAGTATCAATACTGCAATAGCCTATATAAATGTATAGTTACAAGTACAATAAATCTATATACAAGTATATACAAGTATACAAGTATACAAGTATAAAAGTCCGGAATTCAAATTGTACTTGAGTTAAAAATACAAACGTATTGGCATAAAAATGTACTTAAAATACCAAAAGTAGAAAGTACTCATCGTGCAGAATGTCCCATTTCAAGTTTTCAAATGTTTAAACATCTTTTGAAAATAGCAGATCTACAAGCTCACAATGTGTTGCATAGTGACGCATTGTGAGCATGTAGATCGGCTAGATAGGGCTAGGGTAGATAGGGCTGCATGATGTGGTTAACTATGTTTTTTAATAATCTAAATCTACAAAGCAGATAACTATAAGTTTTCAAATAAATGTATAATGTAGTAAAAGTACAATACTTTATTTGGATCCGAGATGTAGTGGAAGTGGAGTAGAAGTATTGGAAATTGGAAACACTCAAATAAAGTACAATAATACCGTAGAATTGTACTTAAGTATTAAGTAAATGTACCCACCACTGACATTCTGGCCCAGAATGTCATATCAGGTGTAAAGATATTTGACTTTACACCTGTCATGACTAAATAAACTTACTTGCAGATGGCAGACTGTAAAAGCAAAAATATAGGAAAATTATGAAAACATCACAAAACATATGATAGAAATAAAGAATAAGCAATTACAATAAAACAATCCAATATAATTATAAATTTAATCAGACAAGATTACATTTACATATAGGCTAGACTACATGGTAATAGCCTAGAAAATGACAATAAAATAAGTAATAAATACAAATAAATAAATAATAATAATGGGAATAAATAATATAGGCTAAATGTCGACACATCAGATGGTTGTACATTATTCATATAATTTGAGTACATGTGAATGCATATATGTGCATTATAATAGCTGCTGAACTATTGAAAGGATCTTTGATTAAAAAAAGATGCAATAAAAAAAATGAAATCAACTAGATCAACAATAGACTCATTGACAAATGTATAGGCTACCTAATCTTTAGGCGTTTCCACACATAATCTGCAGCCTATAGTTAAAATAGCCTTTTTCATTTGATTACTTCATTTGAAGTAATAGACCTCCATGGTTGGTTGTTGTTGCCTGAGTTGCCTCAATATCACAATCAACTTTACAGGGTGTCCTCATGCTATAAATGATATTGTTTGGAACCAAATGGACCCTGTTAAATTAACAGTGATTGGGGTCCCAGAGATAGAAATGCCTTTAAATGGGGGGTCCGTAGAAATGCATGTCAAACTGGGGGTCCTTGAAATGAAAATGGTTGAGAAGTGCTGCATAGAACCGTAATAAAAATCTTCTCTTATGGGGGTCCCTGGCATATGTTTTCAAATGGGGGGTCCGCGGGCTAATTAGTGTTTTTGATTGATTGATTGAAATATTTATTAACAGTTTGTAGAATTTACAGTACATTTTAAGCACAAACTCAATACAAAGACTGTCAACTGTGAGTGGACGACCCAATTAAGCATTACACTTGTTTACAACAGGGTCCACATTGTTCAATTCATCAAAACATTTAAAGACATACAAACATTTAGAGACATACAAATAGACATTTCTATGTAGCTAAATTCATCATATGGGAAGCAAAAAAGGGAAAAGATACAATATACAGTGAGGGAAAATGGGGTGGGGGGGTGGGGGGGATTCAGATTTTACAGAGGCCAGTTTCGAATTGCAGCCATCCGTAGGTGCCCTTTGAGAGCGGTTTTGAAGGAGTCAAGGGATTCACATGTCTTAATGACTGTTGGTAGGGCGTTCCACATTTTGGTGGCATAGGAGCGAAAAGAATTTAGTCCCTTGTTTGTGCCGAATCTGGGTTGTACATGGTTTGTTGCACCCCCAAATTGTGTCAATTTGGGGGTCCTTACGTTGACATGAAAAAGTTTGGGAACCACTGGTGTAAGCAAATGATTCCGTCCATGATTCACTACCCTACCGGGACCTTGTTTTTAGCGAGCGCAACAGCGTAGTATAGGCTACGTAGCCTATTAAATAATAAATTGCTGTTCTCTTCACATTTTGATTAGACAGAGTCACTCCCTCCCACCGTCCACTGGGGGTCATGCATGGTCCTCTAGTATCCTATTCAGATTCAATGCCCCAAAGTCATGGATGAGATTGTTGAGACGACCCGTAGAATCTAAAATAAAACAACCCACGGATCACCTGCAAGAGACCGCAAGTTGATGCAGGCTGCAACAGAAGCAGCTGGCTGCCCTACAGTGTGGTAAGTAAGTCGATTTATTTATGCGACTTTTAATTATTATGCAAATCATATTATGTTCACGATTTAATATCACAGAAACACAGTGATCATGAAACATTATCTAGCCTATGTTACTTTTAATAATTCACGCATAGCATTTAAGCAACCGACTTGAAAATAATGTTAATTATGGAGCAATTAATACAGTGTACTTTGTAGGATTACACACTTGCATTTTTAATTGTTCGCAGGAGGAGATCAACGTTTTATTGGCTTCTTCTGCCGACTACATCTCTGCATTGTTTCGCACAGATTATTATTTTTGTATTCGCTTTTTTGCAACGTCACTGTGTGTGTGTGTGTGTGTGTGTGTGTGTGTGTGTGTGTGTGTGTGTGTGTGTGTGTGTGTGTGTGTGTGTGTGTGTGTGTGTGTGTGTGTGTGTGTGTGTGTGTGTCACTGTGTGTGTCAGCAGCTCGCATGCAGCCTGGAGCCCTGACTGATACGCACATAAATCCAGTCCGCTGTGTAGAGCTGATTTAGGGCTACACTCTGCTGGGCTGTCTGTCTGTGCCGATAACATGGTTCTTTGTGGCAAGTTTGACGTTGGATGTATTTTATGATGGACCCATTGGACCGTGCTAATGTCAATAGGACAGAAAAGATTTCTTTCTTTCTTTCTTTCTTAAACAAACGCACGCGCCACTGGCTGGCAAGAGGAGTATACCCTGAAGCCGGAATTATACTTTTTTATATGATATTTGAAAAAGATATGCCTCGGCCCTGGCTCACCCTCCCTGGGTGTCTTCTTAGTGCACTGCACTGAGATGATGAATTATAGCTTTCAGTAGTTCCCCTCTCCAATGGAAAGTATAAGATTACGCTGTGTGAGTGTGAATAGGGCAATAGGCTACCAGGGGACAGGGCTTTTTGGGGAGAACTGCACTGTTTTGGAATGCCAATTGGAACCCATTTCTAAACTCATGAGTCATGAACAATGAGGTGCATGATTAGCATTCATCACAACATTTAAGTTGCATTCAGAATTATGCATTTTGCCCCCAGCATGAATCCAGCATAATGCTTTCTAAAACTAAACATGCTGTTGACAACAGATACATGATATAGAGACAGACAATCGGACAGACCAAGATTTTCACAATTTTAATTTCAGAGTCCCCCTCGATCCTCGATAGACATTTAAAGGAATACAGGAAAAGGAAATCTGGGCACCATTCTTCTTTTTTTTTTTTTTAAGACTGGGCCCACTCTTTATGGTTCACAGAGAAGATTGTGTGCACATCTCAATGCCTATATTTAGGCCAGGTGCTGCGTCTGGCATCCAGGCAAACATCAAGGAAAAGGAAAAAAAGCAATTATTTGCCTGTAAGTAAGTCTAATCTCTGTAAACTTCATTGTGTGTGGATGTTTATTCCTTTTCCTTGATGTTTGGTGCCCATGCAGGTTTCCTTAGTGCCCACTGCTCAGAATGTATTGATGCCCAGTCTCCTTTCCTGTTACTATTTAAAGTACTTCTAGGTCTAGGCTATGTTTGGAGTGAGCAGCCTGCATGTGCAGATAAAGTTGCAACCATCCCAGGGATCATAATCAGATACGGAATTACAGTCTTCACTACCAAGCAGTGCAGCTGAAAAGCAGGCTTGCCAGCAACGCACAAAATAGGGAAGATAGACTATATAAATAATGAAACAGGAAACTGAAATCAATGTGGACAACTCCCTTCTCTGAATATGACCCTGAAGGCTCTGTCATCAGGTCTGTGCCAAGGTACAAAAATCTAACCCGCCTGGAAGTTATATATTTTTCTTTTATGACGTGGGAGGCAATGAGAGGGCTCAGGGTGGGTGGGTGTGTCTGTCTGTCTGTCTGTCTGTCTGTCTGTCTGTCTGTCTGTCTGTCTGTCTGTCTGTCTGTCTGTCTGTCTGTCTGTCTGTCTGTCTGTCTGTCTGTCTGTCTGTCTGTCTGTCTGTCTGTCTGTCTGTCTGTCTGTCTGTCTGTCTGTCTGTCTGTCTGTCTGTCTGTCTGTCTGTCTGTCTGTCTGTCTGTCTGTCTGTCTGTCTGTCTGTCTGTCTGTCTGTCTGTCTGTCTGTCTGTCTGTCTGTCTGCGTCCGTCCCCCCGGAGCTAATCTCGTAAACAGAATCGTTCTTATGTGGATCCCAAGATCCACATAAACAATTTGCAATGGACTGTACTATGGCCAAGTGCCAAAGACAAACTTTCCCTCTTGAACAATAACCTCTCTTTCTCTCCCCCCCCCCCCCCCTCTCTCTCTCTCCCCCCGCCCCCAGCCCACCCCCCCCCCCCCCCCCCCGCCCCCCTCTAGCTGTCTAGCATGTGAGTGTGACTAAACTCCTGCCTGACGTCCACTCGTCCACTAAAGTGACTAAACACTTCTCTGACATTTGGCTCTCTAGGCTAGGCATCCATGGCCCTCTCTCCCTGGTTCTATTTCAGAAACGGGCTCGGAGCATGCAGTGCTGTAACAGTATTACGCAAACAGTACCTTTGCTGTGTTTACCCACAACGGAGAGCATGACGTCTTATTTAACCTCACAGTTTCATTAGTAGCCTATGGTCTTTAGGTTGTGGGGGTTTGCGTGACATTGTTTGTGTGTATTGGTCAACAGGAATACGCTTTTTTGGGTGTTCAAGAGTGAGAGGACCTTGGACTCCAGTCACCAGTGCCTGATCTGACTGCAAAATGGCCTCCGGAAAGGGAGACATGCCAGGTAACTCATTTTGCCTTCTATTCAATTCACGTAATGCATGGTACTCTTCTAGTTAACCACTTGAAGGGGAATTTCACTTTAAAAATACTTTTGGGGGCATTGCATTTGTCTACTCAGGCCTTTGTGTGGACCCCAGACTGTTTTTAATTTGCTTGATTCAATATTAAACATTTGATATTCATTTGATCAGAGAGGTTCACCAAACCAACCTAACCTTGGACTCGAAAACACAAATCCCTGTTTCTGGTGACTGGCGGCTGATATAATTGGCCTTCCAATATCAGGACTGCTTCATGCAACTTTACATTAGTATTCTGACCTGAGATCAGATTCTAAAAATGTCTTCTACATCCTGACAGTTTTCAGAAAAAACTATGTTTCTATGTCAGTCGTTCTTCAATTTTTCAAAAATAGCAGACCTACAAGCTCGTAGCGCGCCACTCGGTGGCGCACTATGAGCTTGTAGATCCTATATTTAGTATCCTATATTTCAAAGTGAAATTCCCCTTTAAGCCCCATATAGTTACAACATCGGAAAATATCAGATTTACAAGCTCAATGCATTTGTGATGTTGGTAGATGATTTTTCATTTTGGTACATTTACACCTGTCATCATGGCCAAAGTAGGGACACGTGCTGCTAGTTTGGCAAACGTTTTGCAAATCCCACCGCCTCCCCAGAATCCACCTGTAGGCTCTGTTTCTAGATCCCCCGGGGTCTTAATTCATTCCCTGTTTAGCCTAATTCTATTTGGCTCATAACTTAACTAAAATGTTCATATAGTACCGGGAATGAATAGAGACAGAACACTGAGGCCAAAATAGTTATGCTCAATAAATATATATTCTAAATAGTAAGTGTTGTCTGACTGAACTGTAGACATACATGTACATTCTCTGCCTATACTTCACTCATTGGCTCCTGGTTTCCACTGTCCAGGACTGGAGTCTGGGATGCCAGTTGGGCTCCATTCCTCTCCGGTTGGAATGAGGCGCACTTTCAGCTACGACGACCACTTAAGCGCCCCCATGATCTCTGAACCTTTAGACATGAGTGTCAATCACATGTGGAATTGGAAGGACCCTGTCAAACCACGGCACAGGTCCAACCTATCTAGTACTCAGGTAGACGCACGCACATATGCACACGCACGCACGCACGCACGCACACACACACACACACACACACACACACACACACACACACACACACACACACACACACACACACACACACACGCTACAAGCTCATAGCGCAGCACCGAGTGCCGCGCTATGAACTTGTAGATCTGCTATTTTTGAAAAAAATTGAAAAAAGATATTCACGACATTTTAAAAATACATTTTCTAAATTTTGACGTCAGGCCTAAATTAGTTGCTACATATTATGATTACATCCATATCAGGACGGGGGTCCCTTTGATGCAAACACCTGAAGGCGCATGAACCTTTAGTATAAGACAAACACACCTGGAATGGGAAATGGAATTGGTAGGGTTTTTTATATATAACTTTGTAATGCTACTGACGTTTGTGTGCAACGAAAACAAACTATTGCATTGTGGGTTTGAGAGTTGAGAGGCCCTTTTTATGTTAATCAATCAAGTCACCTTAAATCAAGTGGCAGTTTTTTTTAATTTAGAGTATATTTTTAGGGGGAATGTCATGTGATCTACCTGCACAGCATTTGTTGCGAACGCAATGAGCCACTTACTATGACAGCAAGGGCTAAATGTCTGTGTGTGTGTGTGTCACGCTGTTACACCACCCGCCCGCCACCAGAGGGCGCAGCTGTAGCACACACACACACACACACACACACACACACACACACACACAGGGCGCAGCTGTAGCACACACACACACACACACACACACACACACACACACACACACACACACACAAGCTGCGTTCGCTTCCCGCGTTTGCGCGTCTTACTTGTGATCTACTGGTCGATCAGGATCTACCTTTTGGGCAGCCCTGCAGTTAGATGATCTGTTACATCATTTGGAATGTGATCTTGGTGGTGGATGGGTTTTCAGAATAATTGCCAAATGTATGTGAATGGTTTATGAACTACTGTAATAATAACAGAATTCACTTGTGTGACCAGGAAGAGAACAGCGGTGGGAAGGTGGCGGTCGAGACAACCTCAGCAGCTAACTCACAGCATCCTGTGGTGAAAGCTAAAGCCACGTCCCTGATGAGCACGCTCATGATCAGTAAGTCACCAAAGGTCGACATTTGGAGAAAATACCATACATTCATTCATAGAATCATACATAGAACAAACATGTAACATTGCTGTCAGGCAAAAACCTTCATATCATCTTTGTTTTTGTTTTTCATAAATTATTTCTGTATTTTGTCAAACAACAATTCTTAAAAAAATTAACTTTTAAAAGGTTAAATCTGTCTCTGGGTTTATATAAATATTTAACCAATAAAAACTACTAACAAGAGCTTGTTACTAAATAATAACACAGGTTATTTTTCCATTTCCTGAAAGGTTTTGGCCGTAAAAGGTTTCTGCCTGTCAGCACTGATCAGTTAGTTTGAATGTGTATCGATATACAACTGTACAGTTTGTTGCTTTTCTACACACCACATTATTGCACAAGTCTGGGCATGTACAGTAGCTGCATCATATGGAGACAATGGTTGATTTGAACCCTACGTTTATACTCTGTTGCATCGCAATGGGTTGTTGACTTCAGATTCCGATCCGTTTTTTTGGGCATGCGACATGATGTGATGTATAAAATAAGCATAACACTATAACCCATTTTCTGTTTGCCATATAGAGCAGACCCATGAGAGCCTGCAGAAGTTTGAGCACCAGGCCAGGCTGACAGAGGCTTCTACTTACTCCCCCCACAAAGGCCTCTCCGGTGAGGAGGTTGACTTCCATCGGCTGGCCGAAGGCACGCCAGTGAGTATGAGAAGCTGTCGTCACCAGATTAAAAAACAATTGTGATGCACAATATAATCAGTAGCGTATCGAAATCGGCCTTATCGGCCATAGAAATGCCATATCGGAATCGATCTCAAAATAATCCTGATTATTTTCACCAATATTTATGACGCAATAGTAATGTGGCTAGGTCAATGGCGTTGAACTCACAGAGCAGCCAGTCTGCCTGTCTCTGTCTCTTTAAGAGCGTCAGCTGTTAGTGGGGAGGGGGGCTTACCATCTACTTTCACCAGCAAAACAAAAATTCAAGTTCAATTTAAATATAATATAATAACAACTGTAAGACACCCTGAGGGCGCCCTGAGGTCCTAAAGGGCGATGCCGCGTGCACGCAGACTGCTGGGCGAGCGCTGGTGCTTTGGCATGGGGGGGTCAGATCAACATATGGAATGACTTATTTACTGGCCATATATGGAACGTGTCTTGAGTATACAGGGTTTGATGAGGTCAGATCAACATATGGAATGTCCGAACAGGTCAGCTCCATATATGGACATCTAAGGGTGACAGCGGGGGCAGTGTCTTGAGTGTACAGGGTTTTGATGAGGTCGGCCATATATGGAGCGTGTCTTGAGTGTACAGGGTTTGATGAGGGCCCAGGTAGGGCCGGGCCTACATTTTTGGGCCTGTTGAGAACTCTACTAATAACTTTGGGGTGGGCCTGTTTGAATGGACAGGTATCAGACAAAACAGAGACATCAAAGAGGAAGGACGGGTGGGGGAGAATCTTGGTTCCTACTCTCACCTATGGTCATGAAGTGTGGGTCATGAGAGGATAAGGTCGCGAATACAAGCGACCGAAATTAGTTTTCTTCAACGGTTGGCTGACATCTCCCTTAGAGATATTGTGAGAAGTTCAGTCACGCGAGAGAGACTCGGAATATAGTCCAGCTTAGGTTTTTCGGGCATCTGGTTAGGATACCTCTAGGGCGTCTCCCTAGGGAGGTCTTCAAGGCACTGGGAGGAGACCCCTGGCAGACCAAGGCACCGGTGGAGGGATCACATCGACTCACTGGCCTTGGAACGCCTCGGGATCCCCCAGGAGGAAGTTACTAATGTTGCTCTCTGCTGGAGCTGTTGCCCCCGCGACTACGGATAAGCGGTTGAAGATGGATGGATGGAGTAATGGGAAGTGAAATAGCCTTACGAGTTCTTAATGTGAGCAAATGAGTGTGCTTGTACTAGTATGTGTGTATGATAAGGTTGTGCTCCCTCTGTCGTTTTGTCCATTTTTCCTGCCCACAATGTCCCACCCCCTCCAGGACCAATAGGACAGTGTTGTTGTCATTGTAGTCCATTGATTCTTTCGTTCAGCGGGTGGTGTAGATGTTATGGAGAGTAGACTAGGTAATGCTGTGCTGCCGATGATTTTAGCTGCTGTTGTAAAAGTCCTGCACAGTTGTTACTGTACCATACTGTGATACATAATATTAGAAGATTAACAAGAGCTAGAAAGAAAATATATACAATATGCAATATACAAAGTATCATACAAGTAGTGGCATAGGTATGTAGATCAATAAATGATGAAATCAATATTATCGGCAATTATTTGAGTATTTGTAAACTTGAAACGGGACATTTTGCATAGTGAGTACTCTCTACTTTTGGTACTTTAAGTACATTTTGATGCCAATACTTTTGTACTTTTACTCAAGTAGGTTTTTAATTCCGTACTTTTACTTGTAACGGGGTAGTTCTACATTGCAGTATTGATACTTTTGAGTACAATTGAATACCTTTTCCACCACTGGATGGTATAGTACCATATATATACATACATGTACATTTCACAATGCAGTTGATAATTCTGTGGTCTCATGCAGAGTGATATAGAAAATCAGATCAGAATCAGAATTATTTGTAGGAGTGTGTTACGGTTGGTCAAAACGCTTTCTTTCCCCCACACATTCACACAACCCTCCAACACTACGGTACAGCAAACCATGCAACGCACCTTCAACCTGCTCGGAGCAGTTTGAGGGTTCAGGGTCTTGCTCAAGGACACTTTTCCAGGGGGAGACATACAGGGATGGAACCGGGAACCCAAGCAGCCACTCTGTCTCTCCTGCCGCCTCCTGACCCCACTGACTAAAGGCCAGTCCATACTGTCTCCGACCACCGAACTTTTCGTCGGAAAGATCAGACTTTAATTTTTTCTCCGAAGTAGAGTTCGGCGAGTCACAACATCTGGGAGTGCAGCTTTCAGAACAAATATTCAGAGGAATGCGTTTCAGAAGTTGCGAGTGACGTCATGTTGTAGTTGTACCGGAGCTTTCCGACGAAAAGTTTGATGGTCGGAAGACAATATGGACTGCCCTTGACTGCCGCCATGAGCACATCATTAATTAATAATTTACTATTTGACCTACTCTAAAGCAACAGGGACTTCTTGTTGCCAATAAGCAAAAGACCTTGACCTAAATCTTTGGGCCAAAGTGTAAATGTTGTCTGGGATTTACAGATGTAGATTTCGCTACTGTACATTTACTTAAGTGCCGTACTTAAGTAAAATCTTGAGTTATTTCTACTTTACTTGAGTATTTCCAATTTCCAGTAATTTTACTTCTACTCTACTACATCCCAGAGGCAAATATTGTACTTGTACTCCACTACATTTATTTGAAAACTTTAATTCACTAGCTACTTTGTAGATTTTGATTGTTATTACAAAACATACAGTAACTTCAGCCCTAAATACATTCACTAACCACTTCAGCCCTATCTATATTACAGTATTGATACTTTTACTTAAGTAAAACATTTGAGTACTTTTTCCACCACTACATACATGATGATGATGATGATGATGTTGTAGACTATTAATATCACAGACATTCTAAGGTTAGTATTATTCCCAAATTAACCAAATACAATAATAATCACAATAATCAGAAGGACAGCGCAGTCCGTTACAGTTGTTGGTAGTGGAATCTACTGGTAGTAGATTAATAGTTTAACTACTGCTTCTTAACTGTGCCGTATTAAGAAGCTCTGTTGTTTGATTGATTGATTGAAATATTTATTAAGAGTTTGCCGAATTACAGTACATTTCAAGCACAAACTCAATACAAAGACTGTTAACTGTGAGTGGACGACCCAATTAAGCATTACACTTGGTTACAAGAGGGTCCACCTTGTTCAATTCATCAAAACATTTAGAGACGTACAAATAGACACTTCTAGTCAAAGAACAGAACAGGAATTCATCATCAAGGAGGTAAAAAGGGAAAAGAAACATATAGTGAGGGGGGGAAAAGGGGTGGGCGGTGGGGGTGCCAGTTTCGAATTGCAGCTGTCCGTAGGTGCCCTTTGAGAGCGGTTTCAGCACGACCTCGCCTTTTAGGGCCTCAGGGCAGTTTGCAGAATTACAGTACATTTCAAGCACAAACTCAATACAAAGACTGTTAACTGTGAGTGGACGACCCAATTAAGCATTACACTTGTTTACAACAGGGTCCACATTGTTCAATTGTATTAGTAGGCTATTAGTATTGAGGTGTAATACCGGTACATCTAAATATTTGAATGTGGCCTCTCATGAATATTATTTATTTATCCATTCATTCATCCATACATACATTCATTATTTTTGGTAGTTAAATTTGGGTAAACAGATTGCGTCATATGTCCCCTGCTGAAGCAGTTGACAGACAACGCCCTCGCGCGTACCTCCAATGGGACCAATCACAGGACGTCTAACGAAGGACCAATCACAGATCTTCTAACACAGCAACTTTTTTTTTTGTAAGAAGCACCAGTTTGTTTTTGTAGGGGTTTGTTTGTACAATTTGTGCTTTCGTCGTTAACTATTTGATTCTGTAAAAAAAAATAACCTATATAAATATGAATACAGTGGGAAAGCGAGTCGGAGCGGAAAGTAAAAGAAATCTAATCATAAAAAGGTAGGCCTGACATGACATGATATCTATGCTCTTGTTTTTGTCGAGACGAGCCGGCCAGACCCAGTTCAGGCCAGGGCCTGTTGGCTAACGGTAGCACTGAAGCTAACCGTGCTAAGTTGGCCATTGTTTGATCTATCTCTGTGCTGTTGAATGAACTTGTCCCTCAATTAGCTTCTAGCCACATCTTTTGCTAACTAGTAACCACGTTAGCTTCGCTGCGTAACGACACGGTGTTTGTTTTAATAACTGTGGAGGAGGTTGAATACGACGGCTAAGCTATAAGCTAACCATAGACAGACTGCAGCGCAACATGGAGCTTGTCCTCAGCCTACCTGCTGTCCTGCTTGCTTGTTGTCAAGCAGCGACATGGAGGATGCGAATTTAACAAGGTGTCATGACATTGGTAGCCCTATATAACAGTCAAACATCTCTAAACCAGTGTTTTTTTCAATCCAGGGTCATTATTTATTGGGCATTTGAGCCACAGACCAACATTTGATGAGATTTAGCCTCTCAGACCCCAAACTGAGGAATATTTTGTTGTCATTGGATAAGATTTTGTCCACAATTCCATGCTGGATTGATGTGGTACCATTAGGAGAGATAACAAGGCAACCGTTGATCAAAATAACAATTCTTCTACATTTTCTAATTGTGTAGACTTCTTGTAAATTATGTACTGCAGATGTTTAACAAAAATGTAACTCTTGAGAGTATGAAAATGTTAACACTCAAGAGTTTAAGATCTATATAAATGGTCCATTTGGTTACTCTCCATTTAGCTGGAGACCACCTGGAATTCCTTCAATGAAGGGGTTGGGTTGGGGGGGGGGGGGTGGTTGTGTAGGAGGGGCAGGTCAGCAGCGTTTGAGCTATTCCAAAAAAAGGGGCAGCCATGCAGTTGCTGGCGTTTAGACTAAAGGTTATCATTTAGCACTGTGACTCTGCATTCTGAACAGAATGCAGGACCCCCACTAAGCCTTTGATGAGTGTGCTGGATGGCACTGGGGGAGTTTGCACTCAATGAAGGGAGAGTTGGAGACCCACTAAACACAATCACACACAAGTCTTGTTTGATGTGAGGCGATGAAGGCTTTATAAATATATTTGTCCTCGGTAGCAGCTGTATACAGCTAGGTCTAACAGAATGTTGACCGGTGGGTTTGGTGTTTTTTCCTCACTGAAGTAAGAAACGCATCGTTTACTCGTTTAACGTCTTAAACAAGAATGTTCTCCAACGTGCTTCACACAGCGTGGTTGTTTGTTTGTGATTCATTGTCAAAATATCATAGAGAGTAGACTAGCATAAAAAGCCTTCATTGATGTCCCTGCTATTAGCAACACGAATGTAATTGTGCAAATTTTGCAGTGTCTGGGAAGGACATGGGTCTGGTGGCAGCCAGGTCTCGTGCGCTTTGTTTATTCCGATGGGCCACCAGCCCACCCTACACACACACACACACACACACACACACACACACACACACACACACACACACACACACACACACACACATATTTAACCAATGAAGCAGGCAGCCTGTGTAGATCTGCTATTTCCCTCACCGTTAAAATCTTTAAACAATGACATGCCCAAGTCACATGTCTCTTAGCTCAGTGGTGGTCCGGGGACCTGGACCTGTATGGGTCCATTTGGTTTCATTTTATGCTCAAGAGTTTTATTATAATTAAACTTCTTAATTTACAAAAAATCGACACAATTAGAGAATGTAGAAGAATTGTTATTTTTTATCAACGTTTGCCTGTTATCTCTCCTATCGTACGACTGCAACATATTCTGTAGTTCTGGGTCCGAGAGGCTATATGTCATCAAATGGTGGTCCATGGTTCCAAATCTTCAAATGCCCAATTAATAATGGACCGACCTTGATATTAAAAAGGGTTGAAAACCCACTCTCTCTTAGCATGCTGTCTCCATGTCCAAAGTGAGGACTCCGCACTGTTGCCTTGCTCATGGATATTGAGATTTGTTTATTTCTTTTTGCCTATGCAGAGGTTGAGAATGCCAAGCGGGGACTTCAAGGAGGACAGGCTTACGTCATCGGCTCAATCCACCCCTTGTGGCACCCCATCCGGCACCCCCTGTGCCACGCCCACCGCCAGTCCCCGCGCATCACCTTTAGTCACCCGCAGGTACGTGAGAGAATCGTCACAATGCTGCTGTAAACGTTTAGTTTGGCTGTCCTAGTCGTAACAAACGAAGGCTTTCAGCCTTTCACCTAGAGCTCCATATATGGAGAAAACAGCGACATCCAGCAATAAGATGAGGTTAATGTAGAAACCTCATTTGCTGTTATTGTTTTATTTTGTCGACGTAAGCGACCGAGTCATCAATCAAGAATTTACACTGGAGGAGGAAGTACGCCGGAAGTGTGGAAGGCACGTTATTGTCACGCTGCCTGCCACTAAAGTGATTACTGGCCAATCACAGCGCATCTTTTCCAGGAACTATGCACTCTGTGATGCACGCTCATGCTTCCGCAGTGCTTCGCAAGGAATCTCGGGAAAGTTTTGCCCTCCCTTGAGCACATACGCTCCAGAGGGAGTACTGTCTGACCCATACTGGTCAGACGCCGCCAGTTAATCACGTAGTAGTGACCCAGTCATGATTGGCTGCCTCCTAAGCTAGCCTATGACACCCAAGGACTATTAAAAGAGGACAGGAAGCGAAGACCGTACGGTGGACTCCATGTTGCTCCCTGGAAGGAAAGAAACATGCGCAATGGGCTATATGCAGCCAACACTTCCGCGTTCGGCTTCCTTGGTCTCAATTGCGCATGTTTCTTTCCTTCCAGGGAGCAACATGGAGTCCACCGTACGGTCTTCGCTTCCTAACCTTATTTAATTAACCTTGCACGCACCGAGGAAGAGCTGACTTCACCCAAAACACGCTGCAGTGTGTGCACATATTATGTGCACACACTGCAGCGAGAGCAGGAAAGATGCACAGCGGAGACAACCTGACAAATATGACTATAATGTCGTAATTTCTCGTTTGGATATATCCAGGAGCTGGTTTAACCTGAGTCCTGGATCTGCACCCTTCCTCACCGTCCCGGAGGAGTTCAGCGCTGCCAACCACCACGCCATAGACATGGGAGGAAACGAGGGAGGAGGAGGAGGAGGAGGAGGGGGGTCGGAGAGGTGGAGCTTATTTGGAACGCGCTCCATGGTCCAGAAGTCCCCCACGGACCCGGGCTGCGACAGCAGCACAGGTATGTACTCTGTGTTTGTTTCCCCCACTGTTATTTTTTAATGATTTTATATTTTCATTTAGCTTTCATTTTATAACATTGGCAAAACTGAGGACAGATGGGGAAAAATAGCAACAAGAGAAAAAAAGAACAAAATGCAAATATCCCCCAAGTAACAAAAGGCAAAACAAAAACAAAACAAGCGCATCACTTACACAGACAGGCAATTCTAAAATCAAACTTACAAGAAAAGAAAAGAAACTAAAAACTAAACGAATAAAAAACATTAATACATAATGGGAGGTTTGCATTGCGCCTCTGCCAAAATGAAGCCTCACTCCCTCAGTTCAGAAGACGCTAGTTAACGTGACAGGATATATGTACAATATTATGTATTATTCCCTCCCTGCGGTCCATCGACATTATAACCGCACTCTTTCTGAATTAGAGCCTGCCGTTTCATATCTATTATTATATTGACTCCTGCGTCTTGTCATGTTCCTTCTCAGGCTTCTCACTGCAATCATACTTTGGCCTGCAGAAGTCCAGCACCATGGAGACTATCAAACCTCAGGTCCACCTCAAGGTCGAGGACCCTGCCAACTTCATGCCCCCCAAGCTGGGCATGTCTGGCATGGAACCGCTGCAGCCGCCGACGCAGCGGCCTCACAAACTCAAACCCAGAGACTTGAATCTTCTGACGCCTTCTGGCTTCTAAGATCAACCTGAACATCCCATCCCTCCCATACTCACCACCCTCCCACCATTTCCATTGTCCCCCGTAAGGCCGACCTGATCTCTCACCATCCTCTTGTCTCCTCTGCCTCCCAGAGACGGAGAACTGGACGAACGCTCTATTTATACTACTACTGCATGACGGAGATGCTTCCAATAAGTACTGATGATAATGTGTTATTTGTTGCCTCTCTGTGTGGCTGACTCCAGCTCTTAAGATTCTGGTCGTGGATCGGCCCAGTGAACTCCAGGATTTACATTTTTGTGTAAGTTCCGCAGTGGAACTCGGAAGAGTCAAGAAGGGTTTATTTGTCAGGTATAATTGCAGTGAAATGTTGAACTCATGTGCCGTAGGCTCTGTGAGGGATCCATGCACATTCTAGGTACCTTTTGACCCACAAGCTCGTCTGACCACCTCCTTTTCACCACCAAATTAGAGCTTCTTTGACAGTCGCTGTGATTAAAATAATTGCTTAGTTAGGAGTTTACCGAGAGCGGACCAATGAATCAGTTCAGTATAGCGAATATATTCTGTCGTGTGACAGAATAGACTATAAATTAGGCATCCATTCCCTCGTCTCCTCTACCTAGCACAGCTCCTGAACCCTTCGGTCCAATTTAAAGCACAAAGCATATCTGTGACTGCTTTTGTCAGTTTTGCTTGTGTTCATGAATTATAATCTTTTTTTTATTAAATATCTTGTAATGGGTGCTGTGGCTTGTTAATGCCTTGTCAGCGATGAGTGCGAATGGATCGTCAGCTAGTTGTCTTGTTTTCATTCAAGTCCTCACACTAACGTTATATGACACAACCACCAGCCATTTTGATCCAATCCAGTACTAGATTGGGTGGTACTTTTCCTTCGTGTGCATTAATGTTTTCTTAAAAGAAGGTGTGAGCTTGCAACTGGTTTGCTTGTGGCATTTTCACCACTGGAGTTTGACCTTTTTTTTATTATTATTATTATTTCTTTCAATTTGAAAGAACTTGTTAATTCAATTGTATTGACAGGATAGCAAACTACTTTTTATTTTATTTCAACAGCTAGATTTCATTTTTTCTCTGCTATGAAGCTGCAATCGAGAACTTTAATGAAACCTTTTAGACAAGAGTAAATGTCTAAAACTACTGCAGTTGTTGTATGGGGTCTCCCTGTGCTTCTGTTGAGGAATGTACATCCTGGGGTCTGGGAAGACGTTTGCTCTTCTTTTCGAGCTTCAGGATCTCGTTTTGATATTGATGGCAATTTCAGGGGTGCTAAATTGAGAAAAATTGACAATTCACTCATCTGCAATATTCAATATCAATATCAGACTGTTCACTGACTCAGGCTGGTTGACGGGTGAAGATGATACTGCCTGAAGCTGCAAATAAAATGTCTCCCCTAACCAAGTGAGCAGGTCTGCTCTTATTAGCTCAGTGAGACAGCCATGTTGTTCATTCTAAACACTAGCTACAGTAGCATGTATTTTTACATCTTGTCACTGCTTCAAGAATATATTATAAATGGCTCAAGTATTGAAATTATGCTTTTGAATTTCGCTTTTTGTTTCCGTTTAGGTTTTTACATACCTCTATTCAACAGTCAATTGCTATTGTTTTGCAAAATGTTGATGACTACAGATCCTTACTTGCACAAAGGAGTTTGTCCCACTGACATGTGTAAATAAATCGGACACAACAGAGCAAAGCCTCTTCCCTTTTATTGAATATGTTTCCAACCTCACTGTCTGCTGGAATATCCTAGCAGTAAAATAGAGAACCTAAATATATATAACAAGACGCTGCCATTATTTGGAATGCGAAAGTTTAAGGTACGATTCCCGGCTTGTCCTGGCAACGTGTCTTTGAGCAAGACTCTGAACCCATAACTGCTCCCAATGAACAGGTTGGTGCCTTGCATGGTTAACTGGGTGAATGTAAAGTACATTGTAATGTAAGCGCGTTGGAAAAAAGGGCTATATAAATGCAGTCCAGTTGAAATTCGGATTCCCCACATTAGTCTGTCGGACCCCCAGGGTGGACAGTGAAATTTAAGGACTTTTAAGACCGTTTTGAAAAAATACATTACTGCATCAAAAGTAATCAACAAACTTGGGCACTAGGCTACTATAAAAACTATTAAAGTTGCCGTGAAGTTGTAAATCTGCTATTTTCACAATATTCATCTGTGGAGCCGAGTCAAACAAAATTGAATGGCTCAACTGCTACATTCCAAGTGCTTGTCAGGTGTTCAAATACCGGTATGATTATTTTGGGCTGGTCGCAGCCTGAAAAGGTTGAGAAGCACCCAAGCATGTATAACAGTGGGTTGATAACATTGATAAGAAATTAGTTTTCCTCACTGTAAATGCATTTAGGAAGCAAAATGGTGTGCATCTCACCTCCTGTGCTGCTGCAAACGACGGTATTATTATGGGACATTTATACTTTGGGAATTTGTGAGTCAAGCCAGCTCCAACTTCACCAATACCAAAATTGTACACAAGGTGGCAGAGTAGGCTTCATTAACAACAATAGCAGCGGTGCAGTCGAACTTAAGTAACCTATGGCTGGTGAGGTGTATATTGATGACGCATCAGCGTGAACTGCGGCAACTGCAACACTGCAACCAGGTAAATAAACATGTAGAGTACTAGCAGTGACTGTGTGTTGGTCTAGTTGTTGTCGTGCGTGTGCAATGGTGCTGGCTGCAGTCTGTAATCTGATCTCTCATTGTGGCTCGCTGTAGTCTCTGTGTCTGTCTGTGCAGTTTGATTATTTTGTAGTGTGTGTGGGGGGTGTTACTTAGTTTTGTGTGAGTTTTATGTTTTACGCAGCAGCACTATAGTACCATTTCATTTATTTAATCAGCAAACTAGGCTGGATCAGCTCTCATCTGACTTTGATTGATTGATTGAAATATTTATTAACAGAATTACAGTACATTTCAAGCACAAACTCAATACAAAGACTGTTAACAGTGAGTGGACGACCCAATTAAGCATTACACTTGTTTACAAGAGGGTCCACCTTGTTCAATTCATCAAAACATTTAGAGAGTCAGAGACATACAAATAGACACTTCTATATAGTCAAAGAACAGAACAGGAATTCATCATAAAGGAGGTAAAAAGGGAAAAGAAACGTATACAGTGAGGGGAAAAAGGGGTGGGGGGGATTCAGATTTTACGGGGGCCAGCTTTGAATTGCAGCTGTCCGTAGGTGCACTTTGAGAGTGGTTTTGAAGGAGTCAAGGGATTGCATGTCTTAATGACTGTTGGTAGGGCGTTCCATATTTTGGTGGCATAGGAGCGAAATTAATTTAGTCCCTTGTTTGTGCAGAATCTGGGTTGTACTTGGTTCGTTGCACTCCCTCTGGAGTTGTGGGTGTGGACTTCGTTAACATTAAGGAAGTATCTAGACAGGTACATGGGTATCTTGGTGGTGTATCGAATCTTGTGGACCAGACACATTGCAAGATGCTGTACTCTGTCGTCGACCCTAAGCCATTCCATACTGTCAAAGTGGGCAGGGGTGATGAGGTGGGTTCGGGGGGTGAGGCCAAGTAGTAGCCTGACCAGTTTGTTTTGGGAAGTCTGGAGCCTAGTTTTAAGGGCCTTTGAGGTGCTGTGGTACCAGGAGGTGCATGCATAGTCAAATAAACCTTGTACGAGGGCTCCTGTGTTTTTGTTGACCAGTAAGGAGATCCTGTAAAGGAATGTTGTTCTTTGGGTTTTTTTATTACGTTGGTGGCCATTTTATCACCGGAAAGATTAGCCTCCAGGATGGAACCTAGGTAGGTAATTTAATCTTTAAGTGTGATAACATTGTCACCCACTCTAACCAAGAAGCCATTTGCCTTGCTGAGATTACTATTAGATCCAAAGAGAATGGATTCAGTTTTTCCCAGGTGTAAAGATAGTTTGTTATCAGCGAGCCAGGTGCAGATTCTACAGAGTTCAGAGCTGAGGGCCTTTTCAACCTGCAGTTTGTTCCTGTCCGAGATTAGCAGTGCCGAGTCATCTGCGAACAGGAACAAGTTGCAGTCACGAGCTGATGTCATGTCGTTAACATATATTAGGAACAGTAAAGGCCCTAGTAGTACTACTCATACATAGGCATAGAACGTAGAAGATATTCTCAGCATTGGCAATTAAATTTAAAAAAAAGAAGACAATATCAGACATGACAGACAGACTCAGTCAAGGCTTAGATTAAAGTCGAATGCAATGAAAGCAATGGAAAGCAATACCCCTTATACGGTACCTTGCATGCAATCATGAAATCTACTACCAGATTACATTTTCCACTGCTGCTAAGTACTTAGATGAGTACAATACAGATATGAATTACTTCTGGTCCATTTCAGTCTCATCAGTGAAAGGATAAACTGTGGAATGCCTTTAAAAAAATATATTAAACATTTTAAATAGGCTATCTTTAGGCAGCACTTCTTTTTAAATAGAAACTAAAATTGCAATTGTGAGATCTCAATCTTTACAATTTCATATTTTAGTTGTATTAGTTTATTTTTCTATGGTAACATTTAAAAGGTTTAAAAAGCAGGTGGCTTGCACACATCCAGTTCTTGGCTGGTGCTGGAAAAGGTAGATAGATACATACAGTGAAGAAGTGGTCCGCACACAGGCTTTGCTCCAATAGTGTTTATTTGTGTTAAAACACCATTAAATTAAGACACAACGTTTCGGCTGTGAACCAGGGACAAATTTTCCAATGGGCCAGTGGGGCCGTGACCCAGGGGCCCTTGGCTCTCAGGGGCCCTTTGGGGAAATTAGACTGTGATGTACTAGGTTTGACACCCTGAAAAGGGCTCCTGGGGCCCTTCATTGGCTGTTGATTTAGTCAAATTTAGGTTAAAAAGATGATAAAAACACGGAAAAACACGAAAATATCGTGCACATGCACGCTATGGGGGCCCTGCAAATATTATGGGCCCAGGGGCCCTCGCGGGGGTTAATCCGTCCCTGCCGTGAACGGCCTTCATCAGGTGATGATGAAGGCCGAAACGTGTCTTAATTTTGTCGTGTTGTTGACTGGGACAGCAGAGATAATAAAGTTCCTCTGACTACTACTACTACTATATATATAATATATATAAGGGGCTGGTTGGTGTAAGAGCCATACGATGTCTACTGATTTTAAATGGTGTATATATATTGATGACATCACAGCAGGGCATGGGCGAGGCCAAAGTTGCCATGGTTACCCAGGGTATTTAAGCCTAGTCCCTGATTGAGCACAGGTGTTGCTGATTGGCAGAGGCACACAGTTTTCAACTGTGCTCTTTGGAGCTGTGGTCTGAGTATGTGTATTGTGTAGCGTTTGACCGTTTATTTATTGTATTTATTGTGCCGAAGTATAGGACAACGGCGTAAATACATATATTGTATTAACTCAACGGACAACGTTTTGACTTCAGTTCATTTGATCAACACGTCTGAACAACCTCCTTGCCATCAGTTAACCAGTGTTCAAGCATAGGGCTTGGACACTACAAACAGGAAATTAATAATTGTTTACATTTTTATATGTTGATGAAAAAGACATGCATAAGTGCTGAATGTACCAGGATGTCATCCTGGTTCAGTGATGGATGTCACTTCTGGAATGTAGGTTTTGTGGAGAGAGCAAGCAACAGGCTAGCACTTTTTCTGGCATGTAGAAATTTTAGTTTTTAATTCTTCATAAATCTGGGCACTTGAAAGAATAGGTAGTGTAATGCTCCGTCGGACCATAGTATGCCTCCCTATAGACCGATTCACAGAGGGTTTCCTGGGTGCGGCCATTACTGAGGTGTACCATTGAGTGCAGCAGCACTGATTAGCTTCACCTGGCCTATGCAGCACCTGCTCAATGGATTACCCCTCAGTAATGGCCGCGCCCAGGGCACCCCTCTGTGAATCGGTCTATAGGAATTAGTGATGCCGTTTTCTTTTGTATGGACACCAAACAGCCACAAGATGGCAGTGGTCTACCCACAAATACAGTGTGTTTCTCTCTGTCAGTGCCATTGCATTAAACATGGTGGTGTTGTTAGTGGGGATAAACACAGAAGCACCCAGGAGAAAGTTGACTAACCCATTCTGACCTGAGATCAGATTCATACGAGGTTTCCGCCGGACACACACTGGTCTGATGAACCCATTCTGACCTGAGATCAGATTCTAAAAATGTCAGTCGTTCTTCGATTTTTCAAAAATAGCAGACCTACAAGCTCGTATCGCGCCACTCGGTGGCGCGATATGAGCTTGTAGATCTGCTATTTTTAAATAGCTAAAGCATAACATGATGCCGACACCAAAATGGGTGCCCGTTCAGAATGGGCTAAGAAAGGTGAGGCGCCAAACCGAGTTGCCGAACTTCCTATACAAAAAAATCACACCCGTGTGAAGTGAGGGGCGCTCTTATCATCGTACATCATCACGTATTCATGTCGATTTGCTCAGACGTAAATTCTCAACTCCTTGTCAATGGCATTTAATGTTTGTGTAGGACAAGATCTACACCAGACCTGGGCATTAACCGTGACTTGGAAATTTAGAAAATAAAACGTACTTCCTAATTTCACCTTACTAGACCTGTATGTGCCCGTCGGCTACTGGCCTACGAGTGGTTAAGTAGGCTAATCAATTGTCAGATGTGGGGTTGCCATGTCAATCAATTGGCTGAGGCGGAGGCTGGAAATTGCGCAGGTGAGGGGGATTTAGGCTGATTTATAGGCCCACTGGCAAAGCCTCAGCAGAGCCTTTTGTGGTGGTTCTGGAGAACCAACCGACTCGATACCGGGCACTATAGTGCACTCCCTGCAGGGGTGTGGACCGCGTGTGTCGAATATGAAGTTAGTGGGGCAAACGATTATGTGTGTGGACTAAAACAGCATTGCTTTTATTTTGAAGCCTGTTACCTGCTGTGAATTGCGTGTGATGTACAACCAGGGGGGGGGGGGGGCAGTCAGACAGATATTTTGTGAAGCCACTAAGGAAATCGGGACTTCCTGAAAGTTCATATAATGGCCTGTTGTGGCGCTGTCATTGGGCCCAAAAAACCCCATATCTCCATAGAGGTCCATGTATTTGGGCCCAACTTCACCTAGACTGTATTACCTTAATAAACATGGGCATGAATACTTTCTGCTTCCAGTCACTAGTTTAAAGTCTCATTTCTCATGTCATAATATTCTTTTTGGAAAATTATGGTCCCATTTATTTAAAAAATGACCATGACCAAGTCGAGTATGTTCTGAGGGGCGTGGCTACCGTTACAGTCTATGATCGGGAGCCACCCCCCCCCCCCCCCCCGTTCGAGTCAAAATAAAAACCAACGAAGAAGAAGGGGGGAAGTCCTGCCTCGTTGTCTGGGCCAGCCAATGGCCAGCTGGGCCCAAACGGATCTAGAAAGATGGCGATTTACAATTCAAGGACTGACAGGCTTCATCTTACGTCCATATCAGACCTGGAGAACGCTTTGTCCATATGTGTAACAACCTGTTAACTTCCTTGTCCCCCCTCAAATGTCCACTCATGCCAAAATGTATTTACTGAAGTCAAAGGTAATACTAATAACATAATACTCTTACCAGCTTGTCAAATCAATGCCATTTACTGCTTTTTATATAGAAATAAAATTTCAGCCTTTTGGCCCGGCCCTCCACAATATTTTCTGTTTCTCATTTTACCCTTGGGAAAAAATAATTGCTATAGCTGAATAGAGGAAGGGCTAGCGTGTTCTCAAACACTTTCTTTCTTTCTTTCTGTTCTTATCTCCTGCGACCGTCTCACATTTTTACTCTTTCTGACCCTCCCTCCCCTTATGCAATATAGGCCCACCCGTTGTACCAGTTTTCAGAGTACACATTGTCCTGGTCAGAGTACCTGTTGTACCCGTTGTCAGAATAAGTGCATCATAGTACCTGGAGGCAAGCTTATGATGTCAGCACTAATGACATCATATTGGTGACATCAGGGTTCTCCTTACATGGGCATATCATCATACATCTTCATGATGTAAAACTAGTAAAAATATGAAAATAGATATTAAGTTAATAAGGTCTGCTGGTCTTTGTGTTATGACAAAATAGCCGATTTGCTCGTCTACATTTGATGTCAATTCTCTATTCATTGTCAATGGCATTTAATGTTTGTGTTAGCACAAAAATAGCTGATTTGCTCAGACACATATGACTTAAATTCTCCATTCATTGTTAATTGAATGTTTTTTTAATGTTTAATGTTTGTGTTAGGACAAGAATCTACAGACATGTTTTCGGCATGTTGTGTCACATTTTTTGAGGGGCCCTCCTATAGTGGTGGGCCCCTCAAAAAATGTGACACAACATGCCGAAAATGCCGGCTAGCAAACACTGAATCATGTCCGACTGATCACTGTCCAATCAGAGTACGTCGAAGGGGTGATGTCATCAAATGGCGCAACGAACTGTACAGCTTAAAAGCACATTTTACACGAGAAGAATTAAGATTGTTTCCTCTGGTTTACACAGAAGTTGTAACCATACAGGATGTCAGTCATCGTAAAACATCTAGAACAAGATGGCACCGAGGAGGGTTATGGCGTTCATGTAGCCAGCGGAATCCCGAGCGCCCAGCGAACTAAGCACGCCATTTCCCACACCCAACTCCAACTCCAACACAAGATCCTCAAGCTCTCCGAGCAACTCAAAATGGAACAGAGTGCTTGTCACGACAACGTGGTGGAATACCTCCAACTGGTCAATAACAACTCAAACAAACAGCAGCGCTCGTGCATCAAGCAGGCCTTTGAGAAGACCAACCAGGTGTCGGCCCAGACCGTCCATCGGCTGCAGAGGCGGCTGGAGCACTGCCACTGTAAGCTCGGCATGGAGGAGCACGACGCCGGCGTACCGCGGCACCCCAAAGACGTCTTCCAGGACGTGCACCGGGGCCTCAAAGACGTCGGAGCCAAGGTGACGGGCGGCCTCTCTACGTTCTCTCATTCTGCAGCGGACGCCGTGGTATCCAAGCGCAGAGAGATTGCCTCCCTCATCCGGAAGAGGTTTGTGCGTGCCGAATGCCCCCATTGCAGTAAGGACGACGGCGCCAGCGCTGCGTTTGGTACCGTCGGGGCCAACAGCACCACAGAAGCCCCCCGAGGCCCACCCCGCTCCAAGGGAAAAAGCGCGTTTGAAAGCGGACAGATTTCGGACTTTGACGCTGTGCTCTGTGAGATCCAAAAGCTACGGGACAACCAGTGTCGACTGGAGGTAGCCTTTGAAAACCTAAAGTCTCACTCCGAGAGGGACTACTCGACGGTGTTGGAAGCCATGCAGGAGGACAGACACCGGTGTGAAAATGACATAAAAGTGAAAAAGGAAAACCATGACTTGAAAAATGAAAATGAAATCCACAACTTGAAACGGGAACTGGGCAGCCTCGAGAAGCAGGTCGATGACTCGAAACAGGAGCTCGCCAGCGTGGAGGAGAAAATGGACAGCCAGTGTAACGTACAAGCCAGGGTCAACCGTACGGTCCTGGAGGCCTCGGAGAAACTGAAGCGGCAGCACCAGAAGCAAGCGCTGCAGCTCGAGGCCTTGGAGAACAGCACGTTGTGGAACAGTCTCGGCAGTAAGATGCTGCTG
The DNA here is from genome assembly GCF_964188405.1 of Protomyctophum parallelum. Taxonomy (NCBI): domain Eukaryota; kingdom Metazoa; phylum Chordata; class Actinopteri; order Myctophiformes; family Myctophidae; genus Protomyctophum; species Protomyctophum parallelum. Next base: position 41,893,418 of record NC_139711.1, on the reverse strand, counting down.
GCTGTGCTTTATCTCCTGGCGTTTGTCTATTGGGTGGTTGTCTGGGTCATGGGGATGAATACAAGACGCAGCCGTGCAGCTATTTCTACCTTAGTAGCAGTCCTGGTCATCCTCCCCGTCGTCTGCTGGAACTACTCGGAGGCCATTCGTCATGTATTTGAATTGCTATTCGGTGCACCCTCGATGGACCCTGGATGGTCTTCTTAACGAGGAACAGATGATGTCGGAAGACACATACGTGGCCGATTAACACTCACGCGTGGCTCCGACATGCGTTGCCAGTTAAGACACATACGTGGCTTCCTTCCGCATGCGGTTAGGTGAAGGTTCGGGGTAGGGTGTCGGACTATTGCGTGTCCGACTGTTAGTGCGTCAACGAAATGCACCCCAGATGATGAAGGGGCAGATAGTCAGGGAATAATATTATCAGAACAATGTCCAATCTAGGAATACATTCCTTACCAATAAATATCTTCGCCAACAGTCTTTGTAAAGGTGTCTAGCAACACATCGCACAAAGATTGAAATCCAGTTTCTATCAGTGTCAGTGGCTGAAAGTTGGGGTACCATTAACTATCGACCACACAAGTGTTTCTTGTGCGAGACAAATGCTTTTGCTATGGATTCGCAATCATGAAAAACCCCTAGTTTGACCCGTCACATGCTTACCTAAAGAAGAATCACATTTTGTCACTTTAGCCTGCATGTACATAGATTGTTAATGGGAAGTCGGACATCCTGTTAGTCAGACCGGCGTGTCCCTTTAAGACTCACCCGTGCTGTGGGTTAAAAGCTAGAAGTCACCCGTGGCTTCCTGTGAGGTCAGGGTCAGGTTAGGGTTTGCGATGTGTGTCAGTAATGGTCTGAGTAACGGGAGGACGGACCAACAGTGACATCTTACCATTAATGGTACAACTTTCAACAGCTGTCACAGATTCTCCTATAGAGGGTATGCGCATGCTTAAAGTGAATGGCACATCGAGTGGCAAAGCAACATGCAAAGTGAGTTTAACATTGTTTAATGTTGTTTAATGCAATCAGATAGGACTTTTCTGTTTAGATGTATGGGCTGTCAAGGCCAGAAAGTAGTTTTTTGCAGTAGGCGTTCCTGCATAACTGAAGTTCAGTATTTGTGAGATGTGTTACTAATAGACACCTTTTACAAACACATTGGTGAAGAAATGTATTGGGAAGGACTGTATTCCCAGGTGTTATTAATATAAACCCCCGACTAAGAGGAGAGTGTCTCTGAATGAAGGGAGCGGATTAACTCCTACATACACGGGTTGAATCTCGGGGCCGGTCATGCTTGTTATCATGTTCTATTTCTACCACCTTCTCCAATGAAAGGAGAGAGGGTGAATAAACATCTATTGTGCTTTGGGATGCATTGAATGTCATTGGAGATTAAATGAAATGAAAGGAGGGTGGGATTTTTGATTGATCGAACACTTTATTAGTCAGAATTCAGAAATGTAAACAGCACACAGTATAGTATAGAATAAATCCTCAAGCACTATAGCTGAGCTAAAAAGGATAACCCAAATATGTCCCGGGGGCCGGGGACTTGTTTCCATTGTGGTTTGACTGTGGCCCGAGGCTATAGCGCCAGCTGGAAGAATAAATTGTAATTTTGAGTTTTATTCTTTCGGTTGTTTCAAGTGGTATTGTTACCACTTGTACAGTATATCACTATCTATAAATCCGGGATATTGTGATACCTTGTCATCTTGTGTTTTTGTCAAGTGATTCCCATGCAGGCGCAAATCGCAAATTCGGCGATAAGCTCAACTTTTGTGAGAATGAATACATTGTTGCTCTCATGTGTAAATCATGAGAGAATTTGTGTAAGCATCACAGGACCAAATTATAAAGCATAGTAAAGTATTAGTATATAGGTGTATATATTGTTAAATTAAACAATTGCTCATAGTTTTCTAAAGTAACTTTAGACTAACAAAATGATTTAATGAATGTAGGCTAATTGTGGTGCTGATGTATTAAAAAGAGAGGACTCGAGAGGACAAATAGTCCTTATGGGGGATCTTTTGATTCTTTTCTCATGATAATATCTTGCCCCCTTTATTATTATTTCTTTTTTTAAGGGTCGCTTGCCCCTTCTATAAACAGCTTTTGTCTCAAGATTTGCCATTGACCACGGTAGGAGAATTCCGGACAAAATGTCCGCTAGCCTAAATTTTGTCCCCGCCCGTCTCAAGTTTTGCCATTGACGATCAGCGGAGAAATGACATCAGAATTCCGCTAAATATGACGTAAATTAAACATTAAAAACATTAAACGCCGCATTGACATTGAATGGAAAACTTACGTCATATGTAAACGAGCAAATCGGCCAACCAATCACATGTTGGTGGGAGCGCTTATGTATAGCAATGTCAAATGTCCGCTAACACAGATTGATGTACGATGACAAGAGCGCCCCTCATTTCACACGGGTGTGATGTTTTTTAAATTTAATTTATTTGTATTTTTTTTTCTTCCTAATTTGTAGTGGTGTAGTGGAGGTAGAGCAGTGTTTGCAGAGGACCGGGGTCAGTTCATGAGAGCAGTGCTTTGGGCTTGGCAGGCGCTCCCAACAAACCAAAATGGGCAGTGTTCCAGACCAGGGTGGGAAGCTGGCAGGGGATGGTGTCCTTGTCCTCGGATTCCTTAACCCATGTAGGACAATTCTACAAATGTCTTCTGAATCCTGATAGCTTTCTGAACAACCCATGTTTCTATATCAGTCGTTCTCAAACCTCTTCATGTCGAGGACCCCCAAGATTATTATTATGTAATTGGCTGCCGACCCCCCATCTGAAAATATGTAGTTCCAGCATAGGGAACCCCCCAGAAGCAAAGATTTGAGTTGAAAACGTTCGCTCTGAAAGAATATATATTCAAAGATTTGCGCCACATTTTCACGATTCTTCCAAAATAGCAGTTCTACAAGCTCGTAGCGCGGCTCTCGGTGCCGCGCTATGAGCTTGTAGATCTGCTATTCTTCCAATAGCTAAAGAATAACATAATGCTATAAACACCAAAAGGGGTTCCCGCCCTGAATGTTAACTGGTTTAACGACACGGTTCAGCCGGGTGGGACCGCCCGGTCCAGTTCGCCACGCCACTGAAACTCCTCAGTTTCTGCTGAAAAGAAGTGGCTGCATCATGTGACCAGGGAGTGGTGGAAAGTATCTAGGTACATTTACTCAAGTACTGAAATGGGACATTTCCGCATTATGAGTATACTTTCTTACTTTTGGTACTTCAAGTACATTTTTATACCAATACTACCAATGTAGCCTACTTTTACTCAAATAAAGTGCGAGTGCGGTCAACAAAGTGTATCGCTCCCAGCTCACCCCGCCTCCAAGTTCAAGCAGCCTTATATTAGAGTGAGCTGGTACAGATAATATTAACGCGGTGCCCAGTGCCCACACCCATCACCAACCTAGTGAAAATAACTATAACGATATATATAAGACATATCAGACATTGTTCTGCTGTGTTGCTTTTCGATGTGCAGACTGTATCATTTTATAGAGGTATCTAAAGAGGAAAAAGTACCGGATGTTTATGAACGTGCCAATAAAGTATCGCGAGACTGTCCACCATCGTTGCCAGCTAGTCTGAAATTATGACAACCAAATGGCTCGATAAACTTGTACAAAAAAAAAAACAACAGTGATTAGAAAACCCATTTAGGCCTGACGTCGAAATAAATAAATAAAAAGTTCTCTGAAAGAATATATATATATTTATCAAAGATTTGTGCCGCATTTTCACGATTTTTCAAAAATAGCAGACCTACAAGCTCGTAGCACGCCACTCGGTGGCGTGCTATGAGCTTGTAAAACACCAAAGGGGGTTCCCGTACAGAATGGGTTAATATTACTGCACCAATTAGGCCTACAGTATATGACAAAGGTCGCCAAAATAGTGTTTGCTCATAAGCTGGTCCAGCCGGCTCTCATAGATTCCAATGTTATTTCACCAAACATCCGGTGCTAACATACTAACTATCCTTAAAGTATATCCTCCTTGGACTACATGGACTGCATGTTTGCTGTAGTTCTAACCAGCTGATGTCAAGACGTTTTCGGCTGCACCATGACACTCCCACAATAACTTTTACAAATTACTATTCTAGCATAGGTTAAAACAAATACTGTACATAAAGAACTGAAGAAACTCAAAACAAAAGCCAAACTAGCAACAAACAAACAAGACGATTGACTGGAGGGGCCAGTGTGACTTGAACTGCAGCTAGAAACATGGGCTTTGTAGTCCATTGTAGTCCGGGAAGACCTGACATTCTGCACGGTCATTCAAATTCATGTTTCGAAATATCCAAACACAGAAAAAACACAACTTCATTCAAATTGGTGCAAAATCAATACTTTTGTACTTTTACTCAAGTATACTTTGAATTCTGGTCTTTTACTTGTAATGGAGTAGGTTCTACATTACAGTATAATACTTATAGCATAAATACTGCCAGTATTTATGCTATTACTTACGTAAAACAATTGAGTACTTTTTCCACCAGTGCAGTCTACAGACAGTATGGACAGTATGGCATTGGCTGTGTTATGAATAGGGATAGAGCTCATTAATTTTTATTGATAACGAGCACCTTATCGATCAAGCTTATCGAGCCGGGTTCTTATCGAGCCCACTATCGAGCAATTTATATTATTTTGTGGAAAGACAATACATTTTGAACAGAACCAGTATCTTTTACTAGGGCCTTCAAATACAGTGCTTTTCTAACAGACTGACTTTTCTTTACCAATATAATAATATTAAGGAAAGTGGTTAACTAGTTAATATATATTTTGTTTACCCGGTCAGCGCTGTTGGCAAGTATCAATATACTTTTAGACCGCCATGTTTGTGCCAGGCATGGATGATTAAATGTATTTCTTGATCGCCTCTGGCCTCTCGTCTTGATTGTTTAAACATGGGGCTGCTATGCTTGATAACAGGCTTGATAAGCCCAAAGCTTATTGATAACAGGTACTCAGTTCAATTCAAAGGAGCTTCATTGGCATGAGAAAACGTATACGTTTACATTGCCAAAGCAAGTGTCCCATTGGTCTCTCATTGGTAATAGTTTCAATAAGCTTTGTTATCGGCCTTTCTTGGGTATCGGTTATCGAGCTCCATCCCTAGCCCATTCTGAACAGGAACCCATTTTGGTGTCAGCATCATGTTATGCTTTAGCTATTGAAAAATAGCAGATCTACAAGCTCATAGCGCGCCACCGAGTGGCGCGCTACGAGCTTGTAGGTCTGCTATTTAAAAAAAAATCGAAGAACGACTGACATTTTTAGAATCTGATCTCAGGTCAGTTATGGGTTAATCAGACCAGTGTGTGTCCAGTGGAAACCTCGTATGAATCTGATCTCAGGTCAGAATGGGCTAGTTATGAATCATAACTCAGGCAATAGGCCTACTGCTTACAATAAAACCCCTACAGTAGAAACAGCTGAAGGTTTGGAGCGGATCGACCCGCTGAGTTCACGCTGGGAGGGAACCACCCTGTCATGAAGAGAGCAGAGCGGAGGAGAGGAGAGGCCTCCCCCTCAGGCTCAGATGCTTTTACAACCTTGTTAAAGCTCTCAACAGCGTATGTGACTGTGTGTGTGTGTGTGTGTGTGTGTGTGTGTGTGTGTGTGTGCGTGTGCGTGTGCGTGCGCGTGTGCATATGTGCAATGTGCACAGTACTTGTGGGGGCCAAATGTCCCCACATGTATAGTAGAATTTGATAAATAGACATTGTGAGAACAGTTTTGGAATCTGTAGGAATGGTAGCAGAAAGTGTGTTTTGAAGAAAAATGGTAGGCGGGAATGTATGTACAGTATGTGGCCTATATGGGGAGTGAATTCATTATTATAATTCTTTTGGGTGTGACCTACTGTATATGGAGAGTGAAGTAATTATTGTAATTGTTTTAATCGGTGGAGGGTCCACCTTGGCCTGCTGAGAATGTGCAATACAAGTCTGATGCTGTGAAATTAGCTGCGCATACTGTAGATTTGTAGAATATGGACTGTGAAAACCTCATCTCCACCTCCCGGCCTGTCAACCTGGAAATAGAAAATGCATGTGACATGTGAAGTGAGTGGTGTTCTTATCATCATACATTGTATTTATTAACAGTTTGGAGAAATACAGTACATTTCAAGCACAACTCAATACAAACTGTTAACTGTGGGACAACACCATAAAGCATTACACTTGTTTACAATAGGGTCCATCCTTTTCAATTCATCAGAACAAGTAGAGACGTACAAATATACACTTCTATATAACCAAAAACAGGAAATCATCATAAAAGGAGGTAAAAAAGGGAAAAAATATATACGGGCTTCATCTTGCCTTATCCCTAAACTTATTTGCCAAAGATTTGAAAATCTTTTTAAAATCGACACCTACATCTACACGTTGTGAGCTTGTAGATCAGCTATTGGAACAAATTTAAAAGGTTTTATAAAATAGTAAAAAATGGCAAATAATAATAATTAGGCATAAGGGTTAAGATTTAGCCCATACAAGTGAGGGGAAACGGGGTGGTGGGTATTCAGACTTTTACATCATCTCATTCACAATTTGCGTCCTCACCTTCGTCTACAATGTCTGTGTTTACACAAACACTCAAAGCTGTCCATTCATTGTCAACCGTCGACTTGAACACTACCTGATTGGAAGCGTTATTGATCCATTCATGGTAATAGTAATAGATCTGGATATACTCAAAATGACACTATTCTTTCTACGAATACACTTGCTTGCATGCATGCGCGCGCGTGCGTTTGTAGTAGGCCTATATTTATTACTGGGAGTGTGTCCTGCCTTCATCGTGTTTCCACTTTAAAACTAATATAAGTCTTATGAGCCGCCCCCACACCAAACATGATTAACTATAACTATAACATTAAAATAAAATTGTTCTGACTCAACAGTGCATGGCAAGAGGCAACACAACACAAAATAAGATTTGAAACGCACATCCTAGCTCCTTAGTTGGTGCTGAGCCAAACTGTTAAAACAGACAACGTAGGGAAAAAGCAGGGGCTCCGCCAACTCACTTTGTAATGCTCCCAAAAAACGTTTATTTAGCGACACAGCAGGCGGGAGAGTCCTGCCTGCTGTGTCACTAAATTAAGGTTTGTTGGAAAAAAAAGTTAGTTGCTTTTCCCAAGAGTCCACAATTCAATCATAACCTCAACGTGGGATGCTCAAACAATATAATAGTCGTCATAGATATACACATATACGCGGTAGATGTATGTTTTACTCTCATTATTGTACACCAATGTGGGTCAGGAACCCATTCATAGCTGCCAGTAGTTTTTATCTGTGGGTTCAGACCATCAGTGGTGTAAAGTAACTAAGTACATTTACTTAAGTACAATTGTGAGGGTATTTGTACTTTACTTGTGTATTTCCAGTTTCCAATACTTTTACCTCTACTCCACTACATCTCTGGTACAAATATTGTACATTTACTTCACTGCATTTATTTGAAAACTTTATTTACTAGTTACTTTGTAGATGTTGAGTATTACCACAAAACATACACTGACCACTTCAGCACTGTAGATTTCGGTCATTTGAAAATTGAAGATCTACAAGCTCACTTAATTTTCAAAAAGATTGTATATAAGGAAAACAACTAAAAAAAGTGTTGAATCCTGCCCTTTTTTTCTTCTTTCTAAGTATCTGTTCGGCCCCAAAAAATGTGTTTATTGTCTTGAGTTGGCTTTGTCTGTCCGAGGCTTTAAATAAATACTTTTTGAAACGTCTATGGGGAAAACAAATGGGGAATTATTTCCTGGTGCCCTCGCATGGGGGCGGGACTGCTATACGTGTGTACTTTTACTCATGTGCATTTTGAATTCTGCACTGTTACTTGTAACAGAGTATTTCTATATTGCGGTATTTATACGTTTATTTAAGTGAAACACTTACTTTTTACACCACTGCGGTCCTCTGCTCAAGGCAGGACGAATTAACATTGCTGTCTTCCCCGTCGTGACCTTTGACCTTAGGCCCTCAATCATTGGTTAGATTGCCCTGCCGTTTCGTCAAGGAAAGACTAATGACAGCCCGTAAGGCACCGCTTTTCAGGTGTTACGTCTAATGAGACCGACAAGTGTGGACAGAGAGGGCTGTTGATCCCACGCTGACGGTTCTGGTTCCGCTGGACCACCGTTAGGTAGTCTAGTCCATTTTTGACCTGAGATCAGATTCCAAAAATGTCTTCCACATCCTGACAGTTTTCTGAAAAAGCTATGTTTCTATGTGTCAGTCGTTCTTCGATCTTTCAAAAATAGCAGACCTACAAGCTCTGCGCTATGAGCTTGTAGATCTGCTATTTTTCAATAGCTAAAGCATAGCATAATGCTAACACCAAAAGGGTTTCCCGTCCAAAATGGGCCCACTTTGCCCAATTGTGCTGACATCATCACATTTGTGATGACGGCAACGGCCGTGTTTAGCCCAATGAGAGATTATTATGCCGATTATGAAAATTGCTCAACATAATGCAAGTTAGCATCCGGCAGACAGTTTCTACATGCTGGGGACCCATACTCGACATTTATAACATAACACGTTGGTGTGCTCAACATGTCCGGGTTCACATTCTGGCTACTGGACTAAGGGGGAAAATAAAGGAATGAAAAAGACACGAGGATGAATAACAGTTAAGGGATAAGTCTAATTAAGGCTTATTAGTTCCACTTTGACGCATGACCTATAAGGGTATCCAGAATCACGTGCACTCTCGTTTCCTTTCTCCCCAACCTCACGCCGACCGACCTCTCGGTTTTAGAGTTAGGCATAGTTTTACTGGGGTTACGTTTAGGAATCGGGTTATAGGTTTAACCGTTTAAGCGTATAGTTTTACTGGGCGTACATTAGGAATACCAGGCTGTATACGTACGCCCGGGGCGACTGTTTTGAGGCGAGTGTTCCAGTATACGACCGAAGAGCCTGATTTATGCATTGCGTTGTACGAGGGTGTCCCGGCTCTGAATTGCAGATCTACAAGCTTACGCTAACACTGCACCATGTAGATCTGCCTAGGAGAGAGGGGGGGGGGGGGGGGTGTTGGAGGTAGAGAGAGAGAGAGAGAGAGAGAGAGAGAGGAGAGACCTGGAGGGAGAAGGGAACAGTGGTGGAAAAAGTACTCACGTAATTTACTTAAGTAAAAGTATCAATACTGCAAAGTATAAAAGTCCGGAATTAAAAATGTAACGGTACAAATGTACAAAAGTATTGGCTTCAAAATGTACTTAATGTACCAAAAGTACCAAAAGTTAAAGTAGGCTATACTCATTGTGCAGAATGTCCCATGTCAAGTTTTCAAATGTATTGAAATCATTTGAAAATATGCAGATCTACAAGCACACAATGCGTCGTTGGTTTCATTTTACGCTGATGGTAGGATGGTAGGCTACTGATGGTAGGATGGTAGGCTACTGATGGTAGGATGGTAGGCTACTGATGGTAGGATGGTAGGCTACTGATGGTATAGGATGGTAGGCTACTGATGGTAGGATGGTAGGCTACTGAGGACGTAAAATAAAACCCGTACGGGTCCATTTGGTTTCATTTCAAGAGTTAAAAGTTACTTTCCACCACTGAAAGGGCGTCATCCGTCATGACATAATACAGCCCCCCCCCTCCCCCCCCCCCCCCCCCTCTCTCTCTCTCTCTCTCTCTCTGCATGACGTATAGTGCTGCAGCAAAGCGACCACACCCACCCTAACCGACCCGACCCCCACCCACCCATGAGACTCTGGCCTCCTCACACCACCAGAGTCCACTCATCATCCAAATAAAAAGGCCCTCCCTCCCTCCCTTCGTCTGGTCTGGAACACTATGGTCGTCACCAGCAGTTTCACTGACTCTTCTGTATGTTTCCTTCTTCTTCCTTAACAACCACAACACACACATGCAGCCTGCAGTCTCCGCTTCTCAAAGCAGACTTTTACTCCTCCTGACTGGACTATGTCACAATCTGGTATATCTAGGCCTGGCCTACAGACAGCCACACTAATGTTTTTCAGACCTTATTCTATGTTTTTTACACGTGCGTGCGTGCGTGCGTGCGGTGCGTGTGTGCTAATTGTTTGAAAGAGGATCTGTTGCATCTGAACAGAAGCAACTGGATTCTGGATTCTGGAATGAGTTGTTATTGTGATAAACAAGGCTGATAACTGACCTACAGGCTACATAATATAATACGTACATACTATAGCCTATAACCAGGGGTTACCAAACCTTTCTATGCAGGTTTTCCCCCACTGTTGAGAAATACTAAATGAGAAATGCTCACAAAACAAAAACAAAAAAAAGGAAATCTAGAAGCTCAAAACACAGATCTGGAGATAATCAGAACATCTCCTTCAAGACAGACTAACACCTTCTATGTGGATCAAACTTCATTCATGGTCGTCTTCTTCTATCGGGGCCAGGGGTTCTCAAAGTTTTTGGCTGGGGACCCCCGGAAAATGCATTGGCCATGTGATGTCTCGTAAATAAATAATGAAACCGGATATAATCATTAAGGAACGTTTATGCATGTACTATTTGTACTATATGTAAACTCTTAATTTCCATTTTCCATTATCTTTTTTTTTTGAGTAGTGCAACCACTCCAAGGAACAGCAATGTCCGTGTCCGCCTATCTATGTGACGTTAACCCACCCACCTATGTGACTGTGAGCACGAGTATGACTATTAGTACCAGTAGGGGCGCTGTGGTGCCAGAGACAGAGAGAGAGAGAGAGAGTGCTGCACTGTTGCCTGCTAATGAGAGAGATGGGGGGGGGGGGGGGGGGGAGTTGCACCACTCAGTTCACACGGGTGTGATTTCTTTAATAATCTCAAAATAATTTGGCGACCCCCCCCCCCCCCCCCCCAGGTGGGGAACACCCTGATCTAGGCAATATGAAATGTATCATGTTCAAGGTGGAAACCGTGTTTGCACAATGGGGCATAAATAAGCATGTTGTTTTGCTCAGAGCAGATGAAGCTGTTCATTGGCAGAGGGTGACACGGTGACTCTGAGGGGGCCCTCTGTGACGTCTGCTGTTCGACGGACCATACTGTACATGTACGCCATCCTCTGACTTCAGAACAAACATCTGGTGCTGATAATACCGCAGTGGGCTGGCCTGGTGGTGACCCCAGCCACGCCAAGGCCCAGAACAGAACAGAACACAGCTAGAAGATCCTAGAACTCATTGACTGCTTTGATTTATTTTTTTAATAATTATTTTTTGGAAACAAACCTCCTCCAGCTCCAGCCCCCCCCCCCCCCCCCCCCCCCCTCCTCCTCACAAAATCAAAAATAATTATTAAAAATAAATTAAAACGGTAAATGACAAACCACGGTCTAAATGTGAAAATGTGAGCGAAAAAGTGTAAAAAGTGAAAGGTGTGTTGCATTAACACTATACTCTTCCTAACTTTACTTTAACTTTACTTTCCTCCCCATTTCGAAAAGTAAAGTTAAACGCGTTATACTCCCCACCCACGTCTGCTGCTCTAGGGTGTAAAGCAAGCTTACACAACAATCTCATCAGGTACAGCAGTCTGTCAAAGTCACAATGAGAACGAAGCCCTCTCTGCTCCGGGGCAGGACTAGGGCCACGACACCATGGGGATGTAGGTCACACACACTAATCAACTTTGGTGTTATGTAATAAGGGTCTGTCTGTTTCTGTATAGCTGATTAATTAGGTGGGGGTTGAATGGTCACTGTATTATAGCCTGTGTGTGCGTCAAGTGTGTGCGTGCGTATACATACAGGCGCACCTACCACTATAGTACATGTATAATTCTTGACATGAGTGTCAACTAAAGGCGTGTAATAATAATAATAATAAAACTTTATTTGTATAGCACCTTTCATGACATGAAATGCAGCTCAAAGTGCTTTACAGAGCTATGGAGAAAAAAAAAGAAAAGCATGGCAACGACATTAAAAAACAAGCAGTAATGCAATACAGTGAGGACATGAATAACAAAAAATAAAAGATCAATTAAAAGCAATGTTGTAGAAGTGGGTCTTGAGCTGTGCTTTAAAAAATGTCTACAGAGGCTGCCTGACGAAGGTACAGTGGGAGCTTGTTCCATGCCGACGGCCCGTAGAAGCAAAAAGCTGCTTCCCCGTATTTTTTTGTTGCCATTTTTTTAGGCAAAGCGAGCAGGCCAGCAGTGGAAGACCTTAGGGGGCGGTTTGGGACATATTTAGGCAGGCAGTCATGTAGGTAGGAAGGTGCGAGACCATTGAGAGCTTTATACACAAGTAAAATAATTTTAAAATCAATCCTAAAAACAACCGGAAGCCAGTGCAGTGAAGCCAAAACTGGAGTAATATGTTCTCTCATCTTAGTTCTAGTTAAAACTCTGGCTGCTGCATTTTGGACAAGTTGTAATCTGTCAGTTGTTTTCTTAGGCAGTCCTGAAAAAAGTGCATTGCAGTAATCAAGCCGAGAAAAATCAAAGGCGTGGATTAGCGTTTTTGCATCGTCCAAAGACAAATGGGCAATTCAGAATCAATAATGACCCCCAGTTCTTTACTGTACTGTTACTTTCTACAGTCAGGTTGACATGTAAGACATGCCTATATAACAGCAACGGGGAAATCAGCAGCACCGTCAGCAACAGATGACTGACCATGTTGGCTCTAACATAAAATGACTGACCATGTTGGCTCTAACATAAAATGACTGACCATGTTGGCTCTAAAATAAACTTAAAATGCAACATCCAATAACTGGTGTTTATCAGTGGTGGAAGGTAACTAAGGTGCATTTAGTTAGGCCTTGCATTCGAGCCTAGGGCAAGTGCTACGGGCTAAGGTGGAGTCTGAAGAGGTGGGTTTTCAGACTACAGCGGAAGATTGGAAGTGAGTGCAGTTCTGACTGCAATGGGAAGTTCATTCCATAGTTTTGGAGCCAGAAGGGAGAAGAGTTTGGGACGTGTGGAGCGCTGTCCACACGTGTTTAGCGAAGGTACATCCAGCTTCCCTGACGACGCATTGTGAGCTTGTAGATCTGCTATTTTCAAAAGATTCTTATACATTCGAAAACATTTGAAATGGGACATTCTGCATAAAGAGTACTTTTTGTACTTTTTATTCAAGTATACATTTTGAAGCCCGGGGCTTATACCGCGGTGTATTCCTATATTGCAGTATTGGTACTTTCATTTATTAGTAGAACCCTTTAGTACTTTTTTCCAAAACTGATGATACAACAACGGGTATTAAAATCAGCAGCACTGTCAATTGCAATACACGTTGGCACTCAAATTAAACGCAACTTCCAATAAACTGGTGGTGTTTATACAAATATCCCTGCATCACGAATGACGTATAATTTCAACAGTGCATGAATGGCATGAATAAGTAATGTGCATGTTTGGAGAGAGAGAGAGAGAGTTCTAGAAGCGTCACGGCATGAAGGAAGCGGTGAGTGTCTGGTGTTCATCCCCCTCGCCCCCCCACTGAGCAGGAGAAGGAGAAAAAAAACATTCTGTCAGGCTCTTCTTCATATACACCCCCCAGCCCAGAGACCCTAACGTGAAGCAGATGTTGTAGAGGGGAGATCCCCTAGCTAGCTCCTACGGTGTGGTGTGAATAGAGCCGAGTCTGCTGGGGGGGTGCTTAAACTCTCCACTCCACAGTCCAGAGCCAGATTCTGGACCTGCATGTGAGGACACGCAGGCGCACGCACGCACGCACACACTCACCAAAGTACCTATACCTACCAACCTAGTAAAACCGATCGCTTTCAAATGGGTGTCCCCTTTTTTTTGGGTATGTATTTTTTTTTTATAGCTAATATAGAGGTTATAAACATTATTATTAATATGAAATAAATAGGGCTGATAACAAAGAGAGCGTGCACCGGGAAACAGAGCTCTTTAATTTCCACCATATCATAGTGTCAACATGGGATATTATTGCACCAAGGGTGGGGGTGTGTGTGTGTGTGTGTGTGCACTGTGCACATGTTTGGAGATGACTCATAATTATCGTGCATCCTGGAGATATTGCTAGAGAACAAATGGACAAAGCACGTGAACTGTCCAAAGTGCACAACGCCTTATTAGACATGATGCAAGAATATGATTCAAGATTCGAGGCACAACCTTTTTAATGTTTTTTTTTTCTTTTGTGGCTTTCGCCTTTCTGGCACACTGCCAGACTGGATTAGCAGCCAAGGTGCCTGGACCGCTGAGCCACGGCCCAGGCCTCCAGGCACAACGTTTAATCATTTCCATCCATATCATATCCATATCATGATGTTATGATATTAGACATGGAAATTGTCTGTGATTTGGGATATTGTACTATTGTGATATATGGCATAAACGTGTTCTATGAAATATAAATATCGGATCTGGAAAACTCTGTATCTTCAGATACTCAAAATCAAATGATCGGAATCAGATCGGGAGCAAAATAACGTGTTACAGACACATAAGGGTCCATTTGTTTCCTAATATTATCATTTAGCTGGGGACCCCCTGAAACTCCCCGGACCCCACTTTGGGAACCAATGCCCTAGGGTAGGTATACCCTCACAAAAACATGCAGTAATCCTGGTCTCTATACTGCATCCTGCAGGTCAGCCGTGTCACCTGATGGAGGGGAAAGGAACTGGTTGGAATAACGCGCTCCTTCCACACACTACGTTCTACCGGGGAACCCCCCCCCCCCCCCCCCCTCTGCCAGGTGATAAAAAGCGGCCTGCTCACTCCCCATGCGTTGAAGGAGGCACGAGCTCAGTTCGGGGCTCTCCCCAGGTTGGCAGAGTAGCACCTGCAGGATTACAGTTGCAGCAATTGGCACTGGGTGAAAATAGGGGGTTACAGAATTGTGGGATAAAAATGTAGAGTGAGTGAGTAAATATGTAAATCAATAAATGTGTTGTGTGAAGTGTGTATAATGCACTGCATGCATGCGTGAGGGCGTGCATACGTGCCTGAGTGCGTGTTCAAGCGTCAAGCACTAGACAGCACTATAATTGTATTGTATATAGTCATAGCACGCCATAGTACATATGTATAGCATAGTAGTGAATATGTATAGTTTATTATGTATAGTGTATGTATAGTTTCATCTTATAGATATTCCACTGTTACCTTCTTAGCTTACGCATGTTTCATGATAAATGCTTTTATGTGATGTATTCCCATGCTTTTGTTCTTGCTTAAATGTAAGTCGCTCTGGATTAAGAGCGTCTGCTAAATGCCTAAATTGTAAATTGTAAGCATGCGTGTGTGTGTGTGTGTGTGTGTTAGACCTGCCTTAATAAATGTGGAAGTGTGCACGAATATTATGTTTGCACAGTTGCGTGTTGATGTATGTGTGAGTACAATAGGTAGACAGGCAACAGGCTGTGATTAAGATTAAGATTGTGCTATGTTTTATTACAGGGGGGTAGGTAGGTATGTGTTATTACAGGGCGAAGGACAGTAAATGACCACAGACTAACATGCACAGACTAGCAGGACATTGCATGCACCGTTGTTTATCAGTGTTAAGGCATTGTTTCAGGGTACTGTAGGCTGTGTTAGACCCTATAGCGTTACTTTGCATGATGCGTGCGTGTGTGTGCGCACGTGTGAGTGTGTGATAGAGAGACAGAGAGACACCCATTGTAAAAGACAGTAAGTACAGACAATTGGCTGATGTCCTGATATGATGAGCCTGTTTTTTGTGCTAAATGGTGTTTCAGTGGGAACCAGTTTTCCGGGATATTTAGGCCTATTCGGAAAGGGTGTTTGGGTTGAGATTTTCATAGTGAAACTTAGGTCACTTTCCTTCTTAATAGCTATAGCCTTTAATATAATAGCTGTTTGGGCCTCTTTTTTCCCTTTCTAATTATTTTAACCCTTTTTAATCCTCCTCTGGGAGGATAGCGCTTCTGTACTCCCAGGTGCCCGCGGCCCGCCCCAGTATACGTTCAGCCTATAGTGTCAATTGGATGTTTTAGAGTACTTGAGGGTGGTATGGGCCCGAGTAACCGATACCAGTATCGGAACAACTCTAGATAGAAACGTACAATATTGTGACTGTCATATTACGGTTATGTATAGATCTGTGAATCTTCCCCCCTAAGATACAGTGTACGTGTCACAAGGAAAACGTAGGAGAAAATGAAGAGATTTTAACGTCATACTTTTACTCGGCGTCTCTATTCTGGGGGGGAACATTCACCAAAAATTGCAGATCTATACAAGCTCACAACACGTCACAACGTGTAGATTGGCTATTTTGGGGTGAAGATGTTCGGCGAGGTCCGTCTCACTAATTATAGAGGGTTTAAACTGGTTTAAATATTAGATATAAAGATTAGATATTGACAAATTCTAAATATTATCAAAGTATTCTGCCGCAGCCCTGGACCTTCATCACAGCACAGTGAGCACACGCACGCACACACACACACACACACACACACACACACACACACACACACACACACACACACACACACACACACACACACACACACACACACACACACACAGAGAGAAGTGGGTTTTGGGTGGGGATGGGTGAAACCACACAGAGAAGTGGGTTTTGGATGGGGATGGGTGAAACCACACAGAGAAGTAGGTTTTGGATGGGGATGGGTGAAACCACACAGAGAAGTAGGTTTTGGATGGGGATGGGTGAAACCACACAGAGAAGTAGGTTTTGGATGGGGATGGGTGAAACCACACAGAGAAGTAGGTTTTGGATGGGGATGGGTGAAACCACACAGAGAAGTAGGTTTTGGATGGGGAATCGGGTGAAACGGTGAAACCGCACAAACACACTGACCTTCCTTGTCCAATTTGCTGAAGCACTGATTCATGCCCATCATTTCATATCACTGTAGCGATTAAGGAACCTTTGATCTCTGGGTTTGTAGCTCGTCCGTTAACGAGACACAGCTAGTGAAAACGCATCATTAAAAACTAATTTAATCCTTTAATCCAGGAGAGGAATTCAGATCTCATGCTGTCACTGATCCACAGTGCACACAAAACAAACGCGCGCACGCACGCAGGCACGCAGGCAGGCAGGCAGGCAGGCAGGCAGGCCCGCAGGCAGGCACGCAGGCAGGCAGGCACACAGGCAGGCAGGCACACAGGCAGGCAGGCACACAGGCAGGCAGGCAGGCACACAGGCAGGCAGGCAGGCACACAGGCAGGCAGGCACACAGGCAGGCAGGCACACAGGCAGGCAGGCAGGCAGGCAGGCAGGCACACAGGCAGGCAGGCCCGCAGGCAGGCACGCAGGCAGGCAGGCACACAGGCAGGCACACAGGCAGGCAGGCACACAGGCAGGCAGGCACACACACACACACACACACACACACACACACACACACACACACACACACACACGTACGTTTATACTTATACGCAGTATCTAAATAGCCATGAACTTGATGGTGCGTAGCATTTGTTCATGCAGAGGACTGATTGTGAGGAGGCCGGGTCTTGTTTCGTCCCTCTCTCTCTCTATGCACTGATAGAGTGCGGTAGAAGATTGTTCCACCGTAGAAATTGGATTATATTTTCCTTTGACCAATTTATTAATAGGTCATCTGCAGAGAGCACACATTATTCTTGTTTTCCTCCAGATCAGTGGTTTTCAACCCTTTTCACATCAAGGACCATTCTTTTTGGGGCATTTGAGCCACAGACCATCATTTGATGAGATTTACATTTGGGCCCTATATTTTTTCACCATGCTATACTATACCCCTTATCCCTAAAGAAGCGCGTGCGTGCGTGCGTGCGTGCGTGCGTGCGTGCGTGCGTGCGTGTGTGAATGTAATGCACAATATATGTAAATTTGTAAAGTGCTGTATTAATACAATTACCATTTAGCAAAGTGCAGAAGAATGTAAATGATCCAGTGGATATTCAGGTTATTCAGCCATTGTGTGTTGTTGTTCGTTGGATCGGTGACTGTCTGCCACCCAGATACCATACCGTGATCTTATACCAGTTTGTCTTGTCTAACATCGGATTGTGGTTTCCACATGCCTTACCGCTCCCCTGAAACTACTTCCTCTGATAACTGGAACCTGACTTGATCTCTGACCAAAACCCATGCAGAAGAGCAATGATTTGAAATGAATGAATACACCAGAAGAAGCAGTTCACATATAGCTATACGTACAACACAACTCATCAGGTCAACTTTACAGCAGACAGACTAAAAGGCTATGGGGGATCTCTCTCTGTTTTGGTCCACAAACAGCAACCAGAAAGATTTGGCTACAATATAAATACATTTAGGAGATGAACCCATCACAATTTAAAATCCTCCATCCTAGGCAATTCATTTTAACTACGGCCGGGTCTTTTGCAGGGTCGTTACAATACAAAGATTACAATTACATTTCATTGTTAATGCGTGTACTGTTTATTGATTGACATTTTCGTTTTTTTGCTTTTGAGGGGCGCTAGCCCCTCCTATGTCCAGCTTTGAGGGTCTGTGTATAAAGCAAAAACATTGAAGACAAAAGTGAGGATGCAAATTGTGTTTGGCCAGAATGAGATAATGTATGATGATACAGGGGCAGCGGTGGCCGAACGGTTTGCGGAGCGGTCTTGATATCGGAAGGTTGCTAGATCGTATCCCCGGACCGGCACGTTAAAATTACCACTGCTGAAGTGCCCTTGAGCAAGGCATTGAACCCCTACCATGTTCTTGAGCTTAGTCCAGTTACCCTGGGTAAACATAGTACCTTTGCTTTAACTTTGCTTTGCTTTACTTATAAAAGCGCCCCTCAAAAAGGGCATAGGTAAACACAAACATTGAAGACAAAAGTGAGGACACAAATTGTGATTGGCCACAATAGATGATGTATGATGATGTATGATGATAAGAGCTTCACACGGGTGTGATTTTTTTATAAAACATTTATTATCTTGGAGGTCACGATCACAGGGCCCTAAAATGTTTATTTGTTTATTGGACCATTACATTGACCTCACTTTTCTCGTAAATCTTTACGAGAAGTCGTCAGGCTTTCTGAGCACCAATCTTCCTTTCTTCCCTCCGTATACTCCCTCTTCCCACTTCCCTTTCATATCCATCCCATTCTGTCCAGAGTTTACACAAGACAAGAGTCAACGACGCTGTCAGTTACTGGGAAGTCAGAGGTCAAGAAAGTCCACAGAAAAGGGAGTTAGAATCTCAAAGAAGGGGATGTTTTCCAGATTGCCTCATTGGGTCATCATTAGGCCTATTCGGATGTGTGCCCGTATAATCACGTGTGTCGGCTCACTCATACATGAGATACAAATCAATATATCAGTTAACGTGAGTTTAATGGAAGGTTCGGTAAAGTAAGAGAATGGAATAAGGGGTAACGGTGGGATAGGAATAGATATTTCATTTTATGTTTTAGCTCTTCCACTCGTATATTTCAGTCAAATAATGCCTCGGCTTGATACAATTTGTTGCAAGTATAGTATTGTGCAACAAATTAAATGAAGCGTTTAACATTATTTTAGCTTGATCCATTTGATGGACTTATATTATTATTATTATATATTTTTTTTTAATATATTTAAAAATCAATTCCCATGGACCACCAACAGGCCTGATTATTGGTTGAGAAACAGCATATATATAGACATGGGATGTATTATAGCAAAGTATTACCAAAGCACCAATCTGTCATCTGAGAACCCATTGAGAGACCACCAAAGCACAAGTCTCTCGAGACAGACTGTTGACTTCACAAGCAAATTCAAAGGAAAAGAGGGTGGTGTTTTTTTCCTTTATTTTTTGCCGATGGGTTCTCAGATTGCCAAAGCACTGATCTTGGCCCATATATCCCCTCCCAGCACAACAGTGGTCCACCACCCCAGGTTGATTCCTTTGCCAGGGTGGGTGTGGTGGTCCCTGGACTCGAGCTCGGGTCCAACATCTTAACCACTAGACCAAAGGGATATCCCTTATATGGACTGGGGGAGATATTAGACTTTTGAGACCATCAGGCATGAGGTTCTGAACCACTGCTACACCTGCATGGTTTACAAATCAGAGATAAATCACTGATAGTGCAGGAACCCCTTTTGGTGTAAGCATTATGTTATTCTTTAACTATTGGAAAATAGCAGATCTACAAGCTCATAGCGCGCCACCGAGTGGCGCGCTAAGAGCTTGTAGGTCTGCTATTTTTGAAAAATCGAAGAACGACTGACATAGAAACATAGCTTTTTCAGAAAACTGTCAGGATGTAGAAGACATTGTTAGAATCTGATCTCAGGTCAGAATGGGTTAAATACAGTGAGGTGACAGGGACTCTTGCATGTTGCTTTGTAACTGATATTAAATAAATCGTGAGGTGACAGGGTCTCTGTAACTGAGAAGTAAGACCAAAGGAAGGAGTGACTGTGCACACACACAGACATGACATCCGTTCACTGTGAAAAAGTGAAAAAATGTTACACAAGATTCACAACGCATAACACAGGTCGGAGGTCACACATTTTGTAAATACGGCGGTTTTACGGCTGTTTTAAGGCTTTAAAGGGATTGTGACATTAAAAAAAGGTCTTTGTAATTTTTCTTAATTTGTTTTTAGGTTTTCTGAGATCAATTGCACCCAAAACAAAACCCTGAACTTTTAACATTCAGTATATTACAATGGAAAAGTAAGCAAAAGCAGACGTTTTCTGTTATTTTAAGTGGTTTTCAGCGGTTTCCCACTGATTGACTTTTGATTGCTTGAATACTTTATTAACAGATTGCAGAAAATACAAGGTCTGCTATAAGATCTTGTATTGTACTGCTAAGAAAACCCCAGAAAGCCTGTTGCTTGTTTCCATCGGGGTCCAACCCATTCTGACCGGGCACCCATTTTGGTGTCGGCATCATGTTATGCTTTAGCTATTTAAAAATATCAGATCTACAAGCTCATATCGCGCCACCGAGTGGCGCGATACGAGCTTGTAGGTCTGCTATTTTTGAAAAATCGAAGAGCGACTGACATTTTTAGAATCTGATCTCAGGTCAGAATGGGTTCATCAGACCAGTGTGTGTCCAGTGGAAACCTCGTATGAATCTGATCTCAGGTCAGAATGGGTTAATTCATACATGCCTGGTTCTCTTTTCTACGTGGACATTGAGCTGTTATAGTTTTCTAATAAAGCTACGCCAAAGTCTTTTATTGACGTATTAAAGGGCCTGGTAAAAGAAATATACAGCCTGCAGCTATCTATCTGTGATATCAGACCCACTTTCCTCCCTTCGCTCCTAATAGCCAGATAGACCAGTGGTTCCCAAATCAACATTTATTAGGCCACGGACCCCCCATTTGAAAACATATGACAGTGACCCCGTCGATAAGGGAGGATTTTTACGGCTCCAGCAGTGATTCCGAAACATATTAATTTCAAGGACCCCCCCATGTTTCACACGCATTATGCAACGGACCCCCCGATGTAATGGCATTTCTATCTCTGGTACCCCAATTTATATTGTAAAACCACTGTTAATGTAACTCTGGTTCCATTTGTACACTCTCTGAGTTACAGACCCATAAGGGTCCATTTGGTTACAAAATGATTATTTAGCTGGGTCCCCCCTGGAACTCCCTCAAGTACCCCTGGCCCTGGGGGTCCCCGGACCCCACTTTGGGAACCACTGAGGTAGACAGTGTGTGAATAGATCGAAGAAGGGAGGGCTTGGCGTCCCGAAGATAATGGGAGGAGCTCTCTCTCTCTCTCTGTCTCTCTCTCCCCCTCCAGGAAGTTGGCTGCTGTTTAAATGCACAGGGACACAGTGCTGCTCCTTAGTTCTGACGGGTTAACACGGGGACAGGACAGCATCGCAGTATTTTGGAACCTTTTCCCTCCTTCCTTCCATTGCACATTTCCACGCAGACAGAAAACTCACCCCCCCCCCAGAAAACCGACAGCAAAAGCAGAGCCATGTGTGGTAAGTAGCCTAAATAAGAGGGTATTATTATTATTATAGCCTACTTTAGTTTTCGTTGTGTTTTGGTGTTATGATTATTTATGAGTGCGAAATTATACGCACGGAAAATGCCTTGACAGCCGGGAGGCTATCATCTGCTGTCCTGCTCCACGACAGTGTTGTATATGTTTTTTTTTGCCAGTAGTTAAACCAGCCTATACAACTCGTTGGAATGCTGGCGTTTTGGCGTAAAAAGCCAGCCGACCATTACATCAGCCGAGTGCAAACATAAAAAGGCATCACTTTTAGTTTAAGATACCGGTACGTAGGCTACACAGATTTAGATTACGTTTTAAGAGGATGACACATCTCTCATCATCCCTCGTGTGATTTCCCTAGTGTTCAAAATTATCCACATTCATAGTATATAATATATATATAGGCTTAATTGTAATTTAGGCAGTAGGTAATTTTTTTTATGTAGACATATAGCACTCTGTGTATACTCATAGCTTCACTGTAGGCTACAGTTTCTACTGTTATTAGACAGATGCTGTGCGTTCTTATAATCTTTTAACTTCCTTGTGATTCTTGATGACAATGTTTTAATTAATATGTAGCGCCTATTTGATGTATTAATTTACCATGTGTGTTGTTACTGACTGTTGCTCTGGATTATAATTAAGAGCGTCTAAAAGCCTAAATTGTAGAGGCTACTTTTTACTTGTGCTGATCTGGCACAACTTTCTCTCAGTTTATGACGGGTTGGTCCCGGTTGGTTGGTTCCCTGGCTGTAGGGGTTAAACTCTACATGTGTGCGTGTGTGAGTGTGTGTTTGTTTGTGTGTGTGCGCGTGTGTGTGGCGCTGCTACGTGTCAACGTGCGTGCGTGTGTGTGTGTGTGTGTGTGTGTGTGTGTGTGTTTCTGGGTGTTGACGACAGGTCAGTGATATCAGTTTACCACCATCATCATCACACGGAAAAGAATGGGGGGATAGTAGGCTACATGCACATGATCATCCCTTTCGGGACTCTCTTGGTTACCTTTTCTGTATTTTGGGACGTCGGTTTAAGGTAACCATGCAGAGGGTCCCGAAATGGGCTCACCACCAGCTATAATATAGGCACGCACTGTCTGCATGTGGCTGGGTCAGCTGCTGGGTCGGGGTGGGGATGAGTTATTGGGGATGCGCGGAATATATGGAAACGTAATGCAAATAAATGGTATAGTCTATTAGTCAGTGGCGTGCACAGACATTTAGAGGGGCAGGTGCTCAAGTGAAAAAAAGGGCACCTTGTGCAGCGCATTTTGGGGCGGGAACCCATTTTGGTGCTTTAGCTATTGAAAAATAGCAGATCTACAAGCTCATAGCGCGCCACCGAGTGGCGCGCTACGAGCTTGTAGGTCTGCTATTTTTCTTTAATCGAAGAACCACTGACATAGAAACATAGCTTTAGATTGTGGGGGGCCTAAAGATAATATAGTAGAAGCGTTTTTTTATCAAGATTTGATCAATGTCACCATATGGTCCACACACTACACATTTTTAAGAGCGAAATTGCCAAAGGGGCAGGAGGTGCTCTAGCACCCCCTAGTGTCTATCTGTGCACGCCACAGGGTATAGTGTTATTAATGTCCCGTCCCAAGACTGCTTGTTCTGTCCTCCTCGACGAGAAAGAGAGCTTTAAGCAGCCCTTCCCTTAATTCCTCCACAGAGTCCGCACGTATAGGCATGCAGGGGCCAATGTGCAAATGGACATTCACCGCCTATAGACTCATTAGACTGTCAATGGCCACCTGTGTGTTGCTCAGTAGCCTACTAGTACGATACTAACCCGTCTAGCCCCCCGGTCAACTCAGCTCCTCTGACTTTTTGGAACATTCCATCGCGCACGTAGGCTGCTGTACACGGGAGAAGAGAGAGAGAGATGGGGGGGGGGGGGCACTCGGTGGGAGAGTTTAATTGGGCCGGTTGTGTGTGTGTGTGTGTGTGTGTGTCAGGCCCGGCGCCACGGGGGGGCAAAGGGGGTGTTTGCCCCCCTAAATCAACCTCTTTGCCCCCTTAGATAAAATAGTTACAGACAAAACAATGGTACATTTCCGAAGGAAGCCAACGAAATCGTGCGCCTCTGCCCTCTATAGATATGCAAATGTGGCGCATTGTCTTCATGTCCAATACCTGCCCCCGATTGCCCCCTCTGTCATTTCATCCTGGCGCCGGGCCTGGTGTGTGTGCGTGCGTGCGTAAGTGCATGCACACGATACCTTTGTCCAAATACCCGAATGTCAATATCGTATTATCATATTGTGGGAATTAAAACAAATGTTGACACAATGATGTTTCTGATACATAATCCTCAGTAATGCCTGTATAATAACTAAGTGGGTATATATTATAAAGGCAAATATTGCCTATATAGTGGAACAGCTAACAATCAGACAAGTTAACATATATACCATGCAGCCTTTAAAATCAGGAAAAGACAACATTACAAGTTAACCCCAGACAATATGGGCCCTATCTTGCGTCACCCCTTGCACAGTTTGCACACCTCAACACAGGCAAGGAGCGGGTGTTCCGACGGCTATATCACACGAAAAACTGTACTGATAATATGGTATATGAATATGATGACAGTTCATCGTTCGCTCGCTCGCTCTTATGGCCGGCAGTGTAGATTTTACCATTTTTGAGGGGCGCTATAGCCCCTCCTATATGCACAGCTTTGTGTGTTTGGGGCGACTGTGGCTCAGGAGGTAGAGCAGGTCGTCCAATGATCCGTGGGTCGGCGGTTCGAATCCCGGCTCCTCCTCCTGTCCACATGTCCACGTGTCCTTGGGCAAGACACTGAACCCCAAATTGCTCCTGATGTGCTGGTTGGTACCTTGCATGGCTTCCACCGCAATCGGTGTATGTGTGTTGTGTGTGAATGGGTGAATGTATAATGCACTATGTAAAGCACCTTGGATAAAGGCGCTATATAAAATGCACCATTTACCATTTTATATAAAATGCACTATTTATATTTGTGTGTATGAGCACGGAACATGTGTTTGTAGCATGCATGGAATGTGATGATTTGATTGGCTGAGCACGGAATCTAATGATGTATGATGATAAGAATGTGCCCCTCACTTCACACAGTTGTGAATGTGAGTTTTTTTCTTTTTACTATTTTGAAAAACATTTTAAAATAGTTCAACTAGCCGATATACATCGACGCGTAAAAAAGGCAAATGGGTAAAGGGCAGGATATACTGTAGCATACATCAAGTCCAATATCACAATATCGATATAATATTCATGTTTTGTTCAGTCCTATAGCAGCGCAGGCAGCAACTGATCAGGCTTTTACTTTCCTTTGCTAATGGAGTGGTTTGAAGACGGCAATAATAGAAAACATAATATCCGCCTCCTGGCCGTTCCGGCCTGCCTGTCGGAGACAATGTATAATGTTTTAGGGTCAGAGCTGGAGAAAGATAATGCTGGCTGCGGCTGCTATACGTGCATTCTTTTGAATGATGTAAGCTTGGCCTACAGGGAGTTGACCGTCCATCCGAGAGAGGCTTATTGAGGTTTTATTTTTCTGTTTCCTTCTGTCTCTCTAAAAGGGATCTTTGCTTACCTGAATTACCAAGTGCCTCGCACCAGGAAGGAGATATTTGAGACGCTGGTGAAGGGCCTGCAGAGACTGGAATACAGAGGCTACGATTCAGCAGGTAAAATGCTGAACCTTACACACGCACACACACACGCACACACACACGTATGCACACGCACACACACACACACACACACTAGTGCTGCACGATTCTTGCTCCAATTTAGAAATGAGATCTCATAGGTGTCTGAATCTAGATCAAGATCTTTTTTTGATTAATTGTGCAGCACTAACACACACAAGAGCGCACGCATGCACACGCGCACACACACACACACACACACACACACACACGCACTCACACTCACACACGCGCACACGCACACACACACACACACACACTTTAACAATTTATTTATGTCCACACAGAGGAAATTGCATACAAGGACATAAATAGTTCGGGTACAGCAAAGTTACATCCACAAAATCAAGGAATATGTCCTCCGTCACGATACAACAAGAATGTCATCCAGCATTCCATGGGCACAAGTAGTGTAGGCATACACTCACACTCACACTCTCACACACACACACACACACACACACACACACGCGCACGCACACACACACACACACACACACACGCGCACACACACACACTTACAGTTGCCAGAGGATCAGCTGTGTCAGTTCCATCTGGTGTACGTGCCGGTGCATAAGAGTAAAACATATCTTGGTTTGGCTTCCCTCCAGACAATGCAGCTGCATAGACCATGACAACAGTGGAATAGTGATAGAAAGTACTTAACAATATCAAAGAAAAGAAGAGAGTATGTGGAGTTAGTACGTTTTATGTCAGATGCAGATACCGTCCTACCACATTCTTGCCTAAGTGACTATACACTGCATGGTGTAATTTACATGTATGGAAGAATGATGTGTCTGACAGGACAGGTCAGGCCAGAGGAGTTCAGTCAGGTTGTCAGACCTGTTCAGTCCTAAGAACAGAACAGTACACAGTCATGCCTGGAATGTTTCACCCATAGAGTATTAAAAGGATAGGGACTGAACCATGAACCGTCTACTTCCGCATTTCTTTAATTTGGACACCAAACATTTGGTGGCACGGGGGTTGCCTCGTCTTAACCAAGGAAGCTCTGAGAAGGAAGGGAAGTGGTCACGTGACTGGGCTGCGCCATGACACTTTCATGGACACTTTCATGGGAGCCAAACTCACACAGGAAGTGCAATGAATACATGGCAATGAATGGAGCCGGCTGGACCAGCTCATAACAAACATTATTCATGAACAATTGTGACCTTTTGAAAAGTAATCACTTCTGGAAAATAACAGAAGACATATCACAGGTTGTTTTCTAATCACTTACTTTTCGATGTGCACAGAGTGCACAGTATATAATTTTATCTGAGGATCTAAACAGCAGCAGGTATCGTTTCTGGCTCCGAAGTATCGCGATATTTGGCTGCCAGACAGGAAATGGTGGGAAGTCTCACGATACTTGGTGCGTTCAGAAATGTACTTTTTACTATTTTTATAGAGATACCATACCTCTATAAAAATTACACAGTGTACACGTCGAATAACAACACAGCAGACAATAATGTGTTACATGTCTTATTGTCTTCTGTTATTTTCCAGAAGTGATTTCTTTACAAAAGGTCTCAATTGTTCATAAATAATGTTTTGTTCATGAGCTGGTCACTGAGCTCTCATTGACTCCAATGCATTCTGCCAAACTTCCGGGTAGTTTGGCTCCCATGAAAGTGTCCATGAAAGTGTCATGGCGCAGCCCAGTCACGTGACCACTTCACTTCCTTCTCAGAGCTTCCTTGGTCTTAACTCCACGGGTCTGCCACTAGGGCCCGAGCGCCTCAACGTTGGAGAGCCTCACTGGGTGCTTGAGATTATCTAGTTAGGGGCCCTAACTGTAGGGCACAGGGTCATCACACATTGGCCCATTTAGACCAGATTCTACAATTTAATGCCTTCTAAATCTTTTCTGAGAAACCTATGTTTTTATATTAGTCGTGCTCAAACTTTTTCATGTCAAGGACCCCAACACTTTTATGTAAATGGCCGCGGACCCCCATCTGAAAATATGTTGTACCAGGGACCTCCCTATAAGCAAAGATTTGAGTTTAAAATTAAAACGTTAGCTGTGAAAGAATATATATATATATATATACTGTATTCAAAGATTTGCACACGTTTTCACGATTTTTCTTTTTAGCTCAAGACCCAAGAGAGACCCAAACTAGTGAAAAAACAAATGTACAAGCTCGCAACGTGGCACGGTTCTCAATGTATTATTTAAAAGTAAACATGTGTATCTCTAATACACATGTTCCTTTCTGGTTAACTATTTAGTGACGCGCATGTGAGCTTTCCTTCATTAGTATTTATGATAGGCTGTAAATACCAACTTTACAACTTCATTACACCTTTTTTTTTTTTTTTTTTTGCATCTCTCTTTGTCATGATGGAAAAAACGGTTTGATTCTATGTTTACAGTTTTGCAGTCAAGTACAGTCGGGGATAGATACTAATATGCTAACATGCTAACAATAGGTACAGAGGATAGACTCTATCCTCTATAGTCTACAGTGTAGAGTACAGTCCTTATAACCTCTGAACCATTATGCTTTTACCAATCCCTTTTAACTGATTGATATTTATGTCTCCATGCCAGAGTTCACACACACATACTGTACATGTGCGCGCGCGCGCACGCACTCACGCATGCACACACACTGTACACTTGCATACATGTATGCTTACAAACATGCACACGCACACACACACACACACACACACACACACACACACACACACACACACACACACACATTATGCAAACACAGCTCTATATTTGTTCATCCTAGTCAGCAGGATGAAGCCATTACTATAAAAGCTTCTTTCATAGCCCTTAGAACTCTGTGTGATACACACACACACACACACACACACACAGTCACACACACACACACACACACACAGCCACACTCACACACGTGTGCATGCACACACACACGCACTCACAAGCTGTAGTATACCTTCTTTACCTGCCAGTTGATATTCAGTGAGCTCAGCGTCGGAGGCAAAGACATTCACCTCTCTGACATTACAGTAATCTGACCCTGTTTTTAGCTCCAGTTCATAAATATATTATATTAGTATAACGCACAAATATTGTACTTTTACTACACTACAATCATTTCACAACGTACTACCGGTATAGTTACTTTGTAGATTTGTATTATTATGACAAAACATACATTTTGTTTTACCACCGGGCATTTGAAATGGCATTGTGAGCTTGTAGATCTGCTATTTTCAGAATATGTGTATATACATTTGAAAACATGAAATGGGGCATAATGTGGGTCGTGGGTCAAACAAACCCACTGTTACTGATACAGTCGTCGTGAGTGAATAATTTAAATAATAATTGTTTGTTTGTTTTCTAGGCGTGGCTGTGGACGGTCCTAAAAACAACAAAGACAACAACAACAACAGCATCTGTCTGATCAAGAAGAGAGGAAAGGTGAAGAATCTAGATGAGGAGCTATACAGTAAGTTTATGGATATTACAGTACGGTACTATATACTGTACTATTTATTGATGTTAACACCGAGCCCATTACATTCCATGATAATATTACTTATTTTGTTTGTAACAGGATTGTACTATAGTTAAGCCACCGTTATGTCTTTGTAGCCAGTTAGTCGGCTAATGTAAGTCACCATTACAAACCCATTTTGACCTGAGATCAGTTTCTATGTCAGTGGTTCTTCGATTTTTCTAAAATAGCAGACCTACAAGCTCGTAGCGCGCCACTCGGTGGCGCGCTATGAGCTTGTAGATCTGCTATTTTTTAATAGCTAAAGCATAACATAATGCTAACACCAAAAGGGGTTCCCGCCCCAAAATGGGTTATTAAGCTGACCACCACAAATAATTGCGATTCACGATTTCATTGTTTTTTACGCATTTAAACGTTACTATTTGTGTTTGCCTTTTAGCGTTCATAATCACAAATTGCACAGGGGCAGATATGACAAATAAATAACTTAAATCTAAAACTTTAAATCACTGACACATTTAATGATTTTTTATAAAAAACAAGACATTTTTGTCAGGTGAAACAAACGCTGTCTCCGTTGTGCACCCATCCTGCTCTCCAGTTTGCTCATAACATTAGGCAGTGTTATCAGGCGCTCCGCTGAAGTGTTTATATATGCCTATGGTTGAGAGTGTGGTCTGGGCATTGCACTTCTGCCGTGCCCGTGTCTTAGCTTAGGACTGGAGGCAGCCAATCATGACTAGGTCGCTACTACGCGATTGGCTGGCGGCGTTTAGGCGGCTCCCATTGGCTTAGGCAGCGTTTTGGCGGCTCCCATTGGCTTAGGTGGCATGGGGGGGGCGACTCCCATTGATGACTAGGTCGTTATTAAAAGCGGGACTGTTGTATGTCAGGTTTCACCTGAAAAAAAGATTATTTTTTTGAAAATGTATTGACCTTTTCCAACATGGAAACGATTGACAATTATGCGAAAAACAAATAATTGCGATTATCTCAAATGATTGCAACGATTTTATGTAACAATTGTGACGGGTCTAAATGCAAGCATCGTTTTTTTTTTTCTGTGTTTTTCCCCAATCAGAAAAAGACTCGGACTTGGACCTGGACGTGGTGCTGTCCACACACTTTGGTCTGGCTCACACACGCTGGGCGACGCACGGAGAACCCAGCGCCGTTAACTGCCACCCGCACCGGTCAGACAAGGACAACGGTAACTAACCCATTCTGACCTGAGATCAGATTCTAAAAATGTCTTCTACATCCTGACAGTTTTCTGAAAAAGCTACGTTTCTATGTCAGTCGTTCTTCGATTTTTCAAAAATAGCAGACCTACAAGCTCGTAGCGCGCCACTCGGTGGCTTGTAGATCTGCTATTTTTCAATAGCTAAAGCATAACATGATGCTAACACCAAAATGGGTTCCCAACCCAGAATGGGTTAATAGATAAAATGGCCAGTCTACAAGCTCACAACGTGTCAATGTAGATTGGCTAGTTAAACTATTCAAAAAATGTCTTTCAAAATAGTAAGAAAAGGTAAAGAGGTTTAGGGATAACGGGTTCAGAGGTGACGGAAATGGAGCCCATACTGTGTGTGTTTGCACCAATATATAGGGCAGGGGTGGCAGACGACCTATTCTGGTACATGATCACTCAGACATTTTCCAAGCCTGGCGAGGAGAGTCGTGACGTAAACCTTTACAACTTACTTTAGGCTTCTAATTACCGTAGTAGACCAAAAAAAAAAGATAGGTATACCCACAGCAGATAATAGAGTGTTATTAACATTTTGGAACAAAACACTTTGGAACAAAACAAAACTAGAAAAGGATTGTCGACATTTCATGAAGGTAGAACGGTCATTTTGATACTTCGTCTATCATCTGCTCCTTGACGGTAGTATAGTGTTCTGGTGCTGCATCGTTCACACGGGCAGATGCAAAGATACAGACTACCGTTCATTTTCAATGCATATACATCTGACTGTTTGTAGCTGCCGCGAAAGCTCAATCGGCTACAAAGCTATACACAAAAGTTGGGCTATAGCTTCAACTTCAGCTACAAAATACAAAGCTATACAAATTCTCTGCGCAGCTCTGTGTCTTTGAATCTTTTGCATCTGCCAGTGTGAGGAGCAGAGATCCTGCACCAAAGATCTATGAGCATGGGCTGCGTCTTTGCCACGTTTAGTTTGCAGGAAGGCCTTTAATATCACACCAATGCACAAGACACGTCTACAACAACACCACTGTCTTTGTGCAAATGTAATGTAATTGCACCGGATTTAGAACAAATCCCCACATTAAAAAAAAACATAAAACAGAACAAGCAAACAGTACCTTACATAGGAATTAGGAAACGAAGCATTAAAAACATACACACACACACACAACTGCAAAGTCATTGGTATCTGCTGTCACGTGATAATTGTCAACGTAAGGAATGTGAAGGAGCGTGAAAGGACATCCCCCGGCTTTAAATGACATTTAAATGTAATGTAAGGAATGTGGAGGAGCGTGAAAGGAAAGGACACCCCCCCTTTAAAATGACATTTAAATGGCATGTTCTGTAAGAGTAGACAGACACCAGGGCCCTGTCCCGCACCCTCGAGAGACCCCGGAAAATAAATCCCTGTTCATTTTCCTCATAGACTTTTCAGAAAGTATTTATTTATGAACGTCTGCTAAATGCCTAAATTGTCCATCAGCACATGGCACTATAAAGTGTCATGTGGTTAACCCATTCTGATCTGAGATCAGATTCATACGAGGTTTCCACTGGACACACACTGGTCTGATTAACCCATTCTGACCTGAGATCAGATTCTAAAAATGTCAGTCGTTCTTCGATTTTTCAAAAATAGCAGACCTACAAGCTCGTAGCGCGCCACTCGGTGGCGCGCTATGAGCTTGTAGATCTGCTATTTTTCAATAGCTAAAGCATAACATGATGCTAACATCAAAATGGGTTCCCGTTCAGAATGGGTAAATATGCAAATTTACTGGCCGGTTTCACCCACTCACAATGTCACTGCATAACCTTGACTTAAAGGGATATTTCACTTTAAAAAAAGCTTTTGGTCATTTCATCGTCTACTCGGGCTTATGTGAACAAACACCCCAGACAGTTTTTAAGTTGCTTGATTCAGTAATTACATATTTCATACTAATTTTAGTTGCCCCGCCCCCTTCCTATACAAACCCATTGTAGCTTTTTATTAATTAATTAATTCATTTGTTTCATCCTATCTTTTCAGAATTTGTTGTCGTCCACAATGGCATCATCACCAACTACAAAGAGCTGAAAAAGTACCTGGTAAGTGACCTTATGTTAAGTAAGGGATAATATCTGGCTAGGTGGTCATTGTCAGGAGATAATTCACCGACAGGGAGTTTAACCCATTCTGACCTGAGATCAGATTCATACGAGGTTTCCACTGGACACACACTGGTCTGATTAACCCATTCTGACCCGAGATCAGATTCTAAAAATGTCAGTCGTAGCAGACCTACAAGCTCATAGCGCGCCACTCGGTGGCGCGCTATGAGCTTGTAGATCTGCTATTTTTCAATAGCTAAAGCATAACATGATGCCAAAATAGGTTCCCGTTCAGAATGGGTTAACCACATGAGGCGAAGCCGAAGGTGAATTATCTCCCGACAATGACCACCTAGCCAGATATTATCCCGCTTATTACATGGCTACCTAACATAAATGAACACATTGACTCAACAAAAAAAGTATTCCATAAGTTGGCGCTGGCTGCGTCTGGCCAGCTGCAGGGCTGCAGCACTGTCGGAAAAAAACAATGAAGTGAGTTGATCAAATAGAATACATTTTCGGGTTTAAACTGCTTCGTCTATTTCTCGCTCAAATGTTTTCAAAAACATTTTTGAGAGCAACGTTTAGCTGTAAATGACATTGTGTGTCACTAGTGTGTGTGTGTGTGTGTGTGTGTGTGTGTGTGTGTGCGTTTACACGGCTGTCATGTTGGAAACGGCAGTGAATCAAGCGGTGGCGAAAGCCGCGCAGCTGGTGCTCAGAGGGTTTGATTATTAGGCAGAGGTCTGTTATAGAGCGGAGCGGTCTGTTATCAACACATAACTCACCGCTGAATTTGGCGATTGACCAATCGGAATCGAGCATTAAACCAAGCTGTGTAATAAATATATATATATATATACACACCACCTGGTCCTAGTATACCGTACGGCTAGTGCTCTCACCTTTGTGCCAGTAGCCGACAGACTCCAGAACCATCCCCATATGACACCTCTTTAAGACCGGTCCTGTCTATTTACTGATATTGAGTTTTGCTCTATACGGCCATGATGGCTGCATCATGGACTTTGGCTCACTTGCACATGAACTAGTAGGATGTTCCATTGCCAAAACGTTGACAGATGCCTGTTGAGGATAAGCGTTGAGAGAGGCCGTTTGATAGATAACAGTGACAGTAACAGACACGGCACATAATTCATCCAGATACTCACTGGTGAAGGTCGGCCCGCACTGTATGTTTATTCATTCCAATATTCTGTTGATATAGTCTGTGCCGTGTGCATATATATTATTTATTCGTGTGTGTGTGTGTGTGTGTGTGCGTGCATGCGTGCATCATAGAGAGATCCAGTGCTGATGGGGCCTATAGCAGCTCAACATTGTGTTTTTATCGTTAGTTTTTTATTCTTATATTTATCTTGGTTTAGTTCTGGACTCTTACTCTTGACCTGTAATCTCCTCTCGTCTGTTTGATTGTCACTGTTGTTGTTACTACAGCTGTGCTTATCTTATCTTATATGGAGAGCTCTTAGTTGTGTTACAATATACCTTTAGAGGGAGAGGCATGTTGAACAGGTCCCACCTTTAGGGTTGTATTTCTCACTAGTATCTCTGGCGTTGTGTTCTGTTCTGTTCACCTTTAGGGTTGTATTTCTCACTAGTATCTCTAGTGTTGTGTTCTGTTCTGTTCACCTTTAGGGTTGTATTTCTCACTAGTATCTCTAGTGTTGTGTTCTGTTCTGTTCACCTTTAGGGCTGTATTTCTCACTAGTATCTCTAGTGTTGTGTTCTGTTCTGTTCACCTTTAGGGTTGTATTTCTCACTAGTATCTCTAGTGTTGTGTTCTGTTCTGTTCACCTTTAGGGTTGTATTTCTCACTAGTATCTCTAGCGTTGTGTTCTGTTCTGTTCACCTTTAGGGTTGTATTTCTCACTAGTATCTCTAGTGTTGTGTTCTGTTCTGTTCACCTTTAGGGTTGTATTTCTCACTAGTATCTCTAGTGTTGTGTTCTGTTCTGTTCACCTTTAGGGTTGTATTTCTCACTAGTATCTCTAGTGTTGTGTTCTGTTCTGTTCACCTTTAGGGTTGTATTTCTCACTAGTATCTCTAGCGTTGTGTTCTGTTCTGTTCACCTTTTAGGGTTGTATTTATCACTAGTATCTCTAGTGTTGTGTTCTGTTCTGTTCACCTTTAGGGCTGTATTTCTCACTAGTATCTCTAGTGTTGTGTTCTGTTCTGTTCACCTTTAGGGTTGTATTTCTCACTAGTATCTCTAGTGTTGTGTTCTGTTCTGTTCACCTTTAGGGTTGTATTTCTCACTAGTATCTCTAGTGTTGTGTTCTGTTCTGTTCACCTTTAGGGTTGTATTTCTCACTAGTATCTCTAGTGTTGTGTTCTGTTCTGTTCACCTTTAGGGCTGTATTTCTCACTAGTATCTCTAGTGTTGTGTTCTGTTCTGTTCACCTTTAGGGTTGTATTTCTCACTAGTATCTCTAGTGTTGTGTTCTGTTCTGTTCACCTTTAGGGTTGTATTTCTCACTAGTATCTCTAGTGTTGTGTTCTGTTCTGTTCACCTTTAGGGTTGTATTTCTCACTAGTATCTCTAGCGTTGTGTTCTGTTCTGTTCACCTTTAGGGTTGTATTTCTCACTAGTATCTCTAGTGTTGTGTTCTGTTCTGTTCACCTTTAGGGCTGTATTTCTCACTAGTATCTCTAGTGTTGTGTTCTGTTCTGTTCACCTTTAGGGCTGTATTTCTCACTAGTATCTCTAGTGTTGTGTTCTGTTCCGTTCCACTGAATGCTGAACCCATAGCAGCTCATAGTGCTCTGCGTGGACATTCAGTCTTTTGTGGACTTGGCATCCAAACCTATCGTGCGGAAAAAAAGATTAAATATGAAGGTCTTATTACTTAACTTAAGACCTGGAGGCGTGACCAATGCCATTTGGCTATTCTGAGTGTCCAAAGAGCATTGACCACGCCTCCAGGTCTTAAGTTAAGTAATAAGACCTGGTACTTATAAGACACGCAAAATACAGCCCCATGGCTCTGGGGTCAGTGGGGGTGAATGTCTGTACAGCGCCTTGGATAAAGGCGCTATTATATAAATGCACCGTTTAACATTTTTACCATTTTTTTTCACTGCTCTTCTCTTCAGAACTCTAAAGGCTATGAGTTTGAGTCTGAGACGGACACGGAGGTCATCCCGAAGCTCACCAAGTACGTCTACGACAACCGCGAGAGAGACACCATCTCCTTCTCCACGCTGGTGGAGAGGGTCATCCAGCAGCTGGTGAGAAGCTTCGTTAATAAAACACACCACTAGTAGCTACTCGCTATACCCAGGCTTTGATTTCTGTTAGCATTCGGCTCAGAAATGAAAGCCCTGGGGGAACCCATTGGAAGGAAGCCCTGCACTTCCTTGTATTACGCTAACCAATACCAGTGCACCAAATTTGGTGACGGCACTATATATATTGCCTATACTGTATATACAGAATAAGGGTTTAAGGGCTATGGTGGCATTCCTACTCCAACCACTAGATCAAAGAGTTAACCCATTTTTGACAGATCAGATTCTAAAAAATTTCTTCTACATCCTGACAGTTTTCTGAAAAAGCTATGTTTCGTTGTCGTGTCGTTCTTCGATTTTTCAAAAATAGCAGACCTACAAGCTCGTATGAGCTTGTAGATCTGCTATTTTTCAATAGCTAAAGACATGATGCTACCACCAAAATGGGTTCCCGCCCCAAAATGGGTTAATTGGCACACGAATACATTTAATTGTGTTTTTGGCATTGAACATTGGGAAACTTTGAGATGAATGAAAATGTAATTTCAACGTCACGATCAAGTGTAAGCTTGTAGTTCTGCTATTTCTGTTTTCTTTCTGTTTTTTTTTGGTTTTTTTACGACTATGACGATAAAATAATTGCAATTAGACAAATTAGCCCTTCACAAACCAAATAGTTTAGCAACGGTTGCTATGCCAGGTCAAGCTTTCTTCGCTGCTAACGTGCCTATTGGACAAGGATGGGTTGGGGAGGGACTTAGTGAAGGGCTAATTATGTAATAACTGTGACGGTCCTATAGAGCGTCGCAGTCCCTCCCCCTTTCAGAACGACGAGTGGCCCAGGAAATGAATCCCAATGCATTTTGCCCATAGGCTTTTCTTAAAGTATTTATTTAAAGACGGTTACGCCGCGGACAAAGCCAACTCGGATCGTGACAAATCATGACAATGAACACAATATTTTGGGCCGATCAAATCATTAGAAAGAAGAAAATAAAGGCAGGAGACAACACTATTTGTTTTGTTTTTGTTCATTGTCATGATTTGTCACGATCAGAGTTGGCTTTGTCCGTGGCGTAACCGTCTTTAAATAAATACTTTAAGAAAAGCCTATGGGACAAATGCATTGCGATTCACACTGCAACCTGACCAAAGCTTTGTTGTGACATGCTTTGGAGTAAAAGGTAAAAGAAGAAACGGCCTGTCAGGTCTGCCCCAAGGGCCTAAAAATCAGAAATATGGGCTCCTGTTCCACAGCCTGACCCCCTGACCCCGAGGTCAGAGGCTGAACCAAAAGCAGTGCTGGGAAGTAACCAAGTTCATTTTTCGTATTTTAAGTATTTGTACTTATTTTATGAATACTTTTACTTCTACTCCGCTACAAATATTGTACTTTTACACACTTTTACTAGTTACTCGGTAGGTTTTGATAATTATTATTATTATAAAACATAAATTAACCAATCAACCTAATATACATTTTAGCCATATGAAAATAGCAGATCTACAAGCTCACAATGCGTTGTCGTCAGTGGTAATGAGGCATTGCTTGGTGTCATTGTATTGTACAGTATGTTAGTATAATGTATCACCTTTTTTCAGTTCCTGGTCACATGGTAAAATGGTGGTATTTCTTGGGCATTTCAAACCCAGTGCCTCATGAATATGGATTTTACATGATGACACAACCAGTCAAACCAGTCTGGTTCCTTCATTCTGAGCCACCACAGGATAGTATGTTTGAATGAGGACGTCCAACAGGTTCATTGATGCCCAACTAACCCTGTTTCTGCTTCTTATCACCTTAGTTCATTTACCGTCTCCAAATACAGTCGCGCAAATTTATTCTAATATAAATAGAAATCAAATAAGCATATATAGCTTGTTGCTTAGCAGAAGAAAAAAAATGGCAGCTTCCTTACTTAGCTCATGGGGGATATAGTTCCTTACTCAGCTCATGGGGGCTATAGTTCCGTACTCATGGGGGCTGTAGTTCCGTACTCGGCTCATGGGGGCTGTAGTTCCCAGAACGCCATGGCTCTGGGCTGTAGTTTGTTCCCAGGCCTCAAATGTCTGCCCTCTTTTCAGAAGGAAGGAGAAAGCTGAGCAACGTTTCTGGGTTTGGAGTTGGACTATAATAGGAGCCAGACAGTTTAGACGGACCCCCTACAGCCTTAAGACCACATCACTCCTTCTTTACCTCTCTCTCTCTCTCTCTCTCTCTCTCTCTCTCTCTCTCTTCTCCCAACCACCCTGGGCGAGCACAGCCAGCCAGCAGAGCAAACGCTGATGTTACACAATGGGGGTCTTATTTCTGTTAGCCATCCCCCGCCGCCGCCAGCCGTACAACAAACCCCCACCTCCTCACTGACCCCCCCCCCCCCCCCTCGGACCCCCACCATGACCACAGCAAACCCCCACGAGGATGCTCCTCCACAGAGGAAGTGTCTGTGTGCAAAGAAGTGGCCAAGTGTTAAACGTTCCGTGTTTAAGGTTACCAAAACCACGCTAAGCCACGATTAGCATTGAATGTCTTGCTTTCCTGTGTGTATATATATATATATATATATATATATATATATATATATATATATATATATATATATATATATATATATCTCTATATCGTATTGTCTGGCAGTGTCATAGTTTGGTGGTATATATATATATTATTCCAGTCTTTCATCGTTGCTTAATGTAAGCTGTGTGTTCTTCTGTCTCTCTCAGGAGGGGGCGTTCGCTCTGGTGTTTAAAAGCCGCCATTTCCCTGGAGAAGCCGTGGCCACCAGGTTAGTACCAACATATATAAACACTCACGCACGCGCACGCATGCACGCACACACACACACACACACACTACACACACTTTCTTCCGAGTTT
The DNA here is from genome assembly GCF_964188405.1 of Protomyctophum parallelum. Taxonomy (NCBI): domain Eukaryota; kingdom Metazoa; phylum Chordata; class Actinopteri; order Myctophiformes; family Myctophidae; genus Protomyctophum; species Protomyctophum parallelum. The sequence continues at coordinate 41,854,789 of NC_139711.1, read as the reverse complement.
TCACTTTACATCATGAAAGCATTAAGTCGAAACACATGTCCACCGCAGCTCAGTCATGTCCCAGACGGACCTCGCTGGAAATGAGTCATTTCTGTTATTATTATTAACTACTAAAAGGCAATAACAAGTCTGATTCCAAGAGCTGATTCACTGTATGTGTGGGGCTCTCTAACGCTGATTACATGTGTCACGTATTATGACTCTCTGACTGACGCAGTGCGACTTGCAACACTTACAGTAATGGGTGGGAGTGTGCGTGCCGTTTACGTGTGTGTAATGTGCCGTGTGTGTGTGTGAAGTGTGTGCACACGTGGCTACTGTGTGTGTGTGAGTGTGTGTGTGTGTTCATCCCATCTGGCGCTGCTTCCTTGTAAAATGTCAGCGTTATCAGTGGATTACGTTCAGAGCCATGATGCATCTGGAGGGAGGCAGCAGAGGAGCAGAGGTTGAGTCCAGGTTCCCCTTCTCTGTCCTGGGCCTCTCTCTGCAGCAGAGCAGACCTCTGGGTCTGCTGGCCCTCCGCCTGCCTCTCTGCCACTCTGCAGCACAGCAGACCTCTGGGGCCACTGGCCCTCCGCCCGCCTGCCTCTCTGCAGCAGAGCAGACCTCTGGGTCCACTGGCCCTCCGCCCGCCTGCCTCTCTGCCTCTCTGCAGCAGAGCAGACCTCTGGGTCCACTGGCCCTCCGCCCGCCTGCCTCTCTGCCTCTCTGCCTCTCTGCAGCAGAGCAGACCTCTGGGTGCGCTGGCCCTCCGCCCGCCTGCCTCTCTGACACTCATTAATGGAGAGGACTTCTTAGAGAGTTTCCCGTTTCAAGCCGGTGGGGAAATGCCCCGAACCGAACCCACCAAAGCAATACAATACAATACCACCCGGCTCAGTTCATCACTGCTCATCTCGCAATCGTTGAACCTGATGCCTTCTCTTCTGTTCGAGTGAGGTAGAGGGAATATATATATATATATATATATATATATACAGTATATATATATATTTAGTTGTCAGCGAAGCTGTCGCGACCGCAGTGCGTCTACGTAGGTGGTGTATCGCTGCTTTCCCCTCCCGGCTCTGCCCAGGGTTGGCTCCCATAGAGTAAATGATCTTGCCTCTAGTTCAGGCTGCCTGACGCAGTGCCCTGGCCAGCCTCATCCTTCTCTCTCTCTCTCTCTCTCTCTCTCTCTCTCTCTCTCTCTCTCTCTGACTTTGTCTGTGACTCACGTCAGAACTGGGCTCGTATGACATGAGGTGTTTATGGTCGGTGCACGCTGCATGTTGACTCGACTCAGTCAACTTGCCAAATTAAATTGCCAATACTTTTGCACTTTTACTCAAGTGCATTTTGAATTCTGGACTTTTACTTAATTGTAACTAGAGTATATTGTAGTATTGATACTCTTACGAAAATGGACTCAAAGACATTTGAGTCCATGTTCCAGCACACTGCTCTAATAGCCCCCAGCCCTGAGTGACCATTGCTATAGTTTTCCATTCTAACTGCTGTGCCACGATGACAATCAAGTATTCTCATTATCATAGAGAGAGAGACTAAATAATTGGGTTTGTGGTTGGTGTGCTGTGGGTGGAGAGAGAGAGAGAGAGAGAGAGATGTTTGGAATTACCCAGTGATGCTGAAGTCTCTCTTCCCTCCCTTCCCCTGGTAAATTGGGTGTGGGGGGGGGGGGGCACTTAAGGTTCCCTATAGTTCCTTCTTAGTCCAATTCTTTCCTGATTCGTTCAGTTGTTCTGCGTCTTTCTTTATTTTCTGACTAATGTCTCGCTGTCATTCTCACTCCGTCTCTTTCATTCCTGTCCCCCCTCTCTCTGTCTCTCTGTCTCTGTCTCTGTCTCTGTCTCTCTCTCTCTCTCTCTCTCTCTCTGTCTCTCTCTGTCTCTCTGTCTCTGTCTCTCTCTCTCTCTCTCTCTCTCTCTCTCTGTCTCTCTGTCTCTGTCTCTGTCACTCTGTCTCTCTGTCTCTCTGTCTCTGTCCCCTCTCTGTCTCTCCGTCTCTCTGTCTCTGTCTCTGTCTCTGTCTCTGTCTCTCTCTCTCTCTCTCTCTCTCTCTCTGTCTCTCTGTCTCTGTCTCTCTCTCTCTCTCTCTCTCTCTCTCTCTGTCTCTCTGTCTCTGTCTCTGTCACTCTGTCTCTCTGTCTCTCTGTCTCTGTCCCCTCTCTCTCTGTCTCTCTGTCTCTCTCTCTCTCTCTCTCTGTCTCTCTCTCTCTCTCTCTCTGTCTCTCTGTCTCTCTGTCTCTCTGTCTCTCTGTCTCTCTGTCTCTCTCTCTCTCTGTCTCTCTGTGTCTCTCTCTCTCTCTCTCTCTCTCTCTCTCTGTCTCTCTGTGTCTCTCTCTCTCTCTGTCTCTGTCTCTCTGTCTCTCTGTGTCTCTGTCTCTCTGTCTCTCTGTGTCTCTCTCTCTCTCTCTGTCTCTCTGTCTCTCTCTCTCTGTCTCTCTCTCTCTCTCTCTCTGTCTCTCTGTCTCTCTCTCTCTCTCTCTCTCTCTCTCTCTGTCTCTCCCCCGTGTGTGGGTTAGCGTCGGGGACCACATGTTTCTGTTTTCATGCTCCAGTCCACACCCTTAAAAAAAGAAAAGAGAACAGCGGCTTTACGTCAATGGGGCCAAACCCCAGAGAATGGGACGGTGTCAAAGAGAGAACAGCGGCTTTACGTCAATGGGGCCAAACCCCAGAGAATGGGACGGTGTCAAAGAGAGAACAGCGGCTTTACGTCAATGGGGCCAAACCCCAGAGAATGGGACGGTGTCAAAGAGAGAACAGCGGCTTTACGTCAATGGGGCCAAACCCCAGAGAATGGGACGGTGTCAAAGAGAGAACAGCGGCTTTACGTCAATGGGGCCAAACCCCAGAGAATGGGACGGTGTCAAAAGAAAAGGAAGTGGGGAAAACAACAAGAGCTGAACACCGTGAGCGAGTACGTGGTCCGTCCGTCCGCTCCGCTCCTCATTCCTAGAGAGTCTTCACGTCCGTAATGAGTAACGTGTCATTCAGAGCCTTTCTTCACAGAAAAAAGGCTGTTTGCACTAGAACGGTATGTGAAGCCTTTGATCTATTTTAAGGCCTTCTCCTCCTCCTTGCACGACTCGCCCCGGGCCACGCCTATAGCCGTCTCCTCTCTCTCTCACACCCCTTTACCTTTTCGTCGTCGCCCATTGAGCGGAGCCCACGTACTGTACGTAGCACGTGGTGCACACTAGTGGAGTCTCTGCGCTCACACTAGAGACCGCATGGACACGGGAGTGGATTCTCACTCCTGTCCCGTTCGTCCCCATCCCGGACCAGAGTAAAAAGAATAATCCCACCCCGTCCCACTCCCGATCCCATTCCGCTCCTACTCAAACTTACTCCCACTCCCATTGTTTTTTTAGTAATTAATTAATTAGTCATTTAGCTGAGCCGGGTTGAACTTCCAGATGCAAAGATACAACTGTAGCTCTGATAATGACGCAGCGATGTGGTAAAGAAAGGAAAGGTACTATGTTTACCCAGGGGTAACTGGACTAAGCTCAAGAACTTGTTTACAGCCTGCAGGCCCTGCTCATAGAACATTTCATGGTAGGGGTTCAATGCCTTGCTCAAGGGCACTTCAGCGGTGGTAATTCTAACGTGCCGGTCCGGGGATACGAACTATAGCGACCTTCACGATATCAAGACCGCTCCGCAAACCGTTCGGCCACCGCTGCCTAAATTAGCGACGCAGTACAGTATAATGTCGCATTCACACGGGGGGGGAAAGATCGCAGATGCAGTCTAGCGTTCATTGTAAAAGGAAGCCAGCGGCATGACGTTGCAAAGGCGCAATGATGCATGTAGAGCTGATCCAAATCAACTCACAACAACAACGTGAGGCCGGTGACGTATTGTAGCTGTGCCACAGCGCAAATGTAAACGCAAGCTAACAAGACTACAACTATTATTATTAACAAGACTACAACTATTATTATTAACAAGACTACAACTATTATTATTAACAAGACTACAACTATTATTATTAACAAGACTACAACTATTATTATTATGGAGATATCAGATTTTTGTCCTGTTGCTTCCGGGTTCATGGAGAGAGCCCCGATGCAGGCAGGAGGAGGAGGGAACCATGTGAACTCAATACTGCCACCATCTGGCGGAGTCGGGTTAACCCATTCTGACCTGAGATCAGATTCATACGAGGTTTCCACTGGACACACACTGGTCTGATGAACCCATTCCTGAGACCCGAGATCAGATTCTAAAAATGTCAGTCGTTCTTCGATTTTTCAAAAATAGCAGACCTACAAGCTCGTAGCGCGCCACTCGGTGGCGCGCTACGAGCTTGTAGATCTGCTATTTTTCAATAGCTAAAGCATAACATGATGCCAAACACCAAAATGGGTTCCCGTTCAGAATGGGTTAACACTCGGCACCTACACTATGGATTTCATTTTTTTCCATCCAGAGAAAGTAATGGACTTTGTGTGTGAAACGAGGATAATCAAAATCACAGCTATGCATGAGACCACTAATGTAGCACAACGTGATAAAATAAAATACATCAAATGGAAAGCATGGTGCTGGTCATTACCACAGATGTTGTTATCAGTGGTGTAAAGTAACTAATTACATTTACTTACTTAAGTACTGTACTTTTGAGGTACATTTATTGTACTGGAGTATTTCAATATTTGTACTTGTACATCCGCTATATCTCAGAGACAAATATAAATATAAGCCGCTTCTTTTCACCTGGCAGGGGGGGGGGAGTTTCCCCCCCAGGTAGGACATCGTAGAGCGTGGAAGGAACACGTTATTCCAACCAGTTCCTTTCCTCTCCGTCAGGCGCCCCGGCTGGCCAGGGGGAGGCAGTAATCAGGCAGTAATCCTGGTCTCTAACCCATTCTGACCGGGAACCCATTTTGGTGTTGGCATCATGTTATGCTTTAGCTATTGAAAAATAGCAGATCTACAAGCTCATATCGCGCCACCGAGTGGCACGCTACGAGCTTGTAGGTCTGCTATTTTTTGAAAAATCGAAGAACGACTGACATTTTTTAGAATCTGATCTCGGGTCAGAATGGGGTTAATCGGACCAGTGTGTGTCCAGTGGAAACCTCGTATTAATCTGATCTCAGGTCAGAATGGGCTAATACCAGGATTACTTACTGTACTGTACTGTACTGTACCTACCCTAGGGGACAGGGGGGGGGGGGGGGGGGACATGCATAAGTGAGAGGAAATCTGACCTGCCAGAAAAGAAAAGCCATAGAGAATAAAGTCACAGAGAGGAAAAGTGAAGACAAAGCTCTCTGGGGGCTCAACTATAGTTGACTAGAACACAATAGAAAGAAGTCACTCCACCGCCAGGGATGGGATGGGGAGAGGTGATCCCCAGGGATGGGAGAGGTGATCCAACCACCGGCCGATATCGGGTTCCTCTCCAGAGCAGCACACATTACGTCATTCTACCAGGGTCATATGTGTATCTTGTGCGTGTGTCTATGCGCTTGTGTGTGTGTGTGTGTGTGTGTGTGTGTGTGTGTGTGTACCGTACGTGTGATAGCGTGCATGCGGATATTTCCGACGGCGAAATTATCTCATATCCTGTGTCACCTAATCTCTTGCTTTTCTTTCTATCATCCCCCTCTCTCTCTCTCTCCCTCTCTCTCTCTCTCTCTCTCTCTCTCTCTCTCTCTCTCTCCTCCAGGAGAGGAAGCCCGTTGCTCATTGGCGTTCGGAGCGAGTCGGAGCTGTCTGCCGAACACATCCCCATCCAGTACAACAGTGGTAAGCTCTGTTCCTCTCCTAACTAACTGACATTATCCACTTACACGACACACTAATCTCCGTCGCTCTCTTCCACACACACACATGCACGCAAAGCACACACACGCGCACACACACACACACACACACTGCAGGCTAGAGAATTGTCTGTCATCATAGTACAAGTGTGAAGATGCTAATGCTTCGTTTAGCCTTGAGCTCAGTTTATGTTCCATTGCATGGCGGTGTCACTCGCCCCCCCCGAAAAGAACAGACCTCCCAAGGCAATTTAGGCAAGTTTATTTCTATAGCTCGTTTCAACAACAAGGTACTCATGAGTACATGAGGCAAAAAACATAAATAGCATTAACCATTAACCTTGCATCGGCCAACTGTCTGACTCACACATCTCACTACTAACTATACGGTTAATAGAATCTTGTCCCCCACTACAGCTAATCTCCTCATATCTGAGTACACGTCTCTCTCTGCAGCTGTGTCTGGATATTACCGATATTTTACAGTAGCTCGACCATAATCTGTACGCGATAAGCTATTGTATTTGTGTCTGTGTGTCTGTCTTTCTGTAGCACCGTACTACTCAGTCCTGAGGGACGACCCAGGTACCCCACAGGGGGCCGAGGGGTCCACGGAGCCCACAGGTGGGCCTCCTTCCCCAGTAGAGATATTTATCAAGGCAAATCTCTGGTGGATGAGGCTTCTGAACATTTTAACATCATTGACATTTATACACATACAGTATATATTTTTTATTTTATTTATTTTTAAAAGATCAAAATTACAACATCAAAATAATGTCAATGCCAGGGGTCTATTGATTTTCTGCAGTTGTACTAATTAAAGCTGCAATCCTTGAACTTGGATATTTCTACCACTCTTCCAATAAAGCCCTGCCCCTGCCTAGTCAGGGGAGATATAGAGATATTTCTACCACTCTGCCAAACAATAAGGCCCTGCCCCGGCCTAGTCAGGGGAGATTTAGAGATATTTCTACCACTCTGCCAAACAATAAGGCCCTGCCCCGGCCTAGTCAGGGGAGATTTAGAGATATTTCTACCACTCTGCCAATAAGGCCCTGCCCCTGCCTAGTCAGGGGAGATATAGAGATATTTCTACCACTCTGCCAAACAATAAGGCCCTGCCCCTGCCTAGTCAGGGGAGATATAGAGATATTTCTACCACTCTGCCAATAAGGCCCTGCCCCTGCCTAGTCAGGGGAGATATAGAGATATTTCTACCACTCTACCGAGTCAGCTGTGGTTTTCTGGTTCCCCAGAAACATCGGCCATTCATTTTTCCATAATCAACCCTTATTTTCTGTTTAAAGAGATGGAGGAGGAGAGATGGGGGGGAGAGACCTCATTACTGAGCAAACTTTAGAGCAATACAAATGTTGCCTTTTAACCCAAAGAAATCCCCTACCTGTATGTATTTATTCTTAATACAACCCCAGAACTTCAGAAGCCTCATTCCTTATGAATCAGTGATCATATAGACTTTATCCTGTAGTCTTCCTAATCAAAATGTTACGGCATACTCTCTTGCTTCTCTAAATGGATGCTTCAATCTAACCTAACCCAATCTAACCTAAGCTAACATCATAATGTCTATGTGTCTATCCAATCAGCTTTTCTCAGATACCACTAATCTGTTGTCCATGCCATATTACATTTATGACCCTGAGATGCCTTCTCCTGTTATTCCGAGGGCATTCTGTGCATAACTTTGCCTGGTTTTTGTGGTGTCATGCTCATGGAAACTCATTCAAATCCTTTATGTAAAGAATGCTGCTCTCTGCCCCATTGTCCACAGACTGTGGTTTCAGGCTAGAGTTTGAGCTCCCAAGCTTCTCTAGTATCATTTCAAGGATGCATGACCACAAAGTGAACATTGATTTGTAGAATTCGAGTTTGGTTTTTCCAACGCGGCTTTGTGTTTTCTTGTTTGTGTCTCTTCAGGGTACGGACTGTATGTCGCTTTGTATCTTTGCTTTATCGGAGATACAGATTTATGGCTCTGCTGTGGGTTCAGGCTAAAGTCCAAGGCAGAGAGAGAGGGGCGAGAGAATGAATAGAAAATGGTTGAAACTTGAGGGAGTTCACACATTAAAAACCTATTATAAGGATGAGTAAAAAGCTGTATGGGTATATGGGTACCCTCGCAATAAACATGCAGTAATACCGGCCTCTAAACTGCCTTCCCCTGGTCAGCCGGAGGCACCTGATGGAAGGGGAAAGGAACCGGTTGGAAAGAATAACGTGTTCCTTAGAATCCTTATTCCACGCGATACGTCCGGATAAGAAACTGCCTGCTCACTCCTCATGCATTGAAGGAAGTGTGAGCTCCGTTATGATTGTGGACGCCGCAACTGCTGATGACAGCCCCGCAGCAGTGTACCGCGGCTCCCGACATGCGTTGCCTGAGGTTAGGGGTAGGGTTTGGGGTAGGGCGTCAGCGTGGCAGGTTAAAACTCACTCGTAGCTTCCCTCTGAGGTTAGGGTTTGGGGTAGGGCGTCAGCGTGGCTGGTTAAACATCACCTCGTGGCTTCCCTCTGAGGTTAGGGGTAGGGTTTGGGGTAGGGCGTCAGCGTGGCTGGTTAAACATCACCTCGTGGCTTCCCTCTGAGGTTAGGGGTAGGGTTTGGGGTAGGGCGTCAGCGTGGCTGGTTAAACATCACCTCGTGGCTTCCCTCTGAGGTTAGGGGTAGGGTTTGGGGTAGGGCGTCAGCGTGGCAGGTTAAACATCACCTCGTGGCTTCCCTCTGAGGTTAGGGGTAGGGTTTGGGGTAGGGCGTCAGCGTGGCAGGTTAAACATCACCTCGTGGCTTCCCTCTGAGGTTAGGGGTAGGGTTTGGGGTAGGGCGTCAGCGTGGCTGGTTAAACATCACCTCGTGGCTTCCCTCTGAGGTTAGGGGTAGGGTTTGGGGTAGGGCGTCAGCGTGGCAGGTTAAACATCACCTCGTGGCTTCCCTCTGAGGTTAGGGGTAGGGTTTGGGGTAGGGCGTCAGCGTGGCAGGTTAAACATCACCTCGTGGCTTCCCTCTGAGGTTAGGGGTAGGGTTTGGGGTAGGGCGTCAGCGTGGCTGGTTACACATCACCTCGTGGCTTCCCTCTGAGGTTAGGGGTAGGGCTTTGGCTACTATGGGCAGTTGGCGGCGACGCCAGGGCCGGAGAATGCACTCACAGTCTCTCCCATGCCATGTGCTCCAGATCTTTGTTTTGTTGAGAGGAAGGGTGTTGTGGGATTTTGGCCCGAGTGAGGACTAGACTGGGCAGGGCTCTTTTATGTTTAAAAGAGGTTTCATTCCAAAGTCTAAATTCCCCTTCCGGGTCCTGCTCGTAAACGATGCACAATTCTTCCCAGAATAAAAGTGACACATTTTGTATAGTTATATATTTTGTTACACTTCCTCGTAGGAAGGCCAGGGAAGCAGAAACTGAGCTGTGGTCTGTTCTAGTTATCCTTCCACGACCTCAGTATAGTATGGTTGGTTAGACAAACTGATCTGTGGTCTGTTCTAGTTATCCTTCCACGACCTCAGTATAGTATGGTTGGTTACACAAACTGATCTGTGGTCTGTTCTAGTTATCCTTCCACGACCTCAGTATAGTATGGTTGGTTACACAAACTGATCTGTGGTCTGTTCTAGTTATCCTTCCACGACCTCAGTATAGTATGGTTGGTTACACAAACTGATCTGTGGTCTGTTCTAGTTATCCTTCCACGACCTCAGTATAGTATGGTTGGTTACACAAACTGATCTGTGGTCTGTTCTAGTTATCCTCAGTATAGTATGGTTGGTTACACAAACTGATCTGTGGTCTGTTCTAGTTATCCTCAGTATAGTATGGTTGGTTACACAAACTGATCTGTGGTCTGTTCTAGTTATCCTCAGTATAGTATGGTTGGTTACACAGGTGACTGAAAAAAAAAACCACCACCTTTTGAAGGAATCAAATAATCAATACCGATAACAGTTTTCTCCACTGTTACTGATCGTTAATTAACGTCGACTTCCTCAGTGAACACCATGAAATGATTCCCCACGGGGCAATGTTCCAGTCACACCGGTTCCCACTTCTCTCTCTCTCTCTCTCTCTCTCTCTCCACACTGACTATCTTTAAAGCAATCTGATACATTTCTCCCAGATTTGCCTGAGGTTTCGGTAATCTCCTTTTCTTTTGCCTTGAGGTTAGTGAATTATAGAAGCTCTTTCAGCAGCCGGATCTCTAGTTAGTAGAACATCTGAAAGTCTTTCAAGTTGAAATTGCACATCTTGATTGATTGAGCCGGCACGACCTCGTTGTACGTTAGTCGCGTGGCAGAAGTGTCTCTCGCTGAAACGGCGCCAGATCTACAAGCTCACGGCGCGTTGTCACGCAACACGTCGTGAAGCTTGGAGATCGGCTCGTTTTCGTTGTGCGACACGCCGACGCCGTGCGACCTGACATAAATCAGGCGTTGGGTTTCCGTTGAGTGACCCTTAAGTGTCTTGACCTCTGACCCCTCGCAGCGCTCTTCAAGGAAGGCGTCCAGGAGAAGAACATCCATAACCGCCCGGACGCAGTGGGAGGCGGCAAGGCTGTGGAGTACTACTTCGCTTCCGACGCCAGGTGAGTGTGTGTGTGTGTGTGTGTGTGTGTGTGTGTGTGTGTGTGCACACGTGTCACAGCATGTGCATGCGTGTGTGTTAAGTGTGTGCATGTGTGCGTGCGCGTTAGGCACTTCACAGTAACCGATATGTCCTCGTTGGCATGTGTTTCATTTAGGGATGTATCGCCAATGTAGCGGCCACATATCGGTATCGTCAGATATTTTCTATTATCGGTCAATATCAGCATCTGCAAATAAAACATAAAAAATATATGACATTATCCGATGGCAGTAGCCGATATTTATCTGTTGTATGATAAGCATACATCTTGCGTTGGCTACGTTGGCGTGTTGGTTTTTCTGCAGCGTACCAGGCTGTAGATTATGAACATTTATGTCTTTTGTAGTAGTTTTTCCGGGGCCACAAAAGGGGGAAATTAACCCATTCTGACCGGGCACCCATTTTGGTGTCAGCATCATGTTATGCTTTAGCTATTTAAAAATAGCAGATCTACAAGCTCATATCGCGCCACCGAGTGGTGCGATACGAGCTTGTAGGTCTGCTATTTTTGAAAAAAATCGAAGAACGACTGACATTTTTAGAATCTGATCTCGGGTCAGAATGGGTTCATCAGACAAGTGTGTGTCCGGCGGAAACCTCGTATGAATCTGATCTCAGATCAGAATGGGTTAAAACTAAAACTAAATAAACGTATAAATATATTTCATAGAGTCGACTGTAAGTAAGAAAGACAGAGGAGGAGCTCTGTGTAACAATGACAATATCATTGTATTTCGTAATGTGCAAAGTTCAAGCATTCCACTGTATGTTACACTATGGAGGAGAACAGTTTATGCACATGAGAATAAAATAAATAGCTTTGGTCATCCCAAAGAAAAAGAACAAAAGAACCCGTTGTAATGGAGAGCGTCCGGCCGGCCACACTGGGCACGGGTTTCCCCTGGCAGCCAGGTCACCATGACGACAAACATAAACACTTAAATTATAGCCTATACTTGATTGATCTACTTGTAGATCAGCCATTTACACTATTTCGTTAAGGTACTTGTCATGTCTTCCAAGTGCACATTTTGATTACGAAGCCAATTACGAAATGCAAAGTTCCAACGTTCAACAAAACACAATTAAATCGTCGCAATCGTGATTATTTGCGTGACATTTAATCGCCAAAACTTAAAATGTGTAATCGTGACTGACGGCCCTATGACTGTCATCATACGCAGCGCGGACCACTGGTGGTCCTCGAGGGGGGGGGGGGTTCCCCAGGGAATACTGGATGACTCGCCCCGGTGCTTGCCCATTTTTCCTCCCGGAAAAATATAAAAAGATACTCCTGTCAGTCCTGTGGAAAGGCTATATTATTTGACTTATATTGACCCTATAAACAATTTAGTATTATTTAGTATATGTAAGGTTTTGCACACTCAAGGTACCTCGTCAGATAATCCCCACATATCCTACAACAACTTCTGTGAACAGACTTCACTGTAGTAGCTTTTCATGAATTATATTTGTACTTGGGCTGTCATGAAAGTTTATAGTTAGAGAAATTCAAAGTCCAGCCGTCTGCTGTCCAGCCTCTCCCACCCCTCACTGGGGAAAATTCTGGGAGGAAAACAGAAACGGGGCGAGTCATCTTGTTACCTTCCCAGGTGGTCCCCAGCTAAATGACGGAGAGTTGCTAACCAAATGGACCCCTTAATAGATCTTTAACTCTTGAGAGCATAAAATGAAACCAAATGGACCCGTATTTGGGGCGACATGGATTTCTAAACACATTTTGTTCAGCGCAAAAATACTGTGTTCAAGTTCAGAGACTTCGGTGAGAAAAATAATACTATTCTCCTGAATGCTGCCTTCCAGACAGTATGTCATGGAAAGGAAAGGAGCGGCATTTTGCATTCTTTCCACTGTCGTAAATTCTGAATCCGTGGTCTGGAGAAAAGGGCCGTTGTTTTACAGACGGGTAAAAGGGGCATCCCCCTTTGATGTCTATGTGTGCACGTCAGTGGTTGGGTATATATATCCCATTCTGACCTGAGATCAGATTCATACGAGGTTTCCACTGGACACACACTGGTCTGATTAACCCATTCTGACCTGAGATCAGATTCTAAAAATGTCGAATTTTCAAAAATAGCAGACCTACAAGCTCGTAGCGCGCCACTCGGTGGCGCGCTATGAGCTTGTAGATCTGCTATTTTTAAATAGCTAAAGCATAACATAATGCTAACACCAAAATGGGTTCCCGTCTAAAATGGGATATATATATATATATATATATGACTCTCCTGACCCTCACAAAAACATGCAGTAATCCTGGTCTCTAAACTGCCTCCCCCTGGCCAGCCGGGGCGCCTGATGGAGGGGAAAGGAACTGGTTGGAATAACGTGTTCCTTCCACGCGCTACGACGTCCAACCAGGGAAACTCCCCCCTGTCAGGTGTAAAAGGAGCAACTTGGACACTCAGGCATGAAGGAAGCATGAGTTCAAGTCCGTTGCTCTCCCCTTGTCCCCCATATATGGGCACTAGGTGGGCGGAGGGTGTGTACTAGAGCCCAGGATCACATTAGATGATTGACACAGGGGTGAAAAATAGGTTACAAAATCGTGGGATAAAAAATCTATTAGTATATGACTCTCCTGTGTGTTCCGTCCGTCCGTCCGCGCAGCGCCATCATCGAGCACACCAACAAGGTGCTGTACATGGAGGACGACGACGTGGCCATCGTGACCAACGGGAAGCTCTCCATCCACCGCATCAAACGGCAGGCGGGCGAGGACCCCGTCAGGCTCATACAGACCCTGCAGATGGAGCTGCAGCAGATCATGAAAGGTACAGTCAGTCAGTTAGTTGGTTGGTTAACCCATTCTGACCTGAGATCTGATTCTAAAAAATGTCTTCTAAAAATCCTGACTGTTTTCTTGAAAAAAGCAGTTTTTCTATGTCAGTCGTTCTCAAACATTTTCATGTCACTTTTCACGATTCTTCAAAAATAGCAGATCTACAAGCTCGTAGCGCGCCACCGAGTGGCGCGCTACGAGCTTGTAGGTCTGCAATTTTTAAATAGCTAAAGCATGACATAATGCTAACACCAAAAGGGGTTGAATGGTGCATTTATATAGCACCTTTTATCCAAGGCACTTTACAGAGATTGTGCACACACACACACACACACACACACACACACACACACACATTCACACCGATGCCGAAGGAAATGATGCAAGGCACCAACCTGCACATCAGGAGCAATTATGCAGAGTCTTGCTCAAAAGGACACTTCGACACATTTTTGATTTATTCATTAGATCCCCATTAGCTTGCTGTACATGACAGCAGCTACTCTTCCTGGGGTCTCAAAACCAAAGATTTTCATGTCATTACTTAAGACAATACACCATTCATACATTCAACACAACAATACAATACGATACAACACAAAGTACAATTCAGTCTTCACATTGACATCAACACAACAACAATCCACATCTACAAGGTTGTTGAGACGTTGGTGAGCTTGTAGGTTGGCTAGTATTTTCACAACATTTGCCTCTTTCTTATATTATTTGACAATTTTGCCAATGTTTGACCAGTTCTTATAGTATGATTATGATATAGTACCTTATCGTCAGTTCACACTGAAATTTGTCTTGCGGTCCAGCGGCCTTGTATGCAACACATATACACATATTTGACATGACACGAAAACAGGAATATAAATACAGTTGCATACATGGAGACATAACATAAGGGCACAGAGCAATGTCCACAGCTCAGGCTAGTCCTGGCCAAAAACGTAAGATTAAGCCTCAAAGTCGACTGATGGACATGATTTGTTGATTTATTTCATTCTCTGAATGAAAAATCAGTTTGAGCTTGAGAACCACAGATGGAGTGTTTAACTGAACACCCGCATCCAGATATTAGTCACTTGTTGCGACATGATTAGCTTGTGTTAAATAATGCTGTTTTGTTCTGAGCAAGAAGGCATTACTGATTAAACAGCTGCATATTGTAAGATATTAATGGAAATCAGATGGTTGACGTATTTACTCTCAGTTATGGACGGTATTATATTGTATTCCTATAAAGATGCATTATGCCGGCTGTCCCAACCAGAGAAATTGCTCCATCTGCTGGTGCAGTTATGTCATGACAACTCTGAACTGATCCATGTTTCTCACCAGGTAGACCAGAGAAGTCTACCAGTCCACTATAGACACCAATATTGGCCAGTCAGACTCGACTGTACAAATCCTTAGTCGGGGACAGCCCTAATTTATTTTACATAATGGGTAAATAGTTAACCCATTTAGACCTCGAGGACGATTCTACAAATGCCTTCTAAATCCTGACAGTTTCCTCAGTCGTTCTCAAAAATTTTCATGTCAAGGACCCCCAAAAATATATGTAATTGGCCGCCGACACCCATATGTTGTTCCAGGGACCCCCCCAGCAGCAAATATTTCAGTTAAAAACGTTCGCTCTGAAAGAATGTATATTCAAAGATTTGTGCCACATTTTCACGATTTTTCATAACATAACATAACATAATGCATTAAAACACCAAAGGGTAGTTCCTGTGCCCAGAATGGGTTTTAAGCAGGGCACGTTGAATTCATGGTGTTGGTCTTGTTTCTTCGTTCTCCCTTTGTCAGGTAACTTCGAGGCCTTCATGCAGAAGGAGATCTTCGAGCAGCCGGAGTCCGTGGTGAACACCATGAGAGGACGCATCGTCTTCGACACGGACACAGGTATGACCTATAACCTATATGACCTATGACCTAGTCCGTGGTGAACACCATGAGAGGACGCATCGTCTTCGACACGGACATGAGCACGCTGCATGATGATGTCATATCCTGTTCCAAACCGCTAAGCTAACCAGGATGTGGGTGGCGGCACCCCGCAAGAATCAATATTAGCTGTGTGTGTGTGTGTGTGTGTGTGTGTGTGTGTGTGTGTGTGTGTGTGCGCGCGCACGTAATGCGTATGCGTGTGTTCTTATATCCCCTGCCTACTGTACATTATCCGGTTTGTGTCTAATGAAAACAAAAAACAAACACGAAAAAAAGGTTTTCCTTTTGTTCTTTAACAACTAGTTCTTGAACCCCAGCATGCTGATTGTGGGGGGGAACATTTTCCAAAAAATAGCCAATACTATTTTTGTCTAAGTACAGTACTGTAACTCTCTGGTCCGTTTTATAGAGAATAGAGGGTTTTAAGTGGTTGATTTGTGTGCTAATAGTGTGTGCTACAGACTCTTCTCCCTTCTGGCTCCCAAACTATGGAGTGAACTTCCCATTGCAATCAGAACTGCAGACTCAATCTTCCGCCGTAGTCTAGAAACCCACCTCTTCAGACTCCATCTTAGCCCCGTAGCACTTGCCGTTTAGCACTTTAGCACTAGCCTCGACGACCTTACAGGCGTATGCAAACCTCAACTTATGTAACTTAGATAGCATTGTATGTAGAGTAGACATATCACTATATAATGTTAATGTATATACTCATAGCTTCACTGACTGTACAGATATTCTACTGTTAGACGGATCTGGATTAAATGATACTAACTCCATGTCCTCCTCAGTGGTGCTCGGAGGCCTGAAGGACCACCTGAAGGAGATCAAGCGTTGCAGACGCCTCATCATGATTGGCTGTGGCACCAGCTTCCACGCCGCTGTGGCGGTGAGTAGTCCCAAGAGCATGTAGTCACTGACTGAATGGATGGATGGATACATCCAGGTCATTTAGCTGGGGACCAGGTGGTCCCCAGCTAAATGATGGAGAGTTTGCAACCAAATGGACCCTTATAGACCTATAACTCTTGAGAGTGTAAAATGAAAGGGTCCATTTGGTTTCAACGTACCTATGGTACAAGCGCCACATCAATAAACCATGGAATTGTGGGACCAAATCTTAATCCAACGATATCAACATATTCTTTAGTTTTGGGTCTGGAGAGGCAAAATCTCATCAGACGGTGGTCCGTGGCTCAAATGCCGGATAAATAATGGGCCTTGGATGTGAATAAGGTTAACCCATTTTGGGGCGGGAACCCCTTTTGGTGTTAGCATTATGTTATGCTTTAGCGATTGAAAAAATAGCAGATCTACAAGCTCATAGCGCGCCACCGAGTGGCGTGCTACGAGCTTGTAGGTCTGCTATTTTTGACAAATCGAAGAACGACTGACATATAGAAACATAGCTTTGTCAGAAAACTGTCATTTTCAACCAGTGACGTAGTTGAAGACGGATTGGTGACGGTGTTCTGCCTCTCCTGTCCCCCCTGTGCCCCTCTCCTCCTGCCCCTAACCCTCTCCTCCTCCCCCCCTGTGCCCCTCAGACCAGACAGATCCTGGAGGAACTAACGGAGCTGCCCGTCATGGTGGAGCTGGCCAGTGACTTCCTGGATCGCAACACGCCCGTGTTCAGGGATGACGTATGCTTCTTCATCAGCCAGTCAGGTAACGGTTAGCACCATATAATAGACCTTATGCAGACCGCTGCCATCATTGCCATTTGGCTACATGCTAACGATGCTATGCTATCTCGCACAACCACGATGGAGTCTGTGTCACCTTGAAATGGGCTCTGAAGCTGCAAATCGCTGGGCGTACTACTGATTTAACAGTTCCAAATGACGCTCCCCCCCCTCCCAGGTGAGACAGCGGACACCTTGATGGCGTTGCGGTATTGTAAGCGCAACGGGGCGCTGACCGTGGGCATCACCAACACGGTGGGCAGTTCCATCTCCAGAGACACGGACTGCGGCGTCCACATCAACGCCGGACCCGAGATCGGGGTGGCCAGCACCAAGGTAGGACTTTTGTTGTGGTCATCGCGCTCTGACTTCTGGTGCGACATTTATTATGCACTCAAAATAACATCATGATGAATAACAAAAGGTACTCGCTGGATCGAACACAGTGACACGAACACAAGTACATTATCAATTATCTTTTATCTCCGATATAACTGAGAGACGTTTCGGCTATCCAGTCTTCATCAGTGACTCGTGGTTTGTGCCGAATACATAGAGCATAGAACATAAGGCTTTTGAATACTGTCAAATACTGTGCACACACTTTGAAGATAAGACATTTACATGAGTTAATGACCGTGTGTGTGTGTGTGTATCTATCCAGGCATACACCAGTCAGTTTGTGTCTCTCATCATGTTCGGCCTGATGGTGAGCGAGGACAGAGTCTCACTCCAGAAGAGACGAGGGGAGATCATCCAAGGCCTCAAGGATCTGCCTGGTAAGAAGTGTTTAAACCCCCAGTGTACTGTACATGACTCACCCTCCACCTCTCCTTCCACCAGGGCTGGACTGGGACAAAAATTCGGCCCGGTCATTTTCGCGTGAATTTGGCCCAGACCGGCCCACCACAACCAGCGCGCAGATAGCAGAAATTCTACCGCCCGCTTCGTCGAGGCACACACAAACAAACAAGCCCTAATACCACCACTTTTACAGAACAACATAAATGATACAAACCAACAGACAACTACACAACCCTTTGTAGAGGGTTTATTTGTCACTCACTGATACAGGTACAGTGAAATTATCATGATGGCAGAATGGCAGCACGCCCGGACCTTTCCTGGTGGCCTGCCGCCTATTGGCCTGCCTGCCTGTCAAAAATATGCCCGGTACGACCTGTGGCCAGTCCAGCCATCCTTCCACCTCCACCTTTCCACAGAGCTAATAAAGGAGGTGTTGTCTCTGTTCTTTCCACAGAGCTAATAAAGAATGTTCTGTCTGTTGTTTCCACAGAGTTAATAAAGAAGGTGTTGTCTCTGTTGTTTCCACAGAGTTAATAAAGAAGGTGTTGTCTCTGTTATCTCCACAGAGCTAATAAAGGAGGTTCTGGCTCTGGACAACAAGATCAAGGCCATCGCAGACGAGCTGTACGAGCAGAGGTCTCTGTTGGTCATGGGCCGCGGCTTCAACTACGCAACCTGCCTGGAGGGGGCACTGGTGAGTCATTTGCAAAGAATACTGCACTTTTTGAATGGCTTTTATTGTCTTGTGCTTAAAGCTGCACTAGTATACATGTATTCTACCCTGGATTTGAACCCGGTTTCCTGCGCACAAGTACTGTTTTTTTTTTTTAGCCTGCCTGCCTGCTTGCTCAGGGGATAAATAGACTTTTGACCTTCAGGTCACAATTCGTGTCAGATGGCGTGTCTATAGGTGAGACACGACCTTTGACACAATCTAAATGTCTCAATAGAAGAGCAGGGAGACAAAATTACAACCATCCCAATTGTATACGTTAAATTGTATTAACATGCTCTACCATAAACCATACAGATTCCACAAAATCAAAATGTATTCTTTGTCCATGGTAACTATACACAAAAACATGTTTTTTTTTTTACTCTGACTGTTTGGTTTCATTTTACACTCTCAAGAGTTAAAGATCTATAAAGGTCCATTTGGTTAAAGGTATATTCAGTGATTTAACAAAAAAAAACCTTAGGTTTCGTTTTTGGCTGGGACCCAAGCCTTTCGTCCAATCAGGATAGAGAGTCAAAAACGAAACCTAAGGTTTTTTGACCCCCAGGGGTTAACTGGGGACAGGGAGGAACTCCTTATATGGTCAGCACACTATAGTAGAGAAGATTATCACAACAAAACAAAAAAATAAGTGATATTTGAATTGAGTGAAATCACTGAATATACCTTTAAGCTTACCAATCATTTAGCCGTGGACCACCTGGAGCCACCTCGGGTTGAAAAACCCACTGCTCTATGTCTTGTCATTCACTGGATAATGTATTGATTCTCAATCATTCTTCCTAATGCACAGAAAATCAAGGAGATCACGTACATGCACTCAGAGGGGATCCTGGCCGGGGAGCTGAAGCACGGCCCTCTGGCCCTCATAGACAAACACATGCCCGTCATCATGATCATCATGAGGGACGCCTGCTACCAGAAGTGCCAGAACGCCCTGGAGCAGGTCACCGCCCGATCGGTACGTTCTGCCTCTGTGGACCCATTTAGAACCTGAGGACCATTCTACAAAATGTCTTCTAAATCATGACATCATGTTTCTATGTCAGGGGGTCCTCAAACATTTTCATGTCAATAGAACCCCCAAAGATATTATGTAATTGGCCGCCGACCCCCCATCTGAAAATATGTTGTTCCATCCAGGGACCTCCCAGAAGAAGAGATTTGAGTTTAAAACGTTCACTCTGAAAGATTATATTCAAAGATTTGCGCACACATTTTCACGATTGTTTTCAAAAATAGCAGATCTTTAAGTAGACGAAAACCACATGGTTGTGAACAAAGCTACGAGTGATCGACTGAGATGAGATTGAGATGAGATGAGATGAGATTCAATGTATTGTCCATGTACAGTACAAGTACAGCACAGCACAGCGAAAAGTATTTTCGCATCTCACCAATGGTGCAACAAACATGTTAGCAAGGAGGATACATTAATTACAGTAGTAAGTACAGTGACTGACACTAACGTCTTTCTCCTCCTCCATGCAGGGCCGGCCCATCATCCTGTGCTGCCGGGGCGACGTGGAGATCACCAAGAACGCCTACAAGACCATCGAGCTGCCCCACACGGTGGACTGTCTGCAGGGCATCCTGAGCGTCATCCCCCTGCAGCTCATGTCCTTCCACCTGGCCGTGCTCCGGGGATACGACGTGCGTATACTGTACTATACACTCACACTTACATCTATTTTGTACATACATTTACACCCATTCTGACCTGAGATCAGATTCTAAAATTGTCTTCTAAATTGTCTTCTATATCCAGTTTTCTGAAAAAGCTATGTTTCTATGTCAGTCGTTCTTCGATTTTTCTAAAATAGCAGATCTACAAGCTCATAGCGCGCCACTCGGTGGCGCGCTATGAGCTTGTAGATCTGCTATTTTTCAAATAGCTAAAGCATAACGTAATGCTAACACCAAAAGGGGTTCCCACCCAGAATGGGTTAAGCATATCGTTGCTGCAGTCCGGAAGACTTCAACTCAATTTTTGAGTTGTGTGTTGGTTAAAAAAGAAAAAAATTGAGCCGATGAAAAGTACCGTATGCAAAAGCAAGCACTTCGACCCAAAAAAATGTTTTATCATTTCCGAAAAAATTACCATTTTAGAGTTTGTTTCCTCCAGACAGCAGAGATGTATAGTATAATAAAGCATAAATAAAATAATTTTCCCTCCCCTGTGCTCGACAGATAATGTGTCTTTACTCACATGTTGTGATACATATCCTTATTATCCTACAGTGAGCTGTGTGTGTGTGTGTGTGTGTGTGTGTATGACACCGTTGATTAACACTGGTCTCTCCTCCGTCTCCAGGTGGACTGTCCCAGAAACCTCGCCAAATCTGTGACTGTCGAATAATTACAGTCTACAAAGCCCAGAAGACCAGAGGAGACTGGAGAGGCCTACACATTTAAAGTGCAATTGTGTGTGTGTGTGTGTGTGTGTGTGTGTGTGTGTGTGTGTGTGTCTGTGTGTGTGTGTGTGTGCGTGCGGGGTATGGGAGAGTAACGGTATGTTTTAACAGCGGACGACAGACTGTCTTATTCTTCGGAAGTGCGTTAATTTTCTGTGGGACGAGCGGCAACTACTGGCGACAGCAGGCGAAGTGGGAAAAGTGGGCGGAGGAACGTCGTTCAAAAACAAACTGAAATACTGTATCTTTTGGACGACATCATCCGGCGATAGCCAATCAAATTCATGTTGTTGCTTTGTTTACGCGGTGATACGTTTACATTACGTGCGGTAATGACAGCAGGAACGCCCACTAGGAGATTTTTACCGCCCATAGTCGCTCGCCGCTGTTCGCCCGCTGTTAAAACTACTGTAAAGCAAGCAAGAGAGAGAGAGAGGAGGAAGGGGGAGGTATGTGCATGGTACGGTACAAACTATGTCGTTTTTATAGCGGAGAAATGTGAAGTCTTTTTTGAGACACTGTGGAGCTACAGGACCAATGCAGAACAATCTATGAACGAATGCAAAAAAAATGACACATTCCAAAGCAATAACGCCAATTTATGCCTTTTATTCATATTGGTGTGAGTGAGCTCATTAATTGTGCAACAGCCTTAATTAGATGATGTAATTGCCATGGTATATTGAAGGGGTCTGCAGCGGCTGTGCAATAAAGGACCAATTCCACATTGTGAATGTACGCACACCAACCAACCAGTGATTCACTCTCTTCCTGTTTCATAATGTCTTTATTATGCCCAGTGATGATGTTTCACTTCTTTGGATTGTGGGAAATGTAGGAATTATTACATACTGTAAGTGGGTGGGGTTTTTTTTTTTCTTTTTTTTTTGTCATTCCAGAGGATTATATGAAAGGAAATCTCGTTTTTATATATATATATATATATATATTATTATTTTTTTGTTGCACATTCAAAACCATCACTGTGCCTGGTGTTCTGACAACTTACACAACGGTGACATTTGATATTATGCCATCTTCTTTTCTATCAACATCAACTCATCATGGACATAAACTGTTTGTTTAGTCAACGCAGGGTCTGCTAGAATGTACCTCAAGTAGGTAAACATCAAAGTGTGCAAATCAAGGAAATACTGTAGTTTTTTTTTTCTTTCTTTTTCACATCACACGAAGATTAAATGTTGAAAAATCCACTCGATGTAACAAACGGCAGTTTTAGGATAACGTAATGTTATTAGAACTCATCATCCTTAATCTAGTAACTGAGTGATGAGGCGTGGGATAGCAGACTATGATTGGCTTTTTCTCAGCTTCTTCATTTTGAGGTTTAACAACTTTCAAATGTACCGCGCGTATATTCTACTATTTTCATATTTCTGTGTTTTTGCACAATTTGTAAGCTTTATCTGCACTTTTATAATAATATGGAAGAAAACTAAAACGTGTGGAACATTCTATCAGATCCCATTAACGGATTAAACAAAATGCTATAGAACATATACTTCTAATAATCTTTTATGTGGTGCTTTCCTGCTTTTGCCTTATTGCTATTTTTACTTTAGCATGCATGTCTGCCCAAAGGCAATTCATACAGTCACCGACGTCGAGGGTCAAATAAAACACATTTCATTACATCGTTATATTTATCACAGACACTAAGAAACATATTGAATGAAGAACATTCATACAGTGAAGGAATCACGTACCAAGTTTTACAAATAATAGTTTTTATTTTGGCAGTCTTTTGTATAGGGTTATCTATTATAAATATGTACTGTATTTATCTGATTATTTTATGGGGGGGAAAGAAAACAGGGGGTCGGTTTATTTCTGTAACAATGATTGTATTTTGTACTGTAATGTTTTATAGCAACCAGAGACTATCAATCAATAAATAGACAAAGCCTACTTTAGGAAACTTGTAATGTCAATTTTTTGAAACTGTGTTAATTTGATTTGACTAAAACTATGGTGGAAATGTTTCATCAACTACCTTTTAATGAACATGAACCACTCCCCCTGCTGGCGGAGTCAGGTTAAGCATGTAGGGCCCATTTTGTTACAACAACGACGAAAACGATACAAGCCAAATTGGAATGACCCATTGAGGGGCTTCTACCCAGACCACTAGAGCAGTGGTTCTTAAACCTTTTCATGTCAAAGGACCCCCAGATTGACACTAATTAGCCCCGCGGACCCCCGTTTGAAAAGTTATGCCAGGGACCCCAATAAGAGAAGATTCTTTATGTCTACTAGCAGTGATTTTCAACCCGATTAATTTCAAGGACCCCCAGTTTGACATGCATTATAGTCTACAGACCCCTAATTTAACTCTGAGAGCGTACAAATGGAACCAAATGGTTCCAAATTATAATTTAGCTGGGTACCCCCTGGAACTCCCTCAAGTACCCCTGGGGGTCCCCGGACCCCACTTTGGGAACCACTGCACTAGAGCACACCTCCTTCTGCCCATAGGGGGCACCACAAATACATAAAGTTACAGAAATGCTTGGCTGCATACTGCATAGTAGGCCTACCCAAGAGGCACGAACTTACAGTACATTTCAAGCACAAACTCAATACAAAGACTGTTAACTGTGAGTGGACGACCCAATTAAGCATTACACTTGTTTACAAGAGGGTCCACCATGTTTAATTCATCAAAACATTTAGAGACGTACAAATAGACACTTCTATATAGTCAAAGGACAGGGGGGGGGGGGAATTCAGATTTTACGGGGGCCAGTTTCGAATTGCAGCCGTCCGTAGGTGCCCTTTGAGAGTGGTTTTGAAGGAGTCAAGGGATTTGCATGTCTTAATGACTGTTGGTAGGGCGTTCCACATTTTGGTGGCAAGTAGGAGCGAAATTAATTTACTCCCTTGTTTGTGCCGAATCTGGGTTGTACATGGTTTGTTGCACTCCCTCTGGTGTTGTGGGTGTGGACTTCGTTAACATTAAGGAAGTATCTAGACAGTTACATGGGTATCTTGGTGGTGTATCGAATCTTGTGGACCAGACCCATTGCAAGATGCTGTACTCTGTCGTCGACCCTAAACCATTCCAGCCTGTCAAAGTGGGCAGGAGTGAGGTGGGTTCTGGGGGTGAGGCCAAGTAGTAGCCTGACCAGTTTGTTTTGGGCCTTTAAAGGGCCTTTGAGGTGCTGTGGTACCAGGAGGTGCATGCATAGTTAAATAAACCTTGTACGAGGGCTCCTGTTAAGGTCTTCAAGGTGTTTTTGTTGACCAGTGAGGAGATCCTTGACTTTTTGTATTACGTTGGTGGCCATTTTATCACGGGAAAGATTGGCCTCCAGGATGGAACCTAGGTAGGTAATTTCATCTTTAAGTGTGATAACATTGTCACCAACTCTAACCAAGAAGCCATTTGCCTTGCTGAGATTACTATTAGATCCAAAGAGAATGGATTCAGTTTTTCACAGGTGTAAACTGTAAAGATAGTTTGTTATCAACGAGCCAGGTGCAGATTCTACCGAGTTCAGAGCTGAGGGCCTTTTCAACCTGCAGTTTGTTCCTGTCCGAGACTAGCAGTTCCGAGTCATCTGCGAACAGGAACAAGTTGCAGTCACAAGCTGATGTCATGTCGTTTACATACAGTATATATTAGGAACAGTAAAGGCCCTAGTATGCTTCCTTGAGGAACGCCACAGCTCACTGCCCAGCTAACATGTCCATCTGGGCCAAATTGGGTTTTGACATGGGCTATGGGCATGGGTTCCAAGTGGGCCGTGCACCCAGTTTTCACAAAGGGCCCGCCCGCCCGCCCCATATGGGCTTACGTGGGTTTCTAACTGGATCTTAGGTGGTATCCAAATGGGCCATTTTATTTCAGAACCATATGTGTGCGCCACCTGTGTTTGCCTATATGGGTTTGAACTGGGATCTGATTGGGCCTTAAGTGGGTACCAGCTGGGCGAATTATATGTGACCCATGTAGGCCACACTTGTGTCCGCCCTCATTGTCTTCCGTCCTGTTTCTGTTGTCACCTGCTGTCGATTGTTCATTCCTACGGATAGGATGCAGTGCGCCACATTGGCGGTGTTTCCAGTTTTCTGTAGTAGTTTCTTCAAGTGTTCAAATGTTATGACTGAAAATCACTCCTATACTATAGCGGCTCCAATGAAGTTCGACCATCTATATAAATTAATAATCTTTGATAGTACAGTATCCCACAACTGACACAGCTCTGGCTAGGCACCCCAGTCTGGTGGGGATATACTGTAGAGGGCCCTATCTTGCGCTGCTCATGCTATACCCAAGTTTAACTTGGGTATAGCATAGCCATATAGCTATTTAAAAATGTTTTTCAAAATAGTAAAATATGGCCATAATATTTGACTATTTTGAAAAACATTTTGAAATAGTTTAACTTGCTGATGTTGTGATCTTGTAGATCAGCTATTTTAACTATTTTAAAATGTTTTTTGAAAATAGTTAAACATGGCAATTTAAGCGTTTAGAGATAAGGGGCACGCAAGATATAACCCATGGGCTCTGAGGTTATACTGTAGCATGCTTTTGATTTACTGATTGATTGGAGAATTCAGTGTAGGCTAATATGATTTTTTTTGATGAAATTATTATGAAATTATTTGTATTATTATCATCATCATCATTATGATTATTATTATGATTATTATTATTATTAATAATAATAATAATAATAATGTTGTTATTATTATGATTATTATTATTATTAGCAGCCTATTAACGTTGTGCCCACAAGTTGGGGGGAAAAGTTTGAGCGAACGACAGAACGTTGCGCGATGTCGTCATGTGTAGAGCCGTCTCACCCCGTCTCCTCCTCCAGCCCTCCGCACCCCGTCCTGTCCATTCCAACCGTGCTGGACGCACTAGATCCAGGAAGCTCTGGCTTATTCTGCTCCTGCTCTCACTCTGACAGCCTTGGCCTTGGAGGTTGTGTGTGTTCTCCTAAACTTTATTGATTCTTGGCTCCACGCACCACCGATAGACTGAGACTGAGTGAGTGAGGGAAGGATACTTGTGGTGGCGTTTCATCCTGTGTTTTTCACCGATGCATGGGAGTGTCCTCTGGGACTGCAGGGAGCAGCAGCGACGGGAGAAGGTAAGGTGTTCCAGCCGAACTGAGAGACCCCCGGCTCCGGTCAGTCCGTCTCCCCGCGGCAGCCGGGGTCTCTCAGTTCGCCTGCCTGGTTGAGTCCTCCTCCAACCGCGAGGGTGTCTGTCGGTGCCGGGGCTGGGTGGCCAGAAAGAACTGATCTACAAGCTAAACAACCTAGCTAGAGATAACGTAGCGACGCGACACGTTTAGCTTGTAGATCTTTTTTTTTTGTGTGGCCAGAGACGTACAGAGAGTACGTCGTGCTTTCTTTGGAGTTCTGTTAAACAGTTACCGCATTGCCTTCCCTTCCGACAGACCGACAGTAGGAAAGGAAAAGAGGGAGTGTTGTATTAGTGTAGGGCACTGCAGGCCTCTCGGTGGTCCGTCAGGTTATAAATGTCAAATGAATGGTTTCTCTTTTAGACCGTTATGTCTTCTTGTCTAATGCGAAGTGGTTCGGTTTGTCTGGACCATGCCCCCCTAGATAGTCTAGCTCGCCATGCAACAACATGTCATCATAGACCCCGGTGAGACCGATGACTTCATCCCTGCGCGCGCGTGTGTGTGTGTGTGTGTGTGTGTGTGTGTGTGTGTGTGTGTGTGTGTGTGTGTGTGTGAGAGAGAGAGAGAGAGAGACACACAGCCATGCTGCATTTGGAGAAAAAATATATCACATTGTAATACTAATCAACAACAACAAACAACAAAAAAAGACTTGACATGACACTTTTACATTGCCATAGCCTCATCAATCAGTATGTTATTATCTTACACTGCAAAATATGCACAACCTTAATGCCATCTGCACACACATGTCATGTATGTACACACATTTGATCACTTCTTGTGCTACCTACCGGTATGTTTCAATCAGCTCTGGTCCATGGCGTTAAGGACTTCACCAGAGCTATGTTTCTAATGCACATTATTGCAACATCCTGTCATTATAGCCTGGATATGCACGGCTTGGGAAGCCGTGCATATCTAATTGTATAGTCTAGCTACTTACCTACTTGTAATTGCAATAAGAAGTTTTAGGACCTAAAATTTTGGTGATAAGGTGGTAAAACTACAATATGATGTCACGCCAAGTGACTTTTTGTGTGTTTTTACAAATACTAACCAGCAGGCATGGACACTTAAGGCTCATACATAGTCTGGATTTTCGGTGGTTAGGTGACCACCGAACTACAACATGACGTCATGAGCCCTTCTCTCTGTTTTTACTCGCCACCACTCAATGTTATTTCAGCTCCGGTGGTCACCTCACCACCGGAGCGGTGGTCACCTCACCACCGGAGCGGTGGTCACCTCACCACCGAGAATCCAGACTATGAATGAGCTTTAAGAGGATGCCCACCTGCCCCTAGCAGGAAAATAAAAGCAGGTAGAGTTTGCTTTCAGGTTGCCCAACGGGGCAAATGCTTGTTTGAGAGGGGACGCAATGTGCTGTTCACTGTTGTCACACTTAAAAATATAAGTGTGAACCCATAGTTATATTCATATAGCTATGTATAGATATTTGGCATACAAATTGAGGTATGACTATATGGTTATGGTTATTCAAATTTTACCTATCATTTTATAATGTACGATTCACTTTTTGGGCAAGTGGGCATGACTGTTAGGGTTAAAATGGTAACTCCACTTTAACTATTCTTCCTGGATTAGTGAGAAACCTCCATCAACCAAGACACCCAAAAGTATTCAACCAAAAGTATTTCTCTCTGGGAAAAGCAGAGAGGAAGAGACTCTGAACAGGAAACCGTGTAAAGCAATCAGATCTTTAGTAAAGTCTTCGGTTCAGGCTGTTGTTACAAGAAATGTCAAGCCAGTAGGAGAGAGAATTCTCCGTACTGTAAGTGTTCAGAACCCCGTTACATCATTTTGCACATACATTTATACTGGCAATCATATCATAGATACAGAATTCAGTTGTCACATTAGGTCGATATGTGGTAATCAGAGTACAGTGTCATGAGCGTCTGATTGTCTGAATCCTCTTTTTGACTTAATCACGTCCGTGATTAGGATTTCTGTTGTTTGACTCTTTATCTCAGGGGGTGAGAGGGTGTTTATATGCTCATCTTTAGAGCAAAGTTGTTTGTCAGGTCATGCGTCACATTTTTCCATCTGGAGTGGATGAGAGCTGATAATAGGATTAATATCATGCAAATATGGATATAACATCACTGGGTGACAGGGCAGTCCTGTACACCCAATACAAGGTCATTTTTAACATAGTAATAAGATGTGAACAAATACCAAAGAAAATATCCATCAATGACCTTTGAGCAAGTCGAACATGACCTGTACTTGCCCGACAGGCAAGTGCCTCTGAGACCTGATGCTGCATTCACATTGGCAGATGCAAAGATTCACAGCATATTTGTCGCTTTGTATCTTTGCATCTGAAGTTGTAGCCAGTTGAACTTATTTATACCTTTTTGTATCTTTTGCAGCAGCTACAAACGTCAGCTTTGCTTTGTAGCTTCACGTCGCTGACTTCCATTGAAAATGAATGGTATAGACTGTAGCTTTGTATCTGCATGTGTGAAGACATGACGTCGCGCGACATGGCCAAAGCATTTCCTGGGGGTCCCCAGCCTAAAAGGTTGAGAAGCCCTGACCTTAAAGCAGTGGTCCTGGTCCCCAAACCTTTTCATGTCGAGGACCCCCAAATTAGACACTTATTAGTCCCCACTGACCCCCATTTGATTTTTCAAAACTAGCAGACCTATACAAGCTCGTAGCGCGCCACTCAGTGGCCACTTGGTGGCGCGCTATGAGCTTGTAGATCTGCTATTTTTCAATAGCTAAAGCATAACATGATGCTAACACCAAAAGGGGTTCCCGCCCAAAATGGCTCTATGCACACTCCATTTTGGAAAGAACTTGGGCCACTTCCCTACTTCCTTATTTCCTTCACAGGTGTTTATTTACCGCTGATACTAATGAAGGCTCTGTTCCATTCCTGGTCAAACAGAGTCAGGGTGCTGCTGTTGTGCATGTTGGCTCTACACTGGAAACACTCTGCTACACCAGTGGGTCTCAAAGACCCCCTTTTCCACCGGTTGGTTCCCGATGGGAACCGGTTCAGTTCTTTGTGGTTCTTAGTCCATGAGCCAGAGCTCCTAAATTGGTGGGAAAAACTAGACATATATTAAATTGTTTATAGGATCAATACATGATAACCCTTCCACAGTAGTCGCTTTTTCATATTTTCAATTATTTTGCATATTTTCCTACATAATGCCTTATTTGCATATCGAATCATTTAAAATGTGTTATACAATGAGCCATTGTCTTTGTGTAAGTACTCTATTGGGGAAGTTTTAATGGTGATAACAATCTAATATAGGTATGGTTTTGCCCACTCAATACATAATTAACGTTCCAATTTTGGAACTCTGGCTCATGGACTAAGAACCAAAAAGAACTGAACCTGGTTGGAACCAACCGGTGGAAAAGGGGCCTCAAAGTGTCTGGCCGGGCAAGGCGCCGACGAGATACACGATTCCACGCCCCGTCCCCCCCGGGGGTGAATTGGCGAAGTCGGGGAGGCGCGCTTGTAAAGCTCAGCACAGGGTGCTGCTTGTACATGTTGGCTCGCTGTGCATATCGTTGGCTCACACTCTGCTACAACCAGTGGGTCTCAAAGCGTCCTTGAGTGGGTTCCAAATGGCCTCAAATTGTTCCATTTTTTTCGTACACTCTCAGAGTTATTATGGGGGTCCTTGAAATTAAAAAATTCACCCCCCCCCCTCTCTCTCTCTCTCTCTCTCTCTCTCTCTCTCTCTCATTAGAGACACAGCACCTACCCTCTCTCTGTTTCTGGCGCCCCCTACTGTTATAAATAAGTCACATACTCGTGCTCATAGTTACAGGTACACAGGTACACAGGTACACAGGTACACAGGTACACAGGTACACGGACATTGCAAGCTGGATGTAGGAGTGGTTGCACCACTCAAAAAGATTGAGAACCACTGCACACTTAAACGGAACGGAGGACGGAGTCTTATAAATTATAGTATCATCGGCAACACCTGTGAAGGAATTATAGCGGCCCCGGAAGTAGGAAGAGTCAACCCATTTTGGGGGCGGGAACCCCTTTTGGTGTTTTAAGCATTACGTTATACTTTAGCTATTGAAAAAATAGCAGATCTACAAGCTCATAGCGCGCCACCGAGTGGCGCGATACGAGCTTGTAGGTCTGCTATTTTAGCAAAAATCGTTAAAATGTGGCGCAAATCTTCGAATATATATTTCAGAGCGAACATTTTTAACTAAAATATTTGCTTCTGGGGGGGGGGGGGGGGGTTCACTATTTTTTTTAATCAACACACAGACGTAAAGGGTGTTGTTCAATACAATAGCACTGATTTATGCAAAAAAATATGGAGTTAGGTGGTTTCCTCCCAACAGCAATGATGTCTAATAATTAATCTAATAATTGTTGTTCAGTATATCTGACCGCTTGTATTGACCGATGACAGATATCTGACCGCTTGTATTGACCGATGACAGATATCTGACCGCTTGCATTGACCGATGAAACATTTGCCATGTTGTGTGCAGTAATATAGAACAGTGTGATGCGTTGCGATCATAGACTGTAAAAATAATATGGACATTAGAAGTCAGGAAGTCTCGATTTCCTTAGTGGCTTCACAAAATATCTGTCTGACTGCCCCCCCCCCCCTGATGGTTGCGATGCATCGATCGTACAATACAATCGAATCAATACCTGGTGAATCGTGAGGGAATTGAACTGTGAGGGGAAGTGAACACCTCTATATAGGGCTAATCACTGACTCACACAGAACAGAATGACAGAACCTCGACCACCACCACCACAGGCCCGTTCACAGAGGCTGTTGACTGGCGCTCGGCGAGGACACAGCCTGCTAGACGGAGGGGTGAACGAGGGCGTTCTAACTCGGCTCATCTTGATTCATAATGGGTTTAAATGAGAAGGCAAAGGGAGAGCAGCTTACCCTCCCTCCCGCCCTCCTTGTTCCAAATCAATACAGTTTCTTCAGAATGGCCAGTGGCGATTAAGGCTGCTCCCATTCCTCCCCAGTCTGTCTGTGTGTGTGTCAGTGTCAGTGGTGTGTGTCTGTGTGTGCGTGTCAGTGGTGTGTGTCTGTGTGCGTGTCAGTGGTGTGTGTGTGTGTGTGTGTGTGTGTGTGCTGCGTGTCAGTGGTGTGTGTGCTGCGTGTCAGTGGTGTGTCTGTGTGTGCGTGTCAGTGGTGTGTGTTTGTGTGCGTGTCAGTGGGGTGTGTCTGTGTGCGTGTCAGTGGGGTGTGTCTGTGTGCGTGTCAGTGGTGTGTGTCTGTGTGTCAGTGGCGAAGCCAGAGCGGCCGTCTAGGATGGGCCTGGCCAGGAGCGCACATGCACGCGTCCGCACGTGCACGGAAATGTTTGTCTGGATGGATATATTGTGTTGTTGGGAGGGGAATGGATGGATATATTGTGTTGTTGGGAGGGGAATGGAGGGATATATTGTGTTGTTGGGAGGGGAATGGATGGATATATTGTGTTGTTGGGAGGGGAATGGATGGATATATTGTGTTGTTGGGAGGGGAATGGATGGATATATTGTGTTGTTGGGAGGGGAATGGATGGATATATTGTGTTGTTGGGAGGGGAATGGATGGATATATTGTGTTGTTGGGAGGGGAATGGATGGATATATTGTGTTGTTGGGAGGGGAATGGATGGATATATTGTTTTGTTGGGAGGGGAATGGAGGGATATATTGTGTTGTTGGGAGGGGAATGGATGGATATATTGTGTTGTTGGGAGGGGAATGGATGGATATATTGTGTTGTTGGGAGGGGAATGGATGGATATATTGTGTTGTTGGGAGGGGAATGGATGGATATATTGTGTTGTTGGGAGGGGAATGGATGGATATATTGTGTTGTTGGGAGGGGAATGGATGGATATATTGTTTTGTTGGGAGGGGAATGGATGGATATATTGTGTTGTTGGGAGGGGAATGGATGGATATATTGTGTTGTTGGGAGGGGAATGGATGGATATATTGTGTTGTTGGGAGGGGAATGGATGGATAATATATTGTGTTGTTGGAAGGGGAATGGATGGATATATTGTTTTGTTGGGAGGGGAATGGATGGATATTGGCTAAGATGCTATGCATCCCTTTTGTTTCTCAACCAATGGTCCATTTACTACTAATACTTCCTATATGACCTTTTTCTTGACGGCTGACTTCCCAGTAACTGACAACATTATATCATCATACGCCTACATAATACCTTCCTACATACTAAATGCAAGGTCAAGGTCCACATGCAATACCTTCACGGAACCACCAGTGGTCCACGGTAGCCTGGTTAATAAACCAGACCGAATCAGCCGTTGGCAAAAATAAATTGCCTGCCAAGGAGACATTACAGATTTAGGTTCAGGTTGTGATTAATGTTCCCTTTCGCGCTCTCAAGAGAGAGAGAGAGAGAGAGAGAGTGTGTGTGTGTGTGTGTGTGTGTGTGTGTGTGTGTGTGTGTGTGTGTGTGTGTGTGTGTGTGTGTGTGTGTGTGTGTGTGTGTGTGTGTGTGTGTGTGTGTGTGTGTGTGTGTGTGTGTGTGTGTGTGTGTGTGTGTGGTTGTGGTTATTAACATATTGCTGCTACTCATTGTTTTAGTCATAAATACACTCTGCTGCTTGTGATCATTTCATCCAATTGGACTTTATATTACTTGGTGTCGTTGCCGTTGTAATTCCTTCTGCATCGTGACTGGACAGACATGTGTTTTATCATTGTATGTATATAACATCATGTTTTATCATTGTATATAACACGTATAAGCCTGAAAGGACGGAGGAATGAGAGGATGACGAAAAGAACAAAAGAATGACAAAGGAAGGGAAAGCTGGGGGGGGGGGGGTGGGGATAGAGGATGGAAGTGTACTAGAGAGGAGTAAAGATGCAGTGAGACGGCCAGCTGGGTGTGAGGAGAGGAGAGGAGAGGAGAGGAGAGGGGAGGGGAGGGGAGGGGAGGGGAGGGGAGAGGAGAGGAGAGGAGAGGAGAGGAGAGGAGAGGAGAGGAGAGGAGAGGAGAGGAGAGGAGAGGAGAGGCAGAGAGAGAACAGAGGAGGATGAAGGGTTCATTTTTCATCTGAGTCATCTGGTGTGGTCATCACCACCTCCTCTACCATTTTCCTCCACAGGCGTGTGTGCGTGTGACTGACTGTGTGTGTGTGTGTGTGTGTGTGTGTGTGTGTGTGTGTGTGCGGACTCTTTATACATGGCTGGGCAAAACATTAGGGTACTAGTATTGAATGTTACTTTGAACAATATTTGGCATTCAGAGAGTCTCATGATTGATCCAAGTTCAACCGGCAGCAATATAGAAAATAGAAGTGCTGCAGGGACCCTGGGGACCCCACTTTGAGAACCAATGCTTTGAGCACGCACTGAACACACACACACACACACACACACACACACACAGTCCCCTCTCCAGCTAGAGGAAGAGTTACAGCTATCCAGTTCCGACACTTAATAACACGGCCATTATCTCAGTGAGGCAGTATCTATCAGCATAAATTACCATGATCTGACTCACCTTGATGTATTCAGTGTGTGTAATGTATGCACGGCCACGCGTCAGCATCCACTTGATATATCATGCAATTATTTACCACGCGTTGAAAATGTACGCAGAATGTCAGTGACTGCGTGTGAGCGACTGGCTACATGCCACAGGGCGCTGCTCGGGAAGTCATGGCTGTGTGTGTGTGCGTGCGTGTGTGTGTGTGTGTGTCTGTGTGCGTGTGTTAAGCCATTGGTTCACAAAGTGGGGTCCGGGGCGGGGACCCCTAGGGGTCCTGGAGGGAGTTCCAGGGGGTCCCCAGCTAAATGATAGTTTGGAACCAAATGGACCCTTATGGGTCTGTGACTCTGAGAGTTGAATAAACATTGATTTTATAATATAAATTGGGGTCTCAGAGATAGAAATGCCATTAAATGGGAGTCACCTATGGTCATGGTCCTGTTGCTGCATGTCAAACAGGGGGTCCTTGAAATGAAAACAGCTGAAAAGAAAATCACTGCTAGAGCTGTTCAAATCTTCTCTTATGGGAGTCCCTGGCATATCTTTTTTTAATGGGGGTCCGCGGGCTAATGAGTGTCATTGTCGGTGTCCTTGACATGAAAAGGTTTGGGAACCACTGTGTTGAGCAGCAGAGTTTAGCCCAGCAGAGTTTAGACGAGAGCCGAGAGCGCTCTTACTTTCACAGCGTCTGTTCTTCACAGCGTACACAATGGACACGCACGGGGGAGAACACCGACAGCTGTGAGAGTGTGAGTGACCTCGGTTCCAACTTCCAGCCCACGTGCTTTCATCATCGGTGCCGCTAAATGAACAAACCAGGGGGCCACACAGCGTAATGTTGGAGCGACGGGTTACGCTAAATTTGCCCCCCATCAAATGGCGTTGAAATTTGAAAATGAAGGTATGGAACGTCGTACTGACAGATGGCACCCATATTAGGCACTACTGTTAAGTGTGAATAGACGTTGGCATTGAAGTGTGTGGGGCGCTGACGGTGTCTGTCAGCATTTAAACTTTTCTTTTAGAAGCTTGCTTCTTGTGCAACCGAATGTTTTCCTGAGAATGCACTGCCGGGGCTCGCGATGTGCTGTGACTTGTTGTGCTTAATTCTGCCGGTGTTATCGTCCTTGTAAAAAAAAACGTTGTGTTTCAAGTTCAACTGCAGTGCTGTCGATTTAATTTTATGGGTTCGATTAATTTGATTGATTGGACATTTTTATAACTGTTTATAGAATGGGTACATTTCAACAAAAGTGCAGGTCTATACAAAGAGGATAACACCAGAAAAACCACTACGTCTTGTTTACTTCAGGGTCCTCCATTTTCAATTCATTAGAACAATTTAAAGACGTACAAGTATACACTTCTATGCAAAAAAAGAAATACAGGGGCCAGTTTTGAATTGCAGCCGCCCGTATTAAGTGGTTTTGATTAAGGAGTTCAGGGATGCACATTTCTCTACGGCTGTTGGCATTGACCTTCTGCGGCTGCCTTGGCTGTTGATGGGGCGTTCCACATTTTTGTGGCATAGGAGCGAAATTAATTTAGTCCCATGTTTTGAGCCTAATCTGGGTTGCACGTGGTTTGTTGAACTACCCTCTGGTGTTGTGATTCTGCACGTTGTTGACATTAACCCATTCTGAACGGGCACCCATTTTGGTGTTGGCATCATGTTATGCTTTAGCTATTGAAAAACAGCAGATCTACAAGCTCGTAGCGCGCCACCGAGTGGCGCGCTACGAGCTTGTAGGTCTGCTATTTTTGAAAAATCGAAGAACGACTGACATTTTTAGAATCTGATCTCAGGTCAGAATGGGTTCATCAGACCGGTGTGTGTCCGGCGGAAACCTCGTATGAATCTGATCTCAGGTCAGAATGGGTTAAGGAAGTACTTTGACAATAAAGTGGGTATCTTTAGTGGTGTAGTGTATCGTGTACTGTAGACAAGGCCCGTTGCAAGTTGCTGTACTCTGTCGTCAAGTGATGCAAATAGCCTGCATCCTGCATCTTTAGACTCACTACATTGAAAAAGGATGCAATCATGTCACCACATGAACTCAGTACTGTACTGTACTCTAATGTCGTTGAAGTAGGACTCATAAAATGTCCCTGGATGGGACCCATCTAAAAGACCACCCCTGGGTCCCATTACATTAAACCATTTTGGGGCGGGAACCCCTTTTGGTGTTAGCATTATGTTATGCTTTAGCTATTGACAAAAATAGCAGATCTACAAGCTCATAGCGCGCCACTGAGTGGCGCGCTACGAGCTTGTAGGTCTGCTATTTTTGAAAAATCGAAGAACGACTGACATATTAACATAGCTTTTTCAGAAAACTGTCAGGATGTATAGAAGACATTTGTAGAATCTGATCTCAGGTCAGAATTTGTTTAAAAACCTCAATGCCAAACTATCATTCCAAACTGTCATGCAGACTTCACCCGTACATGTTGTGTTGTGTTGTGTTTCCACTGCCTTTCAGATCCTGACTTTGGGGCAGGATGAGTGAGGCGGAGGGTCAGTTCTACAGCGTCCAGGTGGGCGACTCCACCTTCACCGTGCTGAAGAGATACCAGCAGCTCCGCGCCATCGGCTCCGGGGCCCAAGGCATCGTCTGGTGAGTGTTACTGTTAAGGCTCATACATAGTCTGGACTTTCGGTGGTGGGGTGACCACCGAACTACAACATGACGTCACTGAGCCGCGGTGAAGAGCAAACCACCGCCACCACTCCAGCCCTTCTCTCTGTTTTTACTCACCACCGCTCAACGTTATTTCAGCTCCGGTGGTGAGGTGACCACCGGAGCGGTGGTCACCTCACCACCGAAAATCCAGACTACGAATAGGCCTTTACAGTACAAGTAGACACGAACATGAAAGGACATGAAATTCCTGGAAATATTTTGAAATTTGAAAAAAAAAAAACACTACTGGTAAAAGGTTTGGAATTTATCAAAGTTCCTGGAAAAAAAAGATTTCAGCTCAGTCGAGTGGGCGGCGTCTATGGGCTGGAAACCAGGCTAGGTCATGACAGAAACAATAGTATACAAGCGGCCGAAATGAGTTTTCTTCGACGGGTGGCTGGCATCTCCCTTAGAGATAGGGTGAGAAGTTCAGTGACCCGAGAGAGACTCGGAGTAGAGTCGCTGCTTCTCCGCCTGGAAAAGAGCCAGCTTAGGCTGGTTAGGATGCCTCTCGGGCATCTCCCCAGGGAGGTCCTCGAGGCATGTCGCACTGGGAGGAGACCCCAGGGCAGATACCAAGGCCTGGAAGGCCTGGAAACTGGGTTAAATATTCTGGAAAAGTTGTTGAAAAAAGGATATATACAGTACATGTTTGAGGAGAGCAATTCAGTGCTTCTGTTGTCACCGACTTCAAGGTCAATGCCAAGGCGCTTTACATTTTCTGACAAAATAGGCATTTATTCCGACATTTTACCAGACAGACTATGAGTCTTTGACCAGTTGGCCCAGCCAGGTACTTTTCTGTCAATCACGTTGTTCCACAAGTCCACACTGATTTAATTGTAGGAAGTTTCTTCCCAAAATCCCCCTGCATCCAAATGCTATCCGAGTGGCTAAAACCATTGTACTACTTGTGAATCTTATCGACTGTAGGTTTCTATGGGGTTTGAGTGCATGCTGCTGCAGTGCATCTGATGACATCACCGCATGCAGCGGGTACAGTATGTTATTGCCTGTTGTGCAACACCTCCAGGGGCTACACATAAACACTAGGAATTCATCCTATAGCCCAGCGTTATAACATGCAACCCTCGCTCAGCTTCTCCTTCTGTACATGAAGAAAGACCCTCCTTTTTTAAAAGATAAAACGCATAAACCAGAGCTAGCTATAGGATGTGGATCTATTTTCCTCCTCATTATCTTATCATGTCGCCCGGTTTCCTCTCCCCTCTCTCTCTGTCTGTCTCTCTGTCTCTCTGTCTGTCTGTCTGTCTGTCTGTCTGTCTGTCTGTCTGTCTGTCTCTCTGTCTGTCTGTCTGTCTGTCTGTCTGTCTGTCTGTCTGTCTGTCTGTGTCCCCGTTGCCTCTCCCCCCTCTCTGTCTGTCTGTCTGTCTGTCTGTCTGTCTGTCTGTCTGTCTGTCTGTCTGTCTGTCTGTCTGTCTGTCTGTCTGTCTGTCTGTCTGTCTGTCTGTCTGTCTGTCTGTCTGTCTGTCTGTCTGTCTGTCTGTCTGTCTGTCTGTCTGTCTGTCTGTCTGTCTGTCTGTCTGTCTGTCTGTCTGTCTGTCTGTCTGTCTGTCTGTCTGTCTGTCTGTCTCTCTCTCTGTCTGTCTGTCTGTGTGTGTCCCCGTGCCTCTCCCCCCTCTCTGTCTGTCTGTCTGTCTGTCTGTCTGTCTGTCTGTCTGTCTGTCTGTCTGTCTGTCTGTCTGTCTGTCTGTCTGTCTGTCTGTCTGTCTGTCTGTCTGTCTGTCTGTCTGTCTGTCTGTCTGTCTGTCTGTCTGTCTGTCTCTCTCTCTGTCTCTCTCTCTGTCTGTCTGTGTGTGTCCCCGTGCCTCTCCCCTCTCTCTGTCTGTCTGTCTGTCTGTCTCTCTGTCTGTCTGTGTCCTCATGCCTCTCCCCTCTCTCTGTCTGTCTGTCTGTCTGTCTGTCTGTCTGTCTGTCTGTGTCCTCATGCCTGTCCCCTCTCTGTCTGTCTGTCTGTGTCCTCATGCCTCTCCCCTCTGTCTGTCTGTCTGTCTGTCTGTCTGTCTGTCTGTCTGTCTGTCTGTCTGTCTGTCTGTCTGTCTGTCTGTCTGTCTGTCTGTCTGTCTGTCTGTCTGTCTGTCTGTCTGTCTGTCTGTCTGTCTGTCTGTCTGTCTGTCTGTCTGTCTGTCTGTCTGTCTGTCTGTCTGTCTGTCTGTCTGTCTGTCTGTCTGTCTGTCTGTCTGTCTGTCTGTCTGTCTGTCTGTCTGTCTGTCTGTCTGTCTGTCTGTCTGTCTGTCTGTCTGTCTGTCTGTCTGTCTGTCTGTCTGTCTGTCTGTCTGTCTGTCTGTCTGTCTGTCTGTCTGTCTGTCTGTCTGTCTGTCTGTCTGTCTGTCTGTCTGTCTGTCTGTCTGTCTGTCTGTCTGTCTGTCTGTCTGTCTGTCTGTCTGTCTGTCTGTCTGTCTGTCTGTCTGTCTGTCTGTCTGTCTGTCTGTCTGTCTGTCTGTCTGTCTGTCTGTCTGTCTGTCTGTCTGTCTGTCTGTCTGTCTGTCTGTCTGTCTGTCTGTCTGTCTGTCTGTCTGTCTGTCTGTCTGTCTGTCTGTCTGTCTGTCTGTCTGTCTGTCTGTCTGTCTGTCTGTCTGTCTGTCTGTCTGTCTGTCTGTCTGTCTGTCTGTCTGTCTGTCTGTCTGTCTGTCTGTCTGTCTGTCTGTCTGTCTGTCTGTCTGTCTGTCTGTCTGTCTGTCTGTCTGTCTGTCTGTCTGTCTGTCTGTCTGTCTGTCTGTCTGTCTGTCTGTCTGTCTGTCTGTCTGTCTGTCTGTCTGTCTGTCTGTCTGTCTGTCTGTCTGTCTGTCTGTCTGTCTGTCTGTCTGTCTGTCTGTCTGTCTGTCTGTCTGTCTGTCTGTCTGTCTGTCTGTCTGTCTGTCTGTCTGTCTGTCTGTCTGTCTGTCTGTCTGTCTGTCTGTCTGTCTGTCTGTCTGTCTGTCTGTCTGTCTGTCTGTCTGTCTGTCTGTCTGTCTGTCTGTCTGTCTGTCTGTCTGTGTCCCCGTGCCTCTCCCCTCTGTCTGTCTGTCTGTCTGTCTGTCTGTCTGTCTGTCTGTCTGTCTGTCTGTCTGTCTCTCTGTCTGTCTGTCTGTCTGTCTGTCTGTCTGTCTGTGTCCCCGTGCCCCTCCCCTCCAGTTCCGCTCTAGATTCCGTTCTAGGTATACCGGTGGCGGTGAAAAAGCTGTGTCGGCCATTTCAGAACCAGACGCATGCTAAGCGGGCCTACAGGGAGCTGGTGCTGCTCAAATGTGTCAACCACAAAAACGTAAGGAGCCTTTTCTGCTTGTTTAAGGCATTGGGAAACGTCGAATCATCGTAGCGGAGGCTTAAAACTTGTCATATTTGAAAGACAACTATCGTACACAGCCCAAAAAAAAAAGAGAAATCTCACATTTAAATATATATGGAAATGATTTATTGGGAATAGCCCCTTGAGATGAATCATCTCGTTTGCAAGGGGATCCAGAGATTACAAAATATCTAATTTCACTGAAAATAATCATTATTTAGTGTTAGAGAAAACCATGTTTGAGACTCCTACGAGACAAGAATGCATCACGTACAGTATGCTGCGTGGAAGCAGAGGCAACTTCCTGGATCTTACACAAATAAAAGCCTGAAACTGGACTGGAAAGACCAGTGTTTTTAATTAAGTGCAAATCTAGGGTCAGATTGACTGATTTCCTGATTTATTTTGAATCCCAAATCAGCAGCCAGGTTATTTAGTAAATTCACACTTTCTTTTGTGATATGGTGATAAATGTTGGGCCTTTTTGGAATTATTGATCCTACACCGTACAGAGGTTAAAAGTATCGTAACAAATATGATAATTTTCGTACATCTGGCAGCACTGAATACAAGACTTCAAGATAAGAAAGCAGATATGTGTCTCATCTCAATTACTTAGACAGACATTTGACAGTGAACGCAACCATAAGTCAAAAACAAACGTTACACAAGGTGATTCTGAAGACAATGTAGGGGACAATGACATACAGTAACAATCATAAAATAATTATCTCAATATCCTGGCCAACTTACTCCTTTTAGTCGTGAAAACAAAGGTTTATTAACCCATTTTGAGCGGGAACCCCTTTTGATGGTTACATACATTATGTTATTGAAAAATAGCAGACCTACAAGCTCATAGCGCGCCACCGAGTGGCGCGCTATGAGCTTGTAGGTCTGCTATTTTTCTCGGATTTAGCAGATTTAAATTTAGATTTAAATTTCGAGGTCAGGCCAAAATGGGTTAAAATAGACAAATGGATGGGGCTGATTTGAGGAAGGAGAGAGTTTCAGCTTGTCGCATTTCAAATATGATTTCCAGAACCCTGCAGGCCACTTCGCTTTCACCCCACAGTCTGCTGCCTCTCCGTCGTGGACTAATGGTCTGTCGCTCTCTCTGCCCCCCCCAGATCATCCGTCTCATCAATGTCTTCACGCCCCAGAAGTCTCTGGAAGAGTTCCAGGACCTGTGAGTAGCAGTAATGTGTCCCTGACTCCCTGTGAGTAGCAGTAATGTGTCCCTGTGACTCCCTGTGAGTAGCAGTAATGTGTCCCTGACTCCCTGTGAGTAGCAGTAATGTGTCCCTGACTCCCTGTGAGTAGCAGTAATGTGTCCCTGACTCCCTGTGAGTAGCAGTAATGTGTCCCTGACTCCCTGAGAGTAGCAGTAATGTGTCCCTGACTCCCTGTGAGTAGCAGTAATGTGTCCCTGACTCCCTGTGAGTAGCAGTAATGTGTCCCTGACTCCCTGTGAGTAGCAGTAATGTGTCCCTGACTCCCTGTGAGTAGCAGTAATGTGTCCCTGACTCCCTGTGAGTAGCAGTAATGTGTCCCTGACTCCCTGTGAGTAGCAGTAATGTGTCCCTGACTCCCTGTGAGTAGCAGTAATGTGTCCCTGACTCCCTGTGAGTAGCAGTAATGTGTCCCTGACTCCCTGTGAGTAGCAGTAATGTGTCTCTGACTCCCTGTGAGTAGCAGTAATGTGTCCCTGACTCCCTGTGAGTAGCAGTAATGTGTCCCTGACTCCCTGTGAGTAGCAGTAATGTGTCCCTGACTCCCTGTGAGTAGCAGTAATGTGACCCTGACTCCCTGTGAGTAGCAGTAATGTGTCCTGACTCCCTGTGAGTAGCAGTAATGTGTCCCTGACTCCCTGTGAGTAGCAGTAATGTGTCCCTGACTCCCTGTGAGTAGCAGTAATGTGTCCCTGACTCCCTGTGAGTAGCAGTAATGTGTCCCTGTGACTCCCTGTGAGTAGCAGTAATGTGTCCCTGACTCCCTGTGAGTAGCAGTAATGTGTCCCTGACTCCCTGTGAGTAGCAGTAATGTGTCCCTGACTCCCTGTGAGTAGCAGTAATGTGTCCCTGACTCCCTGTGAGTAGCAGTAATGTGTCCCTGACTCCCTGTGAGTAGCAGTAATGTGTCCCTGACTCCCTGTGAGTAGCAGTAATGTGTCCCTGACTCCCTGTGAGTAGCAGTAATGTGTCCCTGTGACTCCCTGTGAGTAGCAGTAATGTGTCCCTGACTCCCTGTGAGTAGCAGTAATGTGTCCCTGACTCCCTGTGAGTAGCAGTAATGTGTCCCTGACTCCCTGTGAGTAGCAGTAATGTGTCCCTGACTCCCTGTGAGTAGCAGTAATGTGTCCCTGACTCCCTGTGAGTAGCAGTAATGTGTCCCTGACTCCCTGTGAGTAGCAGTAATGTGTCCCTGACTCCCTGTGAGTAGCAGTAATGTGTCCCTGTCTCCCTGTGAGTAGCAGTAATGTGTCCCTGACTCCCTGAGAGTAGCAGTAATGTGTCCCTGACTCCCTGTGAGTAGCAGTAATGTGTCCCTGACTCCCTGTGAGTAGCAGTAATGTGTCCCTGACTCCCTGTGAGTAGCAGTAATGTGTCCCTGACTCCCTGTGAGTAGCAGTAATGTGTCCCTGACTCCCTGTGCACCGGCTTCCAATGCTATCAACCCATCATCACCAGTAGGTCACTTATCACTCGGATGCAATCGAGCCGTCAGGCTCGCCTGGAGCCTACTGGCTGCGATTAGGACACACAGAAGTGAAGAAACCAACTTGACGTGGCTGGTTAAGACTGATATGAGGTTAGGGGACTTTACGTGGCCGGTTAAGACTGATATGAGGTTAGGGGACTTACGTGGCTGGTTAAGACTGATATGAGGTTAGGGGACTTACGTGGCCGGTTAAGACTGATATGAGGTTTTGGGGACTTCCGTAGCCGGTTAAGACTGATATGAGGTTAGGGGACTTACGTGGCCGGTTAAGACTGATATGAGGTTAGGGGACTTACGTGGCCGGTTAAGACTGATATGAGGTTAGGGGACTTGCGTGGCCGGTTAAGACTGATATGAGGTTAGGGGACTTACGTGGCCGGTTAAGACTGATATGAGGTTAGGGGACTTACGTGGCCGGTTAAGACTGATATGAGGTTAGGGGACTTACGTGGCTGGTTAAGACTGATATGAGGTTAGGGGACTTACGTGGCCGGTTAAGACTGATATGAGGTTAGGGGACTTACGTGGCCGGTTAGGACTGATATGAGGTTAGGGGACTTCCGTGGCTGGTTAAGACTGATATGAGGTTTTGGGGACTTCCGTGGCCGGTTAAGACTGATATGAGGTTAGGGGACTTACGTGGCCGGTTAAGACTGATATGAGGTTAGGGGACTTACGTGGCCGGTTAAGACTGATATGAGGTTAGGGGACTTGCGTGGCCGGTTAAGACTGATATGAGGTTAGGGGACTTGCGTGGCCGGTTAAGACTGATATGAGGTTAGGGGACTTACGTGGCCGGTTAAGACTGATATGAGGTTAGGGGACTTACGTGGCTGGTTAAGACTGATATG
The DNA here is from genome assembly GCF_964188405.1 of Protomyctophum parallelum. Taxonomy (NCBI): domain Eukaryota; kingdom Metazoa; phylum Chordata; class Actinopteri; order Myctophiformes; family Myctophidae; genus Protomyctophum; species Protomyctophum parallelum. Next base: position 41,811,704 of record NC_139711.1, on the reverse strand, counting down.
AGGTTAGGGGACTTACGTGGCCGGTTAAGACTGATATGAGGTTAGGGGACTTACGTGGCCGGTTAAGACTGATATGAGGTTAGGGGACTTCCGTGGCTGGTTAAGACCTATATGAGGTTAGGGGACTTACGTGGCCGGTTAAGACTGATATGAGGTTAGGGGACTTCTGTGGCTGGTTAAGACTGATATGAGGTTAGGGGACTTACGTGGCCGGTTAAGACTGATATGAGGTTAGGGGACTTACATGGCCGGTTAAGACTGATATGAGGTTAGGGGACTTCTGTGGCTGGTTAAGACTGATATGAGGTTAGGGGACTTACGTGGCCGGTTAAGTCTGATATGAGGTTAGGGGACTTACAGGCCGGTTAAGACTGATATGAGGTTAGGGGACTTCCGTGGCTTGTTAAGACTGATATAAATACATCTTGTAAATACATTTATTAAATCTTTCATGGACATGATAACAAAAACATGTATGTTTCTGCATGATGTAACTGTGGTTGTCTACCTCTCCAGATATCTGGTGATGGAGCTGATGGAACATGATGTAACTGTGGTTGTCTACTCCTCCAGATATCTGGTGATGGAGCTGATGGAACATGATGTAACTGTGGTTGTCTACCTCTCCTCCAGATATCTGGTGATGGAGCTGATGGACGCCAGTCTGTGCCAGGTGATCCACATGGACCTGGACCATGAGAGGATGTCCTACCTGCTCTACCAGATCCTCTGTGGGATCAGACACCTGCACTCTGCCGGCATCATCCACAGGGTGAGAGAGACGGGGTCAGGGACGTGAGACAGGGTCATGGGCATCATCCACAGGGTGAGAGAGACGGGGTCAGGGACGTGAGACGGGGGCAGGGGCATCATCCACAGGGTGAGAGAGACGGCGTCAGGGACGTGAGACAGGGTCATGGGCATCATCCACAGGGTGAGAGAGACGGCGTCAGGGACGTGAGACAGGGTCAGGGACGTGAGACAGGGTCATGGGCATCATCCACAGGGTGAGAGAGACGGCGTCAGGGACGTGAGACAGGGTCAGGGACGTGAGACAGGGTCATGGGCATCATCCACAGGGTGAGAGAGACGGCGTCAGGGACGTGAGACAGGGTCAGGGACGTGAGACAGGGTCAGGGACGTGAGACAGGGTCAGGGACGTGAGACAGGGTCAGGGACGTGAGACAGGGTCAGGGACGTGAGACAGGGTCAGGGACGTGAGACAGGGTCAGGGACGTGAGACAGGGTCAGGGACGTGAGACAGGGTCAGGGACGTGAGACAGGGTCAGGGACGTGAGACAGGGTCAGGGACGTGAGACAGGGTCAGGGACGTGAGACAGCGTCAGGGGCATCATCCACAGGGTGAGACAAGGACGGGGACGTGCACCATAGACTAATAAAAGGATAGAGACCGAACCGGAGCGCTCAGTGGCTCGAGCGAGCGGAAGTTTAGCCTAGCCTAGTCGATGACCTCAATTTTGAGGTCCGGGGCTGACACACGTGACGTCATGAACGTCCGTCCACCTCCATGAAAGTGCTGCAATTCCACATTTGGCCAGTAGGTAGTGGCAGCTTCAACGTTGGACATCCTTACTGGGGGCTTGACGTGCACACACAGACGTCCAAAGGGGGCTTCAGCCCCTGTCCTTTTACCCGTCCGTCTGTAAAACAACTGCCCTCTCCAGACCACAAATGCAGCATTTTACTACATGGTGAAAGAAATGCAAAATGCCACTCCTTTCCATTCAGAAGAATTGCTCCCCCCCCCCCCGAAGTCTCCTGAACTTGAACGCAGCATTTTGCGCTGAACAAATATGTTTAGAAATCCGTGTCATACACACCGCACATCCACTAGCTAAAGAGTGCTGGGTTGCGCCCCGAAAATAGCTCATCTACTATTGAGAGCTTGTAGATCTGCTATTTTCGTTATTCTTGTCCAAAAGTGCCCTCTTATGGGATTACAGTCCCTGGACAAGGACCCCTGCTGCCTATGGGATATGAGGGCTTCATTCATTCTAACATAATCTACCCCATTCTGACCTGAGATCAGATTAAAAAAAAAGTCTTCTACATCCTGACAGTTTTCTGAAAAAGCTGTGTTTCTATGTCAGTGGTTCTTCGATAAAAAAAGAAATAGCAGACCTACAAGCTCGTAGCACGCCACTCTGTGGTGTATGCATAACATACAACACCAAAAGGGGTTCCCGCCCCAAAATGGGCTAAACTAACTAGATGTAAAGTCATCTTCTCCCCCTGGCTTCCAGGACCTGAAGCCCAGTAACATCGTGGTGAAGTCGGACTGCACGTTAAAGATCCTGGACTTCGGCCTGGCCCGGACGGCGTGCACGAACTTCATGATGACGCCCTACGTGGTGACCAGATACTACCGAGCTCCGGAGGTCATTCTGGGCATGAAGTACAAGGAGAACGGTAAGGAACGACGATCCCGCTATAGAATGTTTGATTCCCGCTGGGAGCGCTGTGGGGGGCGTGTTCTCTCCTCCTCCGTGTCATCAGTGCCCATACCCTATAGGCGGGGTTGGCAAAAGGGATCTTTCTGTGTGGAGTTGGCATGTTCTCCTCCTGTCCCCTAGGGTAGGATATTTCAAACAAAGTGTTTTTTGACTGGGGGGGTCATATTTTGACAGCAGGAATTACCTGTCATAATTTGAGAGTAAAAAAAACATTGGCCCTGATAAATCGTTGGTGTTCTAAAATCCTGTCCTGTTTTTTCTAAAGTTGATCAAACAATGTGCCATATCTGGCCTGGGCCGTGGCTCAGCGGTCCAGGCACCTTGGCTGGTAAATCCAGTCTGGCAGTGTGCCGCGGGTTCGACTCCCGATCCTGACGGCCTTTACTTACTGCATGTCTTCCCCCCATCTCTCTCCCCCATTTCCTGTCAGCCTACTGTCTGTACCTCCATAAAAAATATGAAGTAAAGGCGAAAGCCACAAAAAAAACATTAAAAAAACAACAATGTGCCATATCGGCCGTCTTGGCATAACAAAAAGAATTAGTTGTAGGTGACTCGGGTGACTCAGTATGAGAGGACAGCGATCCAAGCCTCCGTGGGCAATGGCAGAGTTCTGGCAGTGTCCCGATAGATAGATAGATAGATAGATAGATAGATACTTTATTGATCCCCGAGGGGAAATTCAGATGGTCCCACAGCTCATACAGGCATACAATAAGGTTAAAAATACAGAACAAAAAGGGGGGGCACGGGTTAAAAAGAAAGACAAATATATTAAAAATCTATTATGAACAAGCATTAAAAACAATTTAAAAGGTGTCACTAGATATTTCGCACGTAGACCCATAAATAACTAAAAACTAAAAGCTAGCGAGTTAAAGAGCCTGATGTCACAGAACGAAACAGGTTCTTGCGACCCCTTTTCTGCTCTGCCAAAGGTTTTGTGGAGAGGATGACTCACATTGTCCATTATGGCACACATCTTATTGTGTGTGCATCTCTCTCTCCACAACAGACTCCAGTGAGTCCGTCCTCTCCCCCAGTACAGACTCCAGTGAGTCCGGCCTCTCCCCCAGTACTGAGCCAGCCTTCTTCACCAGTTTGTTCAGCCGTGTACATCACACGTGCCTCCCCAGCAGACTGCAGCGTAGAACAGGACACTTATATGATATAACAACAACAAACACCACCGTAACAGCTGTCAAAGCTACCTTCCTGTCACGCTGTGTGACACGCCTGTGGGTGCTGCCTACAGATAAAGTGTTTGGGGAAGTGTTTTGGGGGCCTTCGTGCAAAAGCGATGACTTGTTTTAATCAATGAAACCGAGATAGAGGGAAGCGGGTACTAGTAGTTTAGCAAACGCTAACATTCACACTTGCATTTTACTGTACCGCGCGCACACACACACACACACACACACACACACACACACACACCACACAAACACACACACACACACACAGTCACACACTGATAAGCAGCGTCTTATCAGTGAGAGAAAACTAAATACACCTGTGGAGGTACACATGGAGGTACACATCCACTATTACCAGGTTTGTCTTATTGTCATTCACTGTAAAAGCATGAGGTGTTCCCACCATTGTGTCTGTCTTCATGTCTCACAGATCATGTTTGATTCCTCTGAAGACTTTTTGTACTGTGTGTGTGTGTGTGTGTGTGTGTGTGTGTGTGTGTGTGTGTGTGTGTGTGTGTGTGTGTGTGTGTGTGTGTGTGTGAGGGTGTGTGTGTGTGTGTGTGTGTGTGTGTGTGTGTGTTCTCTCTGTTCTCAGTGGACATCTGGTCGGTGGGGTGCATCATGGGAGAAATGGTGAAGGGTGCCGTCATATTCCAGGGAACGGATCGTATCCTTGCACTGAGTGTCTGTCTGTCTGTTTACTTACTGTAAATTACAAAAGGATTGGTATTAAAATGTATTTAACCCATTTGGGACGGGAACCCCTTTCTTCAAGACTGTAACCCCTCTTGTAGGGTGGTTGAGGCTATGTACAGTACACTGTACAGTATATAATCGACCAGCTCAGTGGCCTTGTGGTTGGAGTGTCCACCCTGGGACTGGGAGGTTGGGGGTTCGATGTTGCTGCAACTGTTCTGCGATGACTCAGCTTGCCGATGGCGTACTGCTGTAGGGCAAGGTCCTCACATACTAGCGTCATGTCCAGGGGGTGTTCAACCACTGTAGCTGCCTCACGCTACAGAAACGGGAGAGGAGATATCCATGAGGCTCGGCAAGGCTTACTTTTTACTTTGCAGTATATAGCAACATTTAAAATTGGGTCAGGATTTAAAACTTAGGTCAGGATTTAGAAGGCATTTTCATTATGCAGGATGAATAAAAACATAAATATCTTTTGAAAATAGAAGATCTACACGCGACACATTTTCAAATGGCCATAATTAAGTGGCTGACAAAGTAACTACCGGTAGTAACTAAACTGTTCAAGCTTTTGTAGTGGAGTAAAGGTACTATATAAAAGGTATTTGAAATTGTAAAGTAAAATACCTCAAAATTGTACTTTAACCCATTCTGTACGGGAACCCCTTTTGGTGTTTTAACTATTGAAAAATAGCAGATCTACAAGCTCGCTACGAGCTTGTAGGTCTGCTATTTTTGAAAAAATCGTGAAAATGCGGCACAAATCTTTGAACATATATTCTTTCAGAAGACTTTTTTTTAATTATTTCGACGTCAGGCCTAAATGGGTTAAGTACAGTACGTGAGTACAGGTACTTGGTTACTTTCCATCACTGCTCAGCAGTCTTATTGTACAGCTCCATCAGTGTCGTATCTATTGAATACGGTTCTATGAACCCAGATTTGAACACGAGGCATCGAGGGCCTCTGTGAATGGGTATCTATTTAACACGAGGCATCGAGGGCCTCTGTGAATGGGTATCTATTTAGCACCTTGAACATGAGGCATCGAGGGCCTCTGTGAATGGGTATCTATTTAGCACCTTGAACATGAGGCAATGAGGGCCTCTGTGAATGGGTATCTATTTAGCACCTTGAACATGAGGCATCGAGGGCCTCTGTGAATGTGTATCTATTTAGCACCTTGATGGATAGAGGGGATTATATCCCATTGGAGTGACTCGAGTCATTTGCATTTATTTTACTTAATTTTTTTATCCCACGATTCTGTAACCCATTTTTCACCCCTGTGTCAATCATCTAATGTGATCCTGGGCTCTACACACCCTCCACCAACCTAGTCCCCATATATGGGGGACAAGGGGAGACCAACCTAGTCCCCATATATGGGGGACAAGGGGAGAGCAACGGACTTGAACTCATGCTTCTTTTTGCATCATTTGCATTTATATTGGTTATTTCACCTGGCTCTGTCCGTCGGCACCTCACCGTTTAGAAAGAGCTTTATTTTGAGAACGGACTACTTGCACCGCAGCTGTTTGTTTCTGTAACACACGGTTTCTAACAGCCGAGTAACTGTATTTCTGTTTTCTTTTTTTTCATGGTACAAAACATAATTTGGGCATGCAAACGTCTTGTTCGTCATAGCATTTTAGCTTATTAATACAATAGAAAAATGGCAGATTTTTAAAGATGTACATGTTTGACTACTGGAAACGTTTGCATCTGTTAATGTTGTGTGTGTGTGTGTGTGTGTGTGTGTGTGTGTGTGTGTGTGTGTGTGTGTGTGTGTGTGTGCGTGGTTCAGTAGAAAGACAACATGCGTGTCATTAAGTCTGGACTAAGCCAAAAACGAAACCTACAGGGTTTTTTTGACCCCAGGGGTTAACTGGGGACAGGGAGGAACTCCTTATATGGTCAGCACACTCTATAGTAGGGAGGATTATCACACCAAAACATTAAATGAAAACACTGAATATACCTTTAAGCCTAACCTTATTCCTAAACGTAACCCCAATAAAACTATGGTGTGGGTAGATGAGTCACACCTTTTTGTATTACTTAATGCCTTTGCCTTGATTTCATGTGTGTTGTTGGGCCTTGACAACAAGCGTGCGTCCAGACATCGACCAGTGGAATAAAGTCATTGAGGTGTTGGGAACGCCTAATCTGGAGTTTATGAACCGCCTCATGGAGACGGTGAGGAACTACGTGATGAACAAACCACAGTATCCCGGGGTCAACTTCGCTGAGCTCTTCCCCGACTGGGCCTTCCCCTCCGACTCGGAACACGACAGGATCAAGAGTAAATATAAACTCAATAATAATAATAATAATAACGGTATTATGGAAGCTTTCATTCATTATGATGATATATGTCGTAGTGCTTTATAACAGTGGTTTTCAACCAGTGGTCCGGGGACCACAAGTGTTTTGTCAAAGGACAAAAATGCATACATGAACATAATTTGTACATTTCTGTCAAAGGACAAAAGCTTTGTTATTTCCAGCTCTGATGAAGTATTATGTTGTATAGGCATACAGGCCAGTAATGCCAGTAACTTATTGGTATATTTCAGTTATTTGTAATAACGAAGACTAAAAGGCAAACAGAAATGTCATTTCTATTCATAACATTCCGATTTCCAATGCCAAAATTTAAATTGCTAATAATCACAATTATAGAGCACCGAAGTCTGACGTCACTTTCAGTAGAGGGCGTCAGTCCCCAGGTTCATGTATTTTTTTAGTTGCATTGAAATCGCCATAGGAGGATTTTTAGATTGCTTCATATAAGAACTGTGTTTGAAAAATAAACATGTCATCCCGGCTGTTTCACTCATATGGATATGAAGAATCAACTGACTGAGAGAAAACGCTAATGTTACTGCTGCTGAATTAGTTAGATTTTCGCTAGAAGCAGACTGTATCATATATGAGTGACTGACTGTTGCAAACGATACAGAGACACCTCCCTGACAATAACGCAGAGACAGCTTGTTTATTTTTGGACCACAACGCTTATAGTAGACGATATTAAGATCACCCCATGTTATTCTCCATAGAGAAATTACTTCCGCGAACCAGGGGAATCGAAGGGATGAGCGAGTTACGTCAGGACTTTGGTGCTGTATTCCTGTGACAATTAAAGCTGCTATAAGCAATATGTCAACATTTTAACAACTTTCTTTTTTTGTTGGTATTCAGACAGCCAACAATGTAGTCTCTGTGACACATCTAGGGGGCCGCAATCTAGATCCTAGAATCAATCCTAGAAGCTTTGTCATTGGTCCAAAAAAACCCCGGTCGCAATGACTAACCAATCCGGAAGCAGACAGGAAAATCGACCAATAACAAGCTTCTAGGACAATCTTTGAACGCAGATTGCGGCCCCTATAGATGCGTCACAGAGACTAAATGTTTTTGGGGAGCGTTCTACCCATTGCTGGCTGTCTGAATACCAAAAGTTTAATTTAATACATTAACATTTTGACATATTATTGCTTATATAGCAGCTTTAATCAATTGTCAACTTATGAATCAACTTAAATGTGTAATCGTGACATCCCTGTATTAATGCTATACAAACACACCTCATCTGTTTACCCATTTTGGACTGAGGTCGATAAAAAAAGGCTTTTAAATCCTAAAATATTCATGTTTTTATGTCAGTGGTGCTCAACCACTGAAGGAAGAGAACGACCCCCAGAATTATCTCTATTGGGCCACGGACCCCCATCTCAAAATATGTTGTTCCAGGGATCCCCCAGAAGTCAATATTTTAGTTAAAAATGTTCGCTCTGAAATATATATTCAAAGATTTGTGCCACATTTTCACGACTTTTCAAAAATAGCAGACCTACAAGCTCATAGCGCGCCACTATGAGCTTGTAGATCTGCTATTTTTCAATAGCTAAAGTAGAACAGAATGCTTAAAACACCCAAAATGGATTAACTATTTGTTTGCCATGATCCCAGCGGGCCAAGCACGAGACCTGCTGTCCAAGATGCTGGTGATCGACCCGGAGAGCCGCATCTCCGTGGAGGAGGCCCTCAACCACCCCTACATCCACGTGTGGTACGACCCCGGGGAGGCGGACGCAGTAAGTGGGCCGCGCCATTTCAGACAGTTCGGGGGGGGGGGGTCATTGATTAAGCAGATTAAAATACAGAAAAATACAAAAGACTACGATACAAAAGACTACAATGCAATGCAGCATGCCTTCAGCCAATTTCCTTCAGCACCACTTCCTCCCTGCCTTCAATGGAGACCCGTCGCTCCAATGAAGCATCTATTCATTTTGATATCTATGGTGGGGAATGTCTCCACAAGTTCTTCATAATGACATGACCTTGTGTTTATCTCCCAGCCTCCTCCCCAGATCTCAGACAAACAGCTGGAGGAGAGGGAGCACAGCATTGAGCAATGGAAAGGTAGGCCACAGCGCCCTCTGCTGGAGGAATGGAATGCAGAGAAATAATTTCAGTTTGCACTATGACTATACTGTACAGTATGTTCACACAACATACAGTATGAAAGAAAGTCTTGTAGCTATAATGGCTATAGAGCGTCGCAGTCCCACCCCCTACCAGGGCCCGAGAAATGATTCTCCGTTCATTTTCCTCATAGACATTTCAAAAAGTATTTATTTAAAGACGTTTACGCCGCGGACAAAGTCAACTCTTGTCGTGACAAATCATGACAACAAACACCATTTTTTGGGCCGAACAAATAATTAGAAAGAAGAAAGAAACGGCAGGTTGTTTTTCTTCTTTATAATTATTTGTTTGGTCCAAAATATTGTGTTTGTTGTCATGAGTTGTCACGACTCGAGTTGGCTTTGTCCGCGGCGTAACCGTCTTTATATAAATACTTTTTGAAAAGCCTATGGAGAAAATGAATGGAGAATCATTTCCTGGGCCACTCGTTGTTCTGAAACGGGGCGGGACTGCGACGCTCTATAGAGGGTATGCACATGCATAAAGTGAGTGGAAAAGTGAGTAGCAAAGTGACTCAGTTTAAGGTCTTTTAACGTTTAATACGATCCGTTTCCTGTGTGGATGTGGGCTGTCGAGGCCAGAGAGTAGGTTGTTTTTACCACTCCGTCAGCGTTCCGGCATAACCTCCGGGAATGATGACGATCACGTGCATACCCTCTATAGAGGATTTCCTAAATCTTTAAGTTTTACCGGGCAATGTCTATATATGGATATATTTAAACAAAGGTTATTGGACAACAAGAAAAAGGTTATTAGACATTGAGACAGCAATACTAGACAGTAGACACTGTCTTAATTAGAGACCATTGCACTGATGACTCTGAACACCTTTTGACTCCACAGAACTCATTTATGAAGAGTTGATTGACTGGGAGGAGAGGAGCAAGAATGGAGTGATGAAAGAGGACTGTTCAGGTGTAGTAATCACATTTTTCTTTTTACTTAAATAAAAGTATCCGTACTGCAAATGTAGACATACTTTGTTACAAGTAAAAGTCCAGAATTACAAATGTACTTGGGTAAAAAAGTACACAAGTATTGTCATCAAAGTGTACTTAAAGTACCAAAAGTAAAAGCAACACTTTGAGGGCCGATTCATACTCCTATTTTATCGCTGTTTCGGCGAAATGATTTCGTCTCGTCAGAGATTTTCAGTAGCACCGAAGAGACGACTTTAGGACGGTATACCCGCCCCCCCCCCCCCCCCCGAACCTCAAATGACGTCACATTAGGCTCTACAGCGCCGAACCGACTTTTATTCGGCTCTAAAATAGGAGTATGAATCGGCCCTTACTTTTAAGACATTGTGCAGAATTTCATAGGTTTTCAAATGTATAAAAATAATTTGAAAACCTCACAATGTGTCGCATCGTGACGCATTGAGAGCTTGTAGGTCGGCCAAAATGTATATAGAGGACTGAAGTGGTTAATGTATGTTTTTTAATAATAATCTAAATCTACAAAGTAACTAAAGTTTTCATATTTCATATTTTGTGACGGTTGCGGTGTCCGGTTCAGGATCCCAGTTTGAATTTGATTGTTTGATTGACATATGCGGTGTCTGGCTCCGCCTCCCAGTCTGATTGTAATTGTTTGATTGACGGATGCGGTGTCTGGCTCCGCCTCCCAGTCTGATCGTGATTGTTTGATTGACGGATGCGGTGTCTGGCTCGGCCTCCCAGTCTGATCGTGATTGTTTGATTGACAGATGCGGTGTCTGGCTCGGCCTCCCAGTCTGATCGTGATTGTTTGATTGACAGATGCGGTGTCTGGCTCCGCCTCCCAGTCGTCCTCGGCCAATGACATCTCGTCCATGTCCACGGAGCAGACGCTGGCCTCCGATACGGACAGCAGCAGCATCGACACGCTGACCGGAGCCCTGGACGAGAGCCAATGAACGCCTGTCTGTCTGTCTGTCTGTCTGTCTGTCTGTCTGTCTGTCTGTCTGTCTGTCTGTCCCACTGTCGCTTCATTTATACGCTAAAGTAGTAGTAGTATAAATTAGGCTCGTTTCTCTTCCGTCATTTTCCATTCAACAGCAGATGGCCATCTTTTATTTCTCTCTCTCTCGGTCATTGGGGTCATTAGTGTTGTTGCGTCTTCCCCTGCCAACGTCAACAGATAGGTCTATTTTTCTATTTTTGTTTGTTTGCGCGTGGTCCTCTTGTTATGTACCGTGCACGTGTCACTGACTGTTATGTCAACTCAAAGGTTTAATATCGGTTTATTGCTCTTATATTATCACCTCCGTGGAGATTCTCCACCTTGATCAAGTATACTGAAATGCACAGTATTCATCCATTTTACTTTCTCAAATTATCAGGAGTAGGAGTCTACACCCGCGTTGGATTAATTCTGGCTTTTTTGCATGTTACAGCAAACCTGAACAAATACAGCTTACACTTTGACCGACCTCGTTGGCTGACCCCTTGACTACCTATTTTCACTGACGAAAACTAAATAAAAACCAAGCTTAAATGGTAAGCTTATGATGACTAAAACTGAGACTAAAAATGTATCTGCCAATTTAGTCAACAAACGATAACTAGACTAAAAATGTTAGGGAGGGACTAGTGGGGAAGAGATCCAGTAGAACTATAAGTCTTTTAATGTTTATGGTTGCGCTCGGGGTGTTGTGCTCTGAAAATAGCAGATCTACAAGCTCACAACACGTCGCAGTACGACACGTTGTGAGCTTGTAGATCTGCTATTTTCAGAGGTTGTAGATCGGCTATTTTCAGCATGCAACCAAGTGTAGTGACAAGTGTAGTGGTGACGCCACCAAGGCCCGCCAAAATATATTTTAGACGACTGAATCAACTGAATTTGTAGTCGACCATGATATTTAGTCAACTAAAACTAGACTAAGACATTTCAGATGACTGAAAAAATATGACTACGAATAAATGAAATTAATTTTACTCAAAATTTTGACTATGTCAACAATCAACAATCCTCATCACTAATCCAAGAGTATTTTCTTTTTAAGCTAGCTGTATTGTGAGGCTCCCCCTGAGTTGTGACAGTGTTCTTTTTTTAATGAATGGCTTGAGTGTCTTTGAGCTTTTACTCCCGACAGCTATAGAAAGCCGTGGTTTCGGCAGTGTTACCATTTTTATTCCCTGTAATAATGTACTGTATGTAAACTACAGGCATGATGTCGGTCAGATGCCCATAGTGTAAGTAAGTAGAACCCCTTTAAAGGGACACTTCACCCTTTTTGCAAAAAAATATATGTTAATGACGTTTAGAAGCTTTAGAACACTTTCCTGGGGGTATTTATGTGTGTAATATGTGGTTTTAGATATTTTAGATTGTAGCAGTGAGCCTGTTGTCTCTGATGTCATGGACACTGGGCTCACTTCCTTCCTGGACTACATGTTGTCTCAGTAAGACAGCTCTCCCCCTATCCACAAGGAGGAGCAGTGCACCAAAGAATTATGGGAATTGTAGTCCAGGAAGGTAGTGAGACCAGTGTCCATGACATCAGAGAAAACAGGCTCACTGCTACAATCTAAAATAACTAAAACCACATATTACACACATAAATACCCCCAGGAAAGTGATCTAAAGCTTCTAAACGTCATTAACATATATTTTTTTGCAAAAAGGGTGAAGTGTCCCTTTAATCGCGGAAAAGAAAAAGAAAAAAATCACAGTACATGTGTTTTTCTTTGGAAATCCAGTGTACCCGTAGCGTAGAATCACAATATCATGCAATCACCCCCATGTGACAGACATACGGTACTATCAATGTGTATTATTAACATCATAATCCTGTACATTGTGGGGGAGGAAATGGATCCATGTAATTGTATTTATTTTTTTCGTTTTTATTTTATTTTATTTTGCAAAGTGTTGCACACGATTAATTAATGATGTTTTATTGAAGCCCATGAAAATCAAGGTTCAACGTATATTTCATTGACATGCATATGGGCTGCTATTACTCTGAAACCATTCCATTAGACGTGCTGGAACAACGAGATTAAGACTCCAATCACATCTACAGGCAGTAAAACATATTGGTAATGACTTTTAACTTGCATGGTGGCATAAAATGATCTTTCTGACACCTTTTTAGGGCCGTTCTTGTTGTAAAGTGAACCTCCGTTCAGGTCAATTATTTTCCTTCAACTTCAGTGCTGTGTTCTCCGTTCTGAAAGCCTATTTGTTTTGTTTTCTTGTGTGTGTGTGTGTGTGTGTGTGTGTGTGTGTGTGCGTGCGAGTGTGCGCGTGTGTGTGTGTGTGTGATGGTTTATCAAAGTGCAGCTCTTTCTCCCTCATTTTCTCCTTGAATTGTTTGTTCTAAAGACAGCAGCAGTTGCCCTGATTGTAAAAGGCAAAGCAGTGCGGAGAGCGGTGGAGAGTATGGGCCTGTGATGCAGCAGAGTGTGGGCCTGTGATGCAGCAGAGTGTGGGCCCCATGATGCAGCAGAGTGTGGGCCTGTGATGCAGCAGAGTGTGGGCCCCATGATGCAGCAGAGTGTGGGCCTGTGATGCAGCAGAGTGTGGGCCCCATGATGCAGCAGAGTGTGGGCCCCATGATGCAGCAGAGTGTGGGCCTGTGATGCAGCAGAGTGTGGGCCCCATGATGCAGCAGAGTGTGGGCCCCATGATGCAGCAGAGTGTGGGCCTGTGATGCAGCAGAGTGTGGGCCTGTGATGCAGCAGAGTGTGGGCCTGTGATGCAGCAGAGTGTGGGCCTGTGATGCAGCAGAGTGTGGGCCTGTGATGCAGCAGAGTGTGGGCCCCATGATGCAGCAGACCAGAGTGTGGGCCTGTGATGCAGCAGACCAGAGTGTGGGCCTGTGATGCACCAGACCAGAGTGTGGGCCTGTAATGCACCAGAGTGTGGGCCCCATGATGCAGCAGAGTGTGGGCCCCATGATGCAGCAGAGTGTGGGCCTGTGATGCAGCAGAGTGTGGGCCCCATGATGCAGCAGAGTGTGGGACCCATGATGCAGCAGAGTGTGGGCCCCATGATGCAGCAGAGTGTGGGCCTGTGATGCAGCAGAGTGTGGGCCCCATGATGCAGCAGAGTGTGGGCCCCATGATGCAGCAGAGTGTGGGCCTGTGATGCAGCAGAGTGTGGGCCTGTGATGCAGCAGAGTGTGGGCCCCATGATGCAGCAGAGTGTGGGCCCCATGATGCAGCAGAGTGTGGGCCTGTAATGCAGCAGAGTGTGGGCCTGTAATGCAGCAGAGTGTGGGCCCCATGATGCAGCAGAGTGTGGGCCTGTGATGCAGCAGAGTGTGGGCCTCATGATGCAGCAGAGTGTGGGCCCCATGATGCAGCAGAGTGTGGGCCCCATGATGCAGCAGAGTGTGGTCCCGTGAATCGTGATGAAGAAGTGGATCTTCTGCCTCTGGGCAGATGGATTGCATAGTGTGATGGACATAATGGAAAAACGACACTATGGAGTCAAAATGAGGACTTTAAGCACCGTGTTTTTATGTTTTGCTTTTTTTTTTTTAACAAAACCATGGCAACCTTATTCATCCAATCATGCCTTAAATGACCAGAGAGGCAGGCCACCACCGCTGGCCTCCTGAAATCCTGTCAGATAAGGACTGAGCATTGGTGTGCTCAGGGCTTCATTGTCTGTACGCCGTACATCTCTATTTTGTTCGGTTAATTGTTCCCGTTTGTTATGTCATTTTAAAAAATGTGTCCCATCCGATTGCAATGACCGTAATGACATTTGGTCTTCATTTATTGCCCTTCCTCAAGAAATAAAGTGGACATCTCCAAGGATTAGTTTTATTTGCATGTATTAATAATACTGGTTCATAGATTTCACATAAGTTGTATAAAGCATCATTAAAGTGGACACAGATTGGGTAATTTACAAATGGAAAAGAAGTTGGTTATGTAAAAACAGGCCTACACAAAATGCCAGCAAATAGCTCTTTAATTCCAATGTCCAAATCATCTCTAGCCCTAATTAGACCGTTGAACGTTCTATTATCTTTGCACTTCATACCATGTCCACTAGGGGTGCAACGATACAGTTTAACAGCGATACGATACGTATCGTGATACATGGTTGATGGTATGATATTGGTTCATTATGGCCACACGATTCAATGATTTAGAATCGATACAGTAACTATTTAGCAATGAAAATGTATGAATATGGATGGATATAAATAAGTAAACACAGTGATTCTCTGGCAAATACATAGACATTATATTTGAACACATTATGGACAAAGCCATACCTTGACATGAGCACAGAGAATACACATAATGTATCGATAGACTACGGTAAGTATAGCAATATTGAATGGATAAGTAATTAAATCCCTCTTTTTCTTTTTTCTTCTTAAAATTGCTAAATACAAGTACTTAGTATTGATAGTATTTGATACAATTGATTATTTGCATTGCAAAACGATTCGACGCGGTTTATTTGCATTGCAAAACGATTTGACACAGATCATTTGCATTGCAAAACGATACGATACAAAGTCAAACGACACGATACAGTATGTTGCCGGTAACATTTCGATACACTTAGATTCTTGAATTTTTTTTTTTTTAAGTTACTATATCGTTGCACCCCTAATGTCCACACACACTCAGAAGTAACCTGACGCTGCCAGATCCAAGAAGCTTGCTACACACATTTGTTTCACAGCGGAACATGGTTACTCAATACCGCCCCCATCTGGCAGAGTCAGGTTAAGTCAGAAGCTCCTGACGATGGACTCGGTCTTCATGGCTTCGCTGTTGAGTTCTCCGAACGTGTCAAAGACCTGCTCCAGCTCCCTCTGCAGCGCGGCGTTGTGCAGCTCCGCCGTGGCCCGGGCCTCCTCGGACTCTTCGATCCGGGCCTGGACGGCCTGGTACCAGCGCTTCTGCTGGGCCAGGTTGGCCCGCAGGCCCACCACCTCCATCAGCAGCTCCTCGTTCCTCTGCTCCAGGCTTCAGGACGACACAGGAGAGGGGACTGGTGAGGACGCTAGAATGTACTGTAAATCCTTGGGTATTCTATGTTAGTTTTAACCCATTCTGGCCTGAGATCAGATTATAACCTTCTGGGCACAGGTCTCCACCAGGAGGATAGGAATGTTTAGGAGTAATATAAACATGTTTTTTGTTTGTTTGTTCCAATCTTTGCCAATGGAATATGGGAATGGAATATGGGAAATGGTGCAGATCCGTGTTGATCGCACACATGCACAATCCACCTGTTGGTGGCGCTATAACAGGCCAATGTGAAATGGGTGGGCTATATTCCTCAGCCTAGTAGGAAAGTGCGTGAAAGATTTCACGTCAAATTGCATGCTGCGTTCATGATTTGAGGCTTTTTGATCAAAACAGGCCAATCCTGCAAAATTTGAAAGCCAATGTTAGCCAATTAGGATGGAATATGAAATATCAGACACATCCATCTTGAGCACATGACTATGGAGATACTGTGTAACGATTTGCGGGATTTTTGGACAAAATCCGGAGGAGTAATATCCAAAAATGTGTTTTACAAAAGTCGGCCTCCTGGTGGCGCTCTAAAAGCCAGATGTGAACTAGAGAGACTGTGTACCAATTTGCGCGATGTTTGGACAAAATCTGTAGGTGTACTGTGCAAAAACTTGTTTTGCACAAAGCGGCCTCCTGGTGGCGCTATAACAGGCCGTTCTGGAAATTTTGGGGCAGAGGTTCATCGTTGGCATCCAGGGAGTGTGTGTGCAAAATTTGGCATCGACCGGGTTAACGGTGCCGGAGATTAGCTGCTCACGGACACACGGACGGACGGACGGAGTGCAAAACATACTCTCCCTCCATGCCTTCGGCCTGGTGGAGACAAAAATGTCTTGTACATCCTGACAGTTTTCTGAAAAAGCTATGTTTCTATGTCAGTGGTTCTTCGATTTTTCAAAAATAGCAGACCTACAAGCTCGTGGCACGCTATGAGCTTGTAGATCTGCTATTTTTCAATAGCTAAAGCATAACATAATGCTAACACCAAAAGGGGTTCCCACCCTTAACATCATAACATGTACCGCATATATTGTGTTCTTTGTCAGGCATATGCCCAAATATGCAGTCAATGCAGATGTCACAACAACATTGTGATGTCAGAACAGGCCAGCTCCATATATGGAGATCTAGGGGTGATCAGGTGTGATCAATAATTGGCTAATTTGGGCCGGGTCCGGAGCCTGGGCAAGGGCCACAGACGTGCATTTATAGATAGACTATAGACCGGTGCCTGGCTGTAGAGCGCCGAGTCAGTAACCATGGAAGATGGAGATTTTAAAGGGTTTTTCAAAATAGTAAAAAAATGGCAAATAAGTTTAGAGATAAGTGGGGTAAGTGGCGTAAGATATGGCCCATCTAAACATGCAGGTCAGAAAGAAAACAATGCATTAGGGGCATACACGTATTTGATATCAATACAATGAAAAGGAAAACACATTGTGCCCAGAACAGTTTTTTTTTTTTTTTTTGCTTTTCTGCCTTTATTATTATTGATATATCCAAGTAAAGAATGACAGGAAAGAGAGGGATATGGGGCGAGATAGAGATACAGTATGCAGCAAAGGTCGTCATGAACGGGACTCGAACACACGACGTGCTGTCATGCCCAGAGCCTATAATGTGCCATGCGCCTGGACCACTAGACCAGAGAGCACCATGCAGTCACGTACAGAACTGGACCACTAGACCAGCGGGCACCATGCAGTCACGTACAGAACTGGACCACTAGACCAGCGGGCACCATGCAGTCACGTACAGAGCTGATAAATGTCATTCTCATTTTAGTCGAATTTCTTTCTATCCTCACACTATCCCCTCAGTTCCATTAATATACGATAATTATAGCCCTTTCAATGCACTCTCCGACTCAGTGGCGTGCACAGACATTTAGAGGGGCAGGTGCTCAAGTGAAAAAAAGGGCACCTTGTGCAGCGCATTTTGGTGCTTTAGCTATTGAAAAATAGCAGATCTACAAGCTCATAGCGCGCCACCGAGTGGCGCGCTACGAGCTTGTAGGTCTGCTATTTCTTTTTTTTATCGAAGAACCACTGACATAGCTTTAGATTGTGGGGGGCCTAAATAATATAGTAGAAGCGTTTTCTTTTTTTTTTTTATATATTTTTTATCCCACGATTTTGTAACCCATTTTTCACCCCTGTGTCAATCATCTAATGTGATCCTGGGCTCTACACACCCTCCACCAACCTGGGGAGAGCAACGGACTTAACTCATGCTTCCTTCATGCCTGAGTGTCCAAGTTGCTCCTTTACACCTGACAGGGGGGGAGTTTCCCTGGTTGGACGTAGCGCGTGGAAGGAACACGTTATTCCAACCAGTTCCTTTCCCCTCCATCAGGCGCCCCGGCTGGCCAGGGGGAGGCAGTTTAGAGACCAGGATTACTGCATGTTTTTGTGAGGGTATCTACCCTAGGGGACACGGGGAGAACATGCAAACGAAAAGGCCCTTTCGCCAACCCCGCCTTCGGGTATGGGCACTGATGACGCGGAGGAGGAAACACGCCGCCAGCACCCACAGTGTCCCGAGCGGGAATCGAACCCAGGACCTTCTAGCTGTGAGGCGACAGCACTACCAACTCTGCCACCGTGCCCCAAAGTAGAAGCGTTTTCTATCAAGATTTGATCAATGTCAAATGTTAAGAGCAAAATTGCCAAAAGGGCAGGGGGTGCTCTAGCACCCCCTAGTGTCTATCTGTGCACGCCACTGCTCCGACTCGTCCATGCATGGTGCATAGTTGGGGGGTGTAAGTCAGGTCTCAGGTGTGCGTGTGCATCATATCGTACGGTAAGGGAGTGCTATGCCCTTGGTTGCATTAATTGTACATATGTCATTTGGGGAGTTTTAATTTTGGGTCATGTCATAGGGTTTTGGTTGAGCATGCCAGCCCAGCAGACCAACGAATATAGACAATAGAATAGACAATTTTTGGATATGTATAATATGGATGCATGTGTGTGTAAGTATATGGGTGTACATATGTTTATAGGTATACTAGTATTACTCTTGAAGAGCAGCTTAACTGGCACAGAATCCAGCGAGTAATTACAGTTATAGAGGGGGTGGGAGAGTTTTTACTTCTTCTCACTTCTTTTCGGATATGCTTGGATTTCTTTCTTTTTTTTATTTTCCTTTTTATTTCTTCTTGCTATTTTTTTAACTATTTATTTTAATTGTTTTTCATTGTGGTGACTGACTGAGGCTTGGATAGGAATCTAGGCAGAGTCCTTGGCGAGGAAGGAGTCTGATCTGCCAGATTGTGTACAGCGCCGCATGAAAACCAGCAAGTGGAGCATGTGTGCACCGCAGATACTCTGTGGGGTATAAATAAGTGTCTGCATGGGAAATCTGTTGACTGACTAACATTTTGAATAAACGCATTCAGCAACCAGACTAGGCTTTTCACACCGATGCATACACACATGCACGCACGCACGCACACGCACACACACACACACACACACACACTGTACTACAGTATACCAACCTGGTCCAGAGCAGTGCATGACCTTTGAAGGAGACTTGCTCTCTATCTATATCAGTAATAAGTGTGGTATGTGTTCGTCGAGGTCAGCGGCATTGCACCTTTATTTAGCTCTTATTTCCAACGCTGCTCAGAGGAACTATTTCTATAGGTCAGCCCCTCTCGGACCGTGCTCGTTTCTTACCAAGAAAACCACTTATCCTAAACCCTAACCCACCCCAAGGACCACTTTTCAACCTATCTTCATTTAATTGGTCCTCACTAATGTTCATGATAAAATACCACAATGTTTTTCTACTCAGTCTGTGTCTCATATAGGAGGGCTGCCTGTGGGCAGTAGAGAAACCGCGTCCACCAGTGATATCATCGTTATAGGCAGTTAACTTAAAACCAATTATATGAAGATAGGTTGAAAAGTGGTGAAGTGGTCCTTTAACCAGTGTAAGACAAACTTTGTAAACAGTTTGACGATGTGTTTTAAATACATGAATAGGACACGCCCCATAACGGACAGTCAACAGATACAGGGATCTGTTGACTGCAAGTGCAACGCAAGATAAAATAAGCCAAATTAAAAATCATATGAACCTACAGTATGGGAATCCACTGCTATTTACAACATCTCTGCTGTCGGGAGGAAACCTCATAACTCCAAAATGTTCATTTTTCAGGAAATGAAAAATATATATTTTTAAGAAAACCTTGTATTTTGAAAACAAAGCAATACAGCCTCATCAAAGTTGGTGTCATGACTTCCATGAGAGGGGGAGAGGTGGAGTTGGTTGCTTTAGCAGACATTTTGAGGGTCCAATGGTGTTTTGTCCAAAGCACTTTTTCACTACTTTCCATTGGTTAAATATTTTCAAAACAACACATTTGTTCAATAATAAAGGGTGTTCAATATAGCATTGATTTATGCCACAAAAATCAAAAACCTCAAAAATGGAGTAATGAGGTTTCTTCAGTAACGATATATTATATAACAAGACAAGTTGTACAAGCATGTAAAACACTGACAGTGACAGGAAACTGTACAGAATCCCATGGCTCTCTGAGCAGAGAATTAAACAGGATGTTTGGGGTCAACACAGAATATCTCAGGGCACATAACTACAGTCTCACTAAACTGGAGGTTTTCCTATAGTATCAATAGGGTTGTACAGCTTCATCAACTAGACGCTGGGTTAGATGGATGATCAGTGATTTGACCAAAACATTTTAGTTACTCAAAAGAGAAAATGTTTGTCTCCCCAGGACCCAAATATAGTGGACATAGCCAATCCTTTTAACCCTATAACTATTGGTTTACTGTTGTGAGCTTGTAGGTATGCTATTTTCACTACTTTCTTTATAAAGGTATTTGTTTTGATTTTTGAAAATGTATAAAGTTTTTGACAGAAAAATGTGTCGCAACCTTAACATGGGTACTACCGACCCAGTCACCCAGCGTTTGGGAAACACTGACCTAGATCAATCCAAGACTCACTCAGGACCTGAAACTAGATGTTCAGGTTACCTATCAATAGAACACACGCACATGGGTGCATGTGTTTGGTCCGACTAGTCATTGGTCCGAAAAACGACAACCCACCTCAAACCCTAACCTAACCATAACCGCAAGCACGGGAGCAGGCGCTAGACCGAGGTGCGGACGCATGTCGAACCACTGCTCCGTCGGACCATAGTATGCCTCTCACCCTTTTGCTCTTGTAGTTACATTTATGCTGTTTTAGTGCTGCACAATTAATCGAAAAAAATTCAGAGATCTATAGATTCCTGGACACCTATACACAATCTCAATGCCTAAATTTGAGCAAGAATCGTGCAGCACTATAGTTGGCTGTCCAATTCATTTTAGTTATACTCTTATGATCATGTGAATTGGTTCAGGTGAATCAGTTTGTGTTACCACGTCCACACTCGTTATTATAAACTCAACAACTCTCAAGCTTGCCAAGACAGGCCACAGGATGTTGTTTACTGTGCGTGTGCGTGCGTGCGTGCGTTTGGGTTGGAGGGGCATGCAGCATGCGAAACGAACATTATTACCTATATATTCGTATCTCATAATCCTCCCTCTGCCTGCCGATCTGCTGCGTGAGGCTGGTGAGTATGCTGCGGAGGGCGCTGGACAAGGGGTCGGCCAAGGGCACGGGAGGAGGGACCCTGGGCACGGGGAGCTCCTCTGGGTGGTGGGGGGCCGACGGCGGTAAGGGCCCCGCTTGAGGAGGAGGAGGAGGAGGAGGAGGACCGGCTGCTGCTGATGTCGACGGGAGGTGGTGAGATAGCCTAGGACTCGGAGGAACCTCCATGTTGTCCGGCTCTGGGATCTTCTGCTCTGGGACCACTTCCTCCTGCGTCCTGTCAGCGCTCTCTCCTCCCAGGAGGATCTCACAGGACGACCACGTGCTGCTCTCTCCTCCGCTGGCCGCCCCGTCCTCGGCCTCCACCGTCGTCATCGTCATCATCTGCTGCATGTGACCCGTGACATGATGACGCCGCCGCGTACCATCCTCCTGGAAGCTGCATGTTTCCATGGCGATGCCCTCCTCCTCCTCCTCCTCCTCCTCCTCGTCCAGGTCGTCTGGGGTGACGATGCTAGCGTCGTGGAGGTTGTCATAGACGGACAGAGCGCTCTGGTGCTTGTCGCTTTGCGGCGACGGGCTGGGGGCGCTCCTCTCTCTCCCCTGTAGTCCTCCATCTATCCGCCCCCCTCCCCTTCTGTTTATCCGTAGCTCTGCATCCCAGCAGCCCTGCATGGTTCCCAGGCCTCCTCCTCCTCCCCAGCTGCAGTAGCTGTGATCTGGCCAGAAGCCAGGTCCTGCTCCTCTCCCCCCACCGGGCCCCCCACCGGGCCCCTGGCCCTGCACTGTGGTGGGAACCTCAGGCCCAGTTGGGGCCCGGCCAGCGGCGGCAGCCGCCCCGGGGTTGTCGCAGGGTGTCGCAGGGAGGGGTCCGGTTGCAGCGAGGAGGCACGACGGGTGGTCCCTCTCCCGTTGCCCCCCCCTGGTGTTGTGGTGGTGGGGGGCGAAAGGTGGGCAGTAGTTGTCGTACAGGGCGTCCGTGGATGTCGCGGAGCTGCTGGCGGTGCTGGCGGTCTCGGCGGGCAGACAGGGAAGCTCCATGGTCCGCGAGCAGGGTGAGCGACCCCCCCTTTATAGGGGCCAAGCTCTGAGGCTGCAGGAGGCTGGTGGCCGTATGCGTCTCAGGGACCAGAAGGTGTGTGTGGAAGTCCCTTACTCTGCTGCCTTGCCCTGCTCTCTAGAGACACATGGTGGGGGGGGGGGGGGGGGGTCAGGTTGTAGTGTGGGTGTGGCCTAGTTGTGTGTGTGTGTGTGTGTGTGTGTGTGTGTGTGTGTGTGTGTGTGTGTGTGTTTTTTAAAGTTTAAGCAGCAGTGACATCAGCTGTTGCACAGTGTCTGAGGGAGGGACCACTATAGCTGGGGTGTAATATAGTCTGGTCTCATTCCTAAAGACAGACACACATAGCTGCAACCACAGAAATAGACACGCACACACGCACACACGCACACACACACACACGCACACACACACACACACACACACACACACACACACACACACACACACACACACACACACACACACACAGTGTATTATTAACCTACTTGAGATCAATGAATTCTACAACCCCCTACCCCCATTTATTTTTATAATAGTAAGCAGTAAGATGCCCTGAGGGCGAGAAGCACGAGGTTGCACTTATTGTGGGGATAATCAAATACTTCAATATTATTATTGGCACAGTTAAACAACTTGGAAATAATCACAGAGATACATGTGTACATTAGGAACAATAACATGTAGTTTGTATGTGATAACAATTTGTTTCGTTTTTTTTTTTTTTTTAGCTATTTGCATTGAAGTGGATTGGGATAATCAAATATTTCAATATTTTATTATAAATGATTGGTACAGTTAAACTGCTTTGGAATAATCACAGAGGTACAAAAGTGTACATTAGGAACAATAACATGTAGTTGGCATGTGACAATAGTATAGTAGAATAGTATTTAGTTCTATATTTTGTAATTTACGAGCTTGTTTTGAACTATAGGATTCACAGTTGATTACAGTACTGACAAATGATATGCTTGGAAACTAGACATCCAAGAAGACATTGATGACAGAGTGGAAACAGGCATGTTTAAAAGAACATAAATAGACAATAAACACAAGTTTCAAACTACTTCAATATAAATGGTTAATGAGAATGTAGGCTACTTCATCATTATGTCTGCTGACTGGCTAGTATTCCAGATGTTTGTACTAAATGTTTAACAGAGAAAGGTATTCCAGATGTTTGTACTAAATGTTTAACAGAGAAAGATACTCTATTTCATTGTATGTGGGAGTGTCCTAAGATACAAATATTTTGGAATGAAGTTCTAACGTGTCTGTCAGAAATGTTTAGAACTATACGTTTCTCTAAATGCGAAACTCTGTATACTTGGAATATATCCAAAGAACTTTCTACAGACGCTCCAACATTATGAGGCAACAGGACATTTTGAATTGTATTGGACTGCAAAGACTTGCGTATATTGTTAGAGGTACGCAGAACGGTTTCGTTCAGTATGGGACACAAACATGAATGCATACAGACCAGTATCTAAGAGGAAAGGAAACAGAACTGAAAACCAAAGGATTATATACACAAAATAATGTTTTGTTTTATTTTTATTTACTTATTGTGATTGTTTTTTTGTTTATGCAAGTGCAGGTGCAATGGGCCTCATGCGGCAACGGCAAAGTAAATTCTGTTCTTAGACCCACATTCTGCCAGATTGTGGGTCTAAGACGAGTTTAGAATGTTTTCTCAAATGTGATTTGTTCGTAGGTAAGAACAGAATCTACGCACACTGTGGAGCACTCTTTTGTTCTTAAGTGTAATCTGAAAACATAAAGGAAAAACAGCGCCTTCTGCATGATGCTTAAAGTGTGGTCTGGGGACCTCAAGGGGTCCTTGAGGAAGTTCCAGGCAGTCCACAGCAAAATATGGAACATTTTTACCACTTTAATCCCATTTTATACTTTGAAAATAGCCAATCTACAAGCTCACAACGCGTCCCATTACTGCCCATTTTGAGCTTGTAGATTGGCTATTTTGCGTGCATGCGTGTCTGCGTGTGTGTACAGTAATGCACGTTACTCGAGAACCGTTTGCCCCACCGACTTCATATTCAACACACACGTTCCACACCCCCACAGGGAGTGCAGTGCCCGGACTCGAGTCGGTCGGACCCACGGTTCTCCAGAACCACCACAAAAAGGCTCTGCTCAGGCTCTGCCAGTGGGCCTAATCAGCCTAAATCCCCTCACCTGCGCAATGTCCAGCCTCTGCCTCAGCCAATGTGGCAACCCCACACCTATTAGCCTACTTAACCAGTCCACTTTTCACAGTCAGTCAGTTGGCCCTCTTCACACACAGGCAGATACAGAGATCTCCATGTGGGACACAGACAGACAGGCAGATACAGAGATCTCCATGTGGGACACAGACAGACAGTTAAAACGGGTGCTATGACAAGTTGACAACGGGTATTATTAGGTTCCCAAGTTGCATCGTTCTCAAGTAGGCCGGTAGCCGACGGGCACGTACAGGGGCCTATTTCACGAAACTTGGATTAGAGATTAAGCCGGGCTTTAACACATATCCTGGCTTAATATATCCTGGATCAGTGCTTAACCGGTTTCATGAAAGCTGGTTGATCTTGCCAGATTAATTTAACCAGTTAACCTGGATATGTTGAGGCTTGATTCGGTTTCATGAAAGTGATGCTACATAAGTTACCATGGAAACTAATGCTTTGGACTTAGCCTGCTCCGGACCAGGCTAACAGCCTGGTTTAACCTAATCCTGATGTCTTTACTGTTCATTAAGCAGTCAAACTGATCACAAACCAATGATGTTTTCCAGATTTATTCAATTATTATGGGTTTATATTTGTATCGGTCTGCATTAAAGGACTAATTTAAGCACTATATAAAATCAAATAACCAAAATATATCGGCTGCACAACATCATGACAGCTTGTGAGCTTGTAGATCAGCTGCTTTTGGTGAATGTTCCCCATGAATAGGTTTGCTGTCGTGCAAGTGCACGGTTAAGAAGAATTATTATATTATATTATATTATATTATATTATATTATATTATTATATATATTTTTTTTTTTGTAAAAGTGAAAACCACTAAATATTACCATTACTCATTGTTTTACAACATATTACCATTGTAACGTTTCACCCACTACTAGTCCTACATACTTACACCTAGAAACCCCATTCAAACCTATTTAGGTTCATCCTACGGTGGACATGTGTGCCTGAAAAGGAATCTTTGAAATGTTTCATCGTTTTAGAAATATAGTGCTTTCAAATTTGAGACATTTATAGGCAGATAGTGGCACTTAAAAAAATCACTTTCACCTAGAAACTCCATTCACACTTTGTAAAATTCAGCTTACTGTGGAGACACATGCTGGAACCTTTTACTTTGAAATGTTTTGTAGTTTCTGAGTTATTTAACTTAAACGCCCAATGCATTCTCAATGGCAATAGCACAAACTTTGGCATGCTACATGAACCCATGACCCGGACCTGTCTGGACAACAACCCCCTTCCCCAAAGGTAGCTCCCTCAGAGGAGGGAGTTATGGCCAAATATCACAATGCGACAATATCATTATGCTTACAATATTAAGAATTCTGTTTTAAGTTAATAGTAGTGGTAAAATGTAAACTATATTTTTGGGGTAGTTAATCATTCAGTCTATCCACTATTGAGAGTATGTTCTCTCTTTAATTACAGCAGCAGTATTTATTTTAGAAGCTTAAGTCCTTGTATCAGTAAGTCTTGAATAGATTAGTAAAGATAATGAGATATACAGAAGGTGGCTGTAATGCAACTATTAAGGATGCAAACTGCCATAATACCGCATGAAGAAGAAGGATCAGTAAATCTGTGATCCACATAAGGGGTCTAGAGACAAAAAGCCAGACTGTCTATTAAGCCAGGCTTGCTGATCCCGGCTCGCCAAATCCACCAATTCTGAGCCTCGCTTGGCTTTAGTGGAACGGAATAAACCAGGCTGTAAAGATCAGGATTTAAAAAGCCTGGTTTTGGCCTAAATCCTGGATTAGTTAATCCAAGTTTCGTGAAATAGGCCCCAGGTCTAGTGTTATTAAAACTAGCAGTTGGCCATAGTGCCTGTAGTAGTTTTACTCTATGTGTTCTTGGCTTGACACTACTCAGCCTTGTAAATCAGTAGTTCTTTGTGTCGAGCTGTGCTATATATATATATATTTTTGTAATCTATTTATGACACAGATATACTTTGCCGGTTTTAATGGGTTAACCAGGGCTCAAAACGTACTTTTACTCAAGCCACAATATATGTACTTTTTGTATGCATGTAATTTTGTTTTTTTTAATTGATTAAAAAATAACTTTGTTACAAGTAGCATAAAATTGTCATGTTCCGTGACATGTTTTGGATTTTCATGTGTTCCTTTGTTTTTAGTTAGTTAGTGTTTTACTTCTTTGTGTTTCTGTGATTTTGGACTATGTATTTTCTTTGTTTCGTAGTTGCAGTTTTGCTTTACACTGTGAACCTTTATTTTGTAGTCTTGTTTTGTGCCTTCCTTTCTGCCCCTGTAGTTCTGTTCCTGTGTTGTCTCACTAGTCCTGTGATTGCCAGTGTTTCCACCTGTGTCCCCTTAGTTCCCCAGCCTATCCCAGTGTTGATTATCAGTGGTGATCACCTGTGTCTATCCCTTGTCTATCTATATGCCCTTGTGTGTTCCGTTCTCTGTTGATTCGTTGTCGCTGTGTTCAGTCCTGTTTTTGAGCTTGCATATATCCGATGATTAGTTTCTTGTGTTTCCTCGTGCCTGTTCCGTTGCATTGTGATGCGTCGTTATCGTTCGAGAGTTATCTGATAGTCCAATAAACAGGCTGTAAACATAAGTCATGGAATAATAAGAACTGGCATATTTTAATGATTGCCCGGGATACTTATCCCAAAATGAATGGTCCATGTGATATGCATATGAACAGCAAAGACATATCTGTTATGACTTCTCCTCTGCATGCTGTAGTATTTAGATGGTTCTGTTATGACTTCTCCTCTGCATGCTGTAGTGTTTAGATGGTTCTGTTATGACTTCTCCTCTGCATGTTGTAGTGTTTAGATGGTTCTGTTATGACTTCTCCTCTGCATGTTGTAGTGTTTAGATGGTTCTGTTATGACTTCTCCTCTGCATGCTGTAGTATTTAGATGGTTCTGTTATGACTTCTCCTCTGCATGTTGTAGTGTTTAGATGGCTCTGTTATGACTTCTCCTCTGCATGCTGTAGTATTTAGATGGTTCTGTTATGACTTCTACTCTGCAAGTTGTAGTATTTAGATGGTTCTGTTATGACTTCTCCTCTGCATGTTGTAGTATTTAGATGGTTCTGTTATGACTTCTCCTCTGCAAGTTGTAGTATTTAGATGGTTCTGTTATGACTTCTCCTCTGCATGTTGTAGTATTTAGATGGTTTTGTTATGACTTCTCCTCTGCATGCTGTAGTATTTAGTATCATAGATGAAAGCAAATACGACCTGTTACATCACAAATTAGATTCGATCATATATCAGTCCGTTGGTCGGGGCGCCCCTTAAGCACATGCCTGGAGAATTCTGACGTCTCTACTTTTTCAGAAATCTTTCTGTGACCTTGCTTGAGCACAGCTAGGATGCACACTCTTACAAGTAATGTAATAATAATAGTAACTGCTTAAGGACCGGTCTACTTTATCCCACCATTTGTTAATACAACCTGGATCTTAATTGCACCTGAATTCTGCCTCCGCTGCTACTGTCTGCACTTCATGGGTCCTACACCTTCTCTGCCCGGCACCGTGACAGAACCAATCAACCACAATGGACCCAGCGGATGAATTTGGTGAGGTGATTGAAAGTATGGATAATTGCCAGAGTCCCGGCCTCCACCGATGCAGAATGTAAGATTGAGGGTTTGAAGCAGGCCCTCCGAGTGGCATACTCCAGGCCTGAGCTAGTAGACAAGTTTATGGGCTGCTTTATCAACTGCACCTGCCCAGACCACCAAGCTCGGCTTCTTCTCAGCCCTATGAGTCCATTCTCCTGTGACATGCCGTGAATGCTGCTGGGCCCTATAGAGCCTGGCCTGCCCTAAATCCCTGACCACTGACTGCACTACATCAGACATTCAGAACGCTATGTGCAGTAGGCTACTATAAACATCCAAGGTTGAGTGAGAAGTAGCCGCAATTTGCAACTCTAGATTTTTTTTAGAGTTGCAATACCCTCCATTGACTCCCCACTCATCTTTTTTGGTTTACGATCTGCTTGTCTTAAACGACGTTAAACTCACCAACATTGCAGCTGTAGTCCAAGCTTGAATTGTCCTCTTTCAATCTGCCGAGCTTGTTTTTCATAAAAATCCACCGTAGAGAACTTATGAGCTACTTTCTGTCAAGACATCCTCTGCAAGTGATTCTTTTTTTAAGTGTTGCAGTTTGGAAGCACTCGTTTTTGTTAACGGGTCGCGCTGCTGCCTCCTGCATTATGTGCAAATTCGAAACAGGTGGCACGCAGGGCCGTTCAGTGACGTACGACGAGTGCTTCCAAACTCCAGCACTTGGAAAAATAATCACTTGCAGAGGATGTCTTGACAGAAAGTAACTCATAACATGTCTACGGTGGATTTTTATGAAAAACAAGCTCGGCAGATTGAAAGAGGATAATTCAAGCTTGTACTACAGCTGCAATGTTGGTGAGTTTAACGTCGTTTAAGACAAGCAGATCGCAAACCAAAAAAGATGAGTGGGGAGTCAATGGAGGGTAATGCAACTCTAGATTCAGAAGATGGCAGCCAGGAGAATGAGGCTGGTCGGTGCCAACCGCGGGAGGACTCATCATGAACAAAAGAGAGAGCCGGAGGCTATCTCTCTATCCATGGGTTCCAAAGTTTGACCCTTAATCACTTAGGGTCTTACTAGGCCTGCACAACTGATGAAGTCAAGTAGAAGATGGCTCAAGGTAGGAACTTTGTTTTTTGCTTCATTGCTGCTGCTTGTTGTTGTTGTTGTTGCTGTGTGTATAGTTGTATACTAGTGTGATTCATTCTAGCTGGTGTACTATTACTGTCATTTTAGGACCCAATGACTGGGTGGCAAGGAAACATGTTCAGTAACTGTTTCTGGCTCTGGAATTGAACGCTGATGTGAATTTACAGTTTGTTTCTTTCTTTCTTTCTTTCTTTCTTTCTTTCTTTCTTTCTTTCTTTCTTTCTTTCTTTCTTTCTTTCTTTCTTTCGAGTCCTCGTCAGGATGGTAGTCCCTGGCTCAAAATCAGTTGAAAACTCCTGGTCTACAGTAGCCTATATGGTATTTTCCATTATTATGACATATAACATCAGCAACTTTTTACTTATATAAAGTCTGATCAAATGTATATTGCAAGAGGCAACCACACTAGCGATTGCTAATTGCTTTCAGAGTGAATGTTTTAGCTCATATCTTTGATTCTGGGGGGGGGTACAACATATTTTCAGATGGGGGTCAGTGGTGAATTACATATCATTTTCATTTGGGGGCTCCTTGACATGTAATAGTTTGAGAACCACTAACATAGAAACATTTAGAAGACCTGCAGACAGGAGTTGTACTGTGCAACATGACCACATGGTGGAGCAATAGGCTCCATTATTATTTAAGAACGGGGAGCTTCTTTGCTCCACAGATGAATTTAAAGAAATATTTTCTTTCCCTGAAGAAAATAATATCAACTTACATGATCTGGATGGATGACTTGCATTTTTTTAACGACGTAAAGCAACACCTTCATGAATGAGTCTGCCTTGTGTACAACTGGATAACTGTTGCCCTGTGTTTTAGGTATAGAGACAGTTGGTCAGTTCTCAGTTTATAGGATTGATATCAGGCCAAACTATTGAACCGGAATCAAATCGCCCAATTAAGGAAGTTCATCCCCATTAGGGCTATGGGTAGGAGGATTGGTGTGGTGGGTTGTTGATCACAGGAAACATAGCCTACTACATTGTTCATTTTTGTCCTCCTCATCTCACTTATAACTCACACCTCCAACTATACTGTTGGTCTGAGATGCATTGGCATGTCTCTCAGTCAGCCCTTTCTTTCTTTCTTTCTTTCTTTCTTTCTTTCTTTCTTTCTTTCTTTCAGATATATATTTTTTGGCTTTTTCTGCCTTTATTGATATATATATATAAGTAATCTGACAGGAAATGGGGAGAGAGAGATGGGGGGGGGGGGAGAGACACGCGGCAAAGGCCATCAGGATCGGAAGTCGAACCCGTGGCACACCGTCAGGCTGGCTCAGCAGCCTGGGTGCCCAGACGGTTCAGCTAACTGTCCGGCCCTCAGCCTGAGTGACAGGATTCTGAAGAAGACTTGTTAGATGAAACATTATCATGTTCCTTTCCCGCACAGCATCCCCCCCGAGGCTTTGACATCCATGTGTCCTTTAAAGGACTTTACCCTCCCTGACCCCTCCCCTCGGGGGGCTGGACTGGACAGTTGCTAGGGCTGGACCTCCATCTTAGAGGGCTTAACCTTCCGTCAAGACCACTCAGCACTACACCTCTCTCTCTCTCTCCCCCCTCCTCCTCATCCTCCTCCCCCTCTTCCTGTATTCTGCATAGCTAGTTTGTAGCCATGACGACGGCATCCATGGCAACATGGCCCATACGTCGCGGTGGTTTTAAATAATAATGGTGAAGGATGGATGAAGGCAAGTCTCCACAAATGAAAAGGAGAGGCCGTGCATAGACGGGGCTCTTCCCGTTAACAGTAGACGCTGGGGGGCTTTTAACGGGTCAGGCCTCTGAGTGAGAGCAACATGGAGCTGCTCTCTCTGGGCCAATGAGTGCTTTATGGAGAAACACTATGCCGTGGATACACGCTAATAACATCAACATTAACAACCCATAAGGGGTCGAAACGTTGTCATCCTTTATATCCTAATAGGATTCCGCGTGTGGACTACTTCTCCTCCTGTACGTATCTTTTTGTTCAGCACCTGAATGTTTTTTGTAGACGTGCGTACCTCTGGATACTGTTCAGGTATAGACCCAACATGGTCTGGGTTCTGGGTTCTTTTCGCAGAACCTCCCTCGCTTTCTCTCTCACATGCACCGAGCAGCTCTGTAGGGACTTCAAACTAGGGACGTCCCGATCACGGAGTCCCAGTCCGACAGGTCTGCCAATATCGATTTTCTTTCCCGATCCGATATTTTTGTTTTTTATAGAGCACAGTTTATGCCATATCACAACAGTACAATATCCCAAATCACAGACGATATCCAGTCAAATATCAGGATATGGATATAATATTGATACTATAGGGATGTCCTGATACAGTACAGGCAGATAAACTGCAACTGCAATTGTTGAGAAAGAAAAGCAGAAACAGCTGGCTCTCTCTCTCTCTCTCTCTCTCTCTCTCTCTCTCTCTCTCTCTGTGATGAAGATCCATTCCAATTCAATCCCCTTCATTTATATATTTTACAACTCAAGTTT
The DNA here is from genome assembly GCF_964188405.1 of Protomyctophum parallelum. Lineage (NCBI taxonomy): Eukaryota > Metazoa > Chordata > Actinopteri > Myctophiformes > Myctophidae > Protomyctophum > Protomyctophum parallelum. Next base: position 41,779,743 of record NC_139711.1, on the reverse strand, counting down.
TACAAAGTGCTAAACGGGTCTTCTTTGTGACCTTGAGATTTAACTGGCTCGCAGACCACAGTGACCTTACGGAGGAGTATAAACCATTAAACCTCCATCATTTCGGAGAGATACTGAGGTGTCAAACCATTCAGTGATTTAATAACAAACAAACATTGAAATCTTTAAATCAATTGTGAAGCGAACAGGGAGCCATGCAGTGAAGAGAGGCCAGAATGCTGATGTGGTGTTTGCTCCATCGTATATGCATGCAGCGCAGGTGTGTCTGTCTATCTCTCCTGATCCCTGATCAGTCTCTCTATCTGAGCAGATCATTTACTGTTTACTTTACTCAGGTCTCATTAAGACAACCTTGGCTGCCTTTCCCTTTTGAACACTCCTCAGTTCTCACAGTAGTGTTTTTCACCCAGGAAATGAAAACCCAACACGGTAACATTCACCGGCCCTATGTATTTTTGAGTGGTGCAACCACTCCAAGGAACAGCAATGTCCGTGTCCGCCTATGTACCTATGTGGCCATGAGCACGAGTATATGACTATTAGTACCAGTAGGGGCGCTGTTTGCCAGAAACAGAGAGAGAGAGAGAGAGAGAGAGATAGTATTAGTGCTGCCTGTTGCCTAACCTGACGCTGCCAGATGAGGGCGGTATTGGGTAACCATGTTCCCCAACACAGCACTCATCTGGGATCTCTCAGGGAGTTGAGCTGACAAAAATCCGTTCTGTACCGAACCAATCAGCGTGAGATAAGGGCGGGATATGTGCGAAACCGGATGTGAAGCTATATAGACACGTCCATATGATTGGTTGTGTTTGCACGCCCACACGGTGATAGACAGACGGTCCCATCCAATCATCTACCAAGTATCTTGAAAAAAAGGAACAGCCCCGTCATCGAATTTGCTTCCGCGATCCCAAATCCCAATAAGCTGTGAAACAAATTTGTGTAGCAAGCTTCTTGGATCTGGCAGCGTCAGGTTACCTGTTGCCTGCTAATGAGAGAGAGATAGGAGAGGGGGGGAATTGCCAGACCGTCCAATCCGGGCCTACCGCTGGTAATCAATCATTTTTGGTGTGAACTATCCCTTTAAGCGGACACATACACACGCACGCTCATGCACAGGCACATGCGCAGAAATGCACACAGGTTCATACATTAAAGATGTGTGTCAGGGGTGCATGGGAGGATCTGGTGATAGCATGCTAATTGGATTACTGTATCTATTAGCTTTTCATTCTGATGTGATGTATGCACATGTTAATTAAAATGCCTTCGATTTCAATTTAAGATTACACCTCCAGCACTCTGCAGTGAGTCTGCACCATAACATTTAAGACGCTTTCTGACATGATCTCACGGCACAGCTCATCCTCAGTAACACGAGGGATGATCTACATAATGTAAGTGTTGTTGATTTCCTGCGTTTTGCCAGGTGCTTGAAAAGCAAGCGTCTGGACTACATTTGCGCCCACCACTACTGACGACCGCAAAGGCGACTTTAGTGGTAATCATGATTGGCTGCCTCCTAGCGACCTCACTAGCGACCTAGTCATGATTGGCTGCCTCCTAAGCCAATGGCGGTCTGAACGGCATAAAAACCCATATTCTGAACGCCGCAACGCGGAGCGAGTGGCAACGGCAGCAAACAGAAGCTACTGTTATGAGCTAATGGGGACTTGGAAGACAACCATAACAAAACACAGTGAGGCCCCTTTTCCACCGGTTGGTTCCCAGTGGGAACCGGTTCAGTTCTTTTTGGTTCTTAGTCCATGAGCCAGAGCTCCAAAATTGAAACGTTAATTATGAATTGAGTGGGCAAAACCATACCTATATTAGATTATCACCATTAAACTTCCCCAATTGAGTACTTACACGAAGACAATGATTTATTGTATTAAAATGTGTACATTTTTAAATATGCAAATGAGGCATTATGTAGGAAAATATGCAAAATAATCAAAAATAATTATGAAAAAGCTACTACTGTGGAAGGGTTATCATGTATTAATTTACTTGTATTGATCCTATAAACAATTTAATACAGGGTATAGTTTGCCCACCAATTTTGGAGCTCTGGCTCATGGACTAAAAACCGAAAAGAACTGAACCGGTTCCCATTGGGAACCGACCGGTAGAAAAGAACTGAACCGGTTCCCATTGGGAACCAACCGGTGGAAAATAACTGAACCGGTTCCCATTGGGAACCAACCGGTGGAAAAGGGGTCTGAGTGAACCAACAAAAGAACGTCGGAAACGAACGAAAACGGGCGCTACAAGAGATGGTTGCACCTGGCAGTTATGACTGAGAGTCATTCTTGTTTTTTTCCCAATTAGCCTGATCAATGGCCCGGGTAGCAAGCTTTTTGAGGAGACATCTAATACATATTTTGTTATCAACGAAAAGCATCCATGCCATTTATCTCAGTATTTTCCTTTGGATTGTCCCATGTTCACTGCGCTAATAAACTGGTACAGAGTGAGATGAAATCATTGTCATTGAAATCAACTGTCCATCATTTAGCTGGGGGCGGGGACCACCTGGAAACCCCTCAAGGACCCCTGGTGGTACCCCGGACCACAGGTTGAAAACCACTGCTCTATGAGGTCAGCAGACAGAGGCTTGTAGCTAGTTGCTAATTGGCAAACACAGTCTGTGGACACACGGCGCACAGATCCCAGGCTCTCTGCACACATTTTGGAACACGTCCAGTTTGCACAGAGCTCGGCTCATTGGTCGGGCTGGCTGGTTGCCGTGGGAGACGGATCAGGGACTGCTGCAGGGACTGATAGGGTTCTGGGAGTGCAAACAAAACCAGGATGGGATTGGTCAACATGCGGGGTCACGGTTCAGCTGTTCGCACACAAGAGGAGTCATCTTCTGAGTTCCCCCGTCCGTACAGTACGTAGATACGCAGTACGCAGATCTACAAGCTCATATCGCGCCACCGAGTGGCGCGATATGAGCTTGTAGGTCTGCTATTTTTGAAAAATCGAAGAGCGACTGACATTTTTAGAATCTGATCTCAGGTCAGAATGGGTTCATCAGACCAGTGTGTGTCCGGCGGAAACCTCGTATGAATCTGATCTCAGGTCAGAATGGGAAAAAAGGTATCGTTACACCCCTAGTACGTGGTAATGCCGTGGTTCCCAAACCTTTTCATGTCAACGACCCCCAAATTCACGCGACGGACGGACGGACTGACTGACAGGACAGGTTTTTCAGGTTTTCATAGTAAACTGTGACCTACCTACCGTCGCAATCAAAAACAATCTTCTCACAATAAAGGAGGTGTGAATATCAGAGAGTTATCAGTTAGCATCTCGGTGCAAGAGATCTTTGGTTGTCACGACTCTCAACGCGAGGGGAGGAGGCAACAACCCTCGGAAGAGAGAGAGAGAGAGAGAGAGAGAGATGACTGTGACATAACAAAGTGTATTTCAAACCACGCCACAATATATACCCCTCAGCACTGGAGATAATGTAATACAGTGTCGCAGTTGGTACAGTGAAATGATATGAGTCACGACGCCTGTGAAATAATGAACCATAAACAGTTCCGTGTTATCTAATGGCTATAACTAATTTCCATCCTAAAAATAAACGTACTGTGTGTGTGTGTGTGTGTGTGTGCGAGAACAGTTTTATGTTATACACGACTACAGCCTGGCCCTGGAGGAAGATTAGCACAATGATAAGATCTGCATCTCTCTGCCTGTCTCTCTCTCTCTCTCTCTCTCTCTCTCTCTCGTTGTACTTTACTTGAGGCCATGATCTGCACAATGACTACTTTTGCCTTTGGTACTTTAAGTACATGTTTATGCCAATACTTTGGTACTTTAAGTACATGTTTATGCCAATACTTTGGTACTTTAAGTACATGTTTATGCCAATACTTTTGCCTTTGGTACTTTAAGTACATGTTTATGCCAATACTTTTGCCTTTGGTACTTTAAGTACATGTTTATGCCAATACTTTTGCCTTTGGTACTTTAAGTACATGTTTATGCCAATACTTTGGTACTTTAAGTACATGTTTATGCCAATACTTTGGTACTTTAAGTACATGTTTATGCCAATACTTTGGTACTTTAAGTACATGTTTATGCCAATACTTTGGTACTTTAAGTACATGTTTATGCCAATACTTTGGTACTTTAAGTACATGTTTATGCCAATACTTTGGTACTTTAAGTACATGTTTATGCCAATACTTTGGTACTTTAAGTACATGTTTATGCCAATACTTTGGTACTTTAAGTACATGTTTATGCCAATACTTTTGGAGACGGCCTGATGACCTCTCTCTTCCAGGCCAAGTCTTCATCCATTAGAAATGGAAATATATTCGCATCTTTGATGTATTTACAAACTCCTTTTACTTTAGTAGAGTACTTCTACTGTTGCAGTATTGATACTTGTACTTAAGTAAAAGAGTTATGTAATTCTTTCCACCACTGACGAGCAGTCTAGTGACTGTAGGGTTAATGTTAGTTCTCCATTTGGGTCGTTTCAGGAGCCTGAGCTGAATATTAACAGCTCTGCTTTTTACAGACAGTCGACAGGCAGGGAAACCTGGAGGAAGTAAATACAGACTCCCTGCATGTTGCTCTGAATTTTAATCTAATGCGGTTTTTGCTGATGCACGGGGCGCGCTGAGTGAGATGGACGAATATTTGTCCAGTCAACGAACACTCAAGGGGGGGTCTCGGCATCACGCACATACACGCACACATGCACACATGCATACACGCTGACATGTATTTTTATATTATTTTATGTAGTTTTTTATTGCAAGGGACCGGGTACAACAGTGGTTCCCATGCATCTACAAGCTCACAACTCGTCACTTCTAATTGATGGAATTTCTTAGATTTTCTTTGATTTCTTCATGAAATTAGTGGGAGGGGGGGGGGGGGGGGAAACATTGCATTTTGTTTTAAATTGTTTTTTGCTTTTTTGAGAATGTTTTATGGAAATGTTTTGAAATATTAATTGAACATCCATGCAGCACTTCACAACCACAGGATGTGATGATACTTGATTGATTGAATACTTTATTGTCAGAAATGTAATCAGTACAGGGTAGTGTCAAACAAATGTAATCGGCACAGGGTACAGTCAAACAGAAATGTAATCAGTACAGGGTAGTGTCAAACAAATGTAATTGGTACAGGGTACAGTCAAACTGAAATGTGATCAGTACAGGGTACAGTCAAACTGAAATGTAATCAGTACAGGGTACAGTCAAACTGAAATGTAATCAGTACAGGGTCGTGTCAAACAAATGTAATTGGTACAGGGTACAGTCAAACTGAAATGTAATCAGTACAGGGTAGTGTCAAACAAATGTAATCGGTACAGGGTACAGTCAAACTGAAATGTAATCGGTACAGGGTACAGTCAAACAGAAATGTAATCAGTACAGGGTACAGTCGAACAGAAATGTAATCAGTACAGGGTACAGTCAAACTGAAATGTAATCAGTACAGGGTACAGTCGAACAGAAATGTAATCAGTACAGGGTACAGTCGAACAGAAATGTAATCAGTACGGGGTACAGTCAAACAGAAATGTAATCAGTACAGGGTACAGTCAAACTGAAATGTAATCAGTACAGGGTACAGTCAAACTGAAATGTAATCAGTACAGGGTACAGTCAAACTGAAATGTAATCAGTACAGGGTACAGTCAAACTGAAATGTAATCGGTACAGGGTACAGTCAAACTGAAATGTAATCAGTACAGGTTACAGTCAAACAGAAATGTAATCAGTACAGGGTACAGTCAAACTGAAATGTAATCAGTACAGGTTACAGTCAAACAGAAATGTAATCAGTACAGGGTACAGTCAAACTGAAATGTAATCAGTACAGGGTACAGTCAAACAGAAATGTAATCGGTACAGGGTACAGTCAAACTGAAATGTAATCAGTACAGGTTACAGTCAAACAGAAATGTAATCAGTACAGGGTACAGTCAAACAGAAATGTAATCAGTACAGGGTACAGTCAAACTGAAATGTAATCAGTACAGGGTACAGTCAAACTGAAATGTAATCGGTACAGGGTACAGTCAAACAGAAATGTAATCAGTACAGGGTACAGTCAAACAGAAATGTAATCGGTACAGGGTACAGTCAAACAGAAATGTAATCAGTACAGGGTACAGTCAAACAGAAATGTAATCAGTACAGGGTACAGTCAAACTGAAATGTAATCAGTACAGGGTACAGTCAAACAGAAATGTAATCGGTACAGGGTACAGTCAAACAGAAATGTAATCAGTACAGGGTACAGTCAAACTGAAATGTAATCGGTACAGGGTACAGTCAAACTGAAATGTAATCAGTACAGGGTACAGTCAAACTGAAATGTAATCAGTACAGGGTACAGTCAAACAGAAATGTAATCGGTACAGGGTACAGTCAAACAGAAATGTAATCAGTACAGGGTACAGTCAAACAGAAATGTAATCAGTACAGGGTACAGTCAAACTGAAATGTAATCAGTACAGGGTACAGTCAAACAGAAATGTAATCGGTACAGGGTACAGTCAAACAGAAATGTAATCAGTACAGGGTACAGTCAAACTGAAATGTAATCGGTACAGGGTACAGTCAAACTGAAATGTAATCAGTACAGGGTACAGTCAAACTGAAATGTAATCAGTACAGGGTACAGTCAAACAGAAATGTAATCAGTACAGGGTACAGTCAAACTGAAATGTAATCAGTACAGGGTACAGTCAAACTGAAATGTAATCGGTACAGGGTACAGTCAAACTGAAATGTAATCAGTACAGGGTACAGTCAAACTGAAATGTAATCAGTACAGGGTACAGTCAAACTGAAATGTAATCAGTACAGGGTACAGTCAAACTGAAATGTAATCAGTACAGGGTAGAGTCAAAGACACGTCCAATGGGATCACCGGAAAAAGTCTTTGAGGTCTTGTTTCCATTCAGGTCCTGGGTATTCAATTCATAATCATGACATGAAAAATAACAACAAAATTCAAATTATCATAAAAATATATACAGGTTGGGGAACAAAAAAGGGGGTTATAGGGAGGTGGGGGTAGTCACTAGACTAAGGGGTAATCATTTCCTCTCCCTTTGGCATGCTGAAAGGTGGATCTTTTCAGGGAGTCCGGGCATTCCACACTTGGGTGGCAGTGTTGTTTTGTAGCTTTGTCTTTAGTAAAATAGAGATGTTTGAGAAGCAAGAGGTGCAAGCATATAATCAAAGTAGGGCTGAATTAGGGCTCCAGCTAGAGTCTTTCCTGAGAGCACTTTTGTTGACAAACGAGGAAATTCTGCCCAGATTTTTCTTTTCTTTGGTTTACTTTTTTGATGACCCTTGTTGCCATGCTTTCACCTGTCAGTTCGTTGTCAAGAATACAGCCAAGATATGTAATCTCTTCTTTGCTGGAGATTACTATGTCGTGAACTCTGACCTTGAAGTCATTTCCATTTACTTTACTGAGAGCATGTTTGGACCCAAAAAGAATGGATTCTGTTTTTCGGTAAGCCAAGTTTGGATTTTGGTGAGTTGAACTGAATACTAGAAGCCGGTCGAGCTCCAGCGCCCCCCCAAAAAAATAAAAAATCACACCTGTGTGAAGTGAGGGGAGCTCTTATCATCTTACAACATCGAGGAGGGAATTCTAACTCAAACAAAAAACAAACATTAAACTGTCTTTATTGTCAATGGCGTTTTTAACCCATTCTGACCGGGCACCCATTTTGGTGTCAGCATCATGTCATGCTTTAGCTATTTAAAAATAGCAGATCTACAAGCTCGTATCGCGCCACCGAGTGGCACGATACGAGCTTGTAGGTCTGCTATTTTTGAAAAATCAAAGAACGACTGTGACATTTTTAGAATCTGATCTCAGGTCAGAATGGGTTCATCAGACCAGTGTGTGTCCGGCGGAAACCTCGTATGAATCTGATCTCAGGTCAGAATGGGTTAAACCAAACATTGAACGTTTGTTTAATTCAGAGCGTTTAATAACTGTACAATATGTGAAGATATTGAGGGTGGGACAATAAGCCTAGAACCTTGGCAGAGTACTTACTGTATGAATAGTGTGTGGAAGGGTGGCAGCAAATGGAGTGCTAGTATAACCCATTCTGACCTGAGATCAGATTCATACGAGGTTTTCCACTGGACAACACACTGGTCTGATGAACCCATTCTGACTTGAGATCAGATTCTAGAAATGTCAGTCGCTCTTCGATTTTTCAAAAATAGCAGACCTACAAGCTCGTATCGCGCCACTCGGTGGCGCGATATGAGCTTGTAGATCTGCTATTTTTCAATAGGTAAAGCACGACATGACGCTGACACCAAAATGGGTTCCCGTAAAGAATGGGATAAGCTCGGCCGTAGCAAGCAGACACCACGTCAACCCTATTCTGATTCTGGTTTAGTGGGATGAGGCCCACGGAGGCCTCATCCAATTCCCAACATTCTGGGAATAGGGGAACGGTATCGTTCACCGTAACCAGACAAAGCTCTCCCTGCTGTCACGTTTACAGTCAATTCCTGACGCCATTATTACCGGTCCCTTCATCAGGCCATAAGTAGGAACGATTGAATCCATTTATGCTATGCAGCTTTGCGTCATCTTATAATGTACCTGCCTGGATTCAGTGAAGACTTTCAGTTATCTGCCACAGTGACAGAATGAGCCATGTGTGTCCTTCTAAACATCAAACGATTGTTTCTAGTATCTGTCCGTCTCACTCGTTCTCTTTGCTCCCTCGCCCTGCTTTCTCCTCGCCTTCATTCTTCTTCAGGAGAGAGCTTCATAGAGACGGAGGGATTTCATTTACATTTAATAAATCTGTCTGCAGCAACAATTGAAATTCAAAGTACAGTATTATTTTCTACGTGCGCCAGAGGAATGGGAGGAGATTAATATATACCAGTCCAAAATGGAGGGTAATATTTTACAATACTTTGGGTGTGTGAAGCGCTTCAGCCTCAGAGGAACCGAATGAGGGGAGATTAAAATAAAGCTAGACATCTTTTAATATATGTTCTGTTCTGTAAGGGAACAAAGAAATGCCCACATCTCTTTTTATTTTGACCATTGCTATGCTGACCATTATCTTTCTGTGTTGAAGGGCTGCAGTTCGTCTTGCAGACAGGAATACCTACAGGCCCTTGGCTTGTAGTCGGTCTAATGAGACTGGATATTCCATAGAATATTAGCAGAGTAGATTTGTTTAACATCCGGATACCCAGTCCAGGACAGGCTTCAGACACGCCTCCTCAGGAGACTTGGCTCAGATCTGAACCCATTTCATTTTGGCGTTTGGCGTGATTTGCCCCCATTGTGGGCCCCATTATGGGCGGGAACTTCTCCTCCTTTCTTTGTTAGTTTAGTGATGGTTTCCTCTTCTGTTGCTGTTGGTAGTCATGGCTGCCAGTTCCCACCTGACATCATGTGTGAGTCCTGCCTGCTCCAGACCATGCTGAATTACTACTAGTTTGCATAAGGTCTTCAGACTAGGATTTAAGTCCAAGATGTTCAGGTCATCTGCTGTTCCTGTTTCATCCGAAAGCTGTCCTCCAACGAGAATGACACGATCTCCCACCATGCAACAGCACATCGCATACTTCCTAGACGGCCTTTCCCCCTTGGGCGCAACCCTCTTCCAGGAGAAGGTCTCTGGGTTGAATTTCCACAGATCAGTTCTGTTCTGGTTGGTGCGAGTAAAAAATATGTACAGCTCTCCATTGTAGACAAAGTCTGAATGAAGGTATTGTTCAATTTCTCCTTCTGGAAGAAGCTGCCCAGAAGGTGTGTTCAACCAGAGGCTGGTCTCTGTGTCAAACACTCTGAGGGTGTGGTAGTGGTAGAGGTCTCTATAGCCTCCAAATACAAACATCTTTGTCCCAATGATGGTGGCAGAGTGACCTATTGAAAGAGGTGGGGTAGTGCCTCTGGTGTTAATTACAGACCAGACCATTGTGGCGGTGTCCAACTTGTAGGTGTCATTTGTGTAGCCACCATTCCTGGTTTGTCCTCCATGGATAAATATGACCTTCTCCAAGACACAGGCTGAGTGCTGGCACCTCCCCTCTGGAACAGTCCCAGAAACCTGTGGTTTGGACCATCTGTGAGTGTCGACATCAAATGCATAAAGCAGGTTGCAGTACTCGTCTGAGTATCTCTGATAACCTCTCATGAGGTAGATGACATCTTCCAGGGAGGTGGGAGGTGGGGGTAGTCACTAGACTAAGGGGCATGCTGAAAGGTGGATCTTTTCAGGGAGTCCGGGCATTCCACACTTGGGTGGCAGTGCCGTCGAAGAAGAATTTGCCCATGTTTGTTTTGAAAGTGGGTGGTACCAGATCGTTGTTCTCTTTGTTTTGTAGCTTTGTCTTTAGTAAAATAGAGATGTTTGAGAAGCAAGAGGTGCAAGCATATAATCAAAGTAGGGCTGAATTAGGGCTCCAGCTAGAGTCTTTCCTGAGAGCACTTTTGTTGACAAACAAGGAATTCTTCTTCTGAAATTTTTCTTTGGTTTACTTTTTTGATGACCCTTGTTGCCATGCTTTCACCTGTCAGTTCGTTGTGAAGAATACAGCCAAGATATGTAATCTCTTCTTTGCTGGAGATTACTATGTCGTCAACTCTGACCTTGAAGTCATTTCCATTTACTTCACTGAGAGCATGTTTGGACCCAAAAAGAATGGATTCTGTTTTTCGGTAAGCCAAGTTTGGATTTTGGTGAGTTGAACTGAATACTACAAGCCGGTCGAGCTCCAGCGCCCCCCCCCCCCAAAAAATAAAAAATCACACCTGTGTGAAGTGAGGGGAGCTCTTATCATCTTACAACATCGAGGAGGGAATTCTAACTCAAACAAAAAACAAACATTAAACTGTCTTTATTGTCAATGGCGTTTTTAACCCATTCTGACCGGGCACCCATTTTGGTGTCAGCATCATGTCATGCTTTAGCTATTTAAAAATAGCAGATCTACAAGCTCATATCGCGCCACCGAGTGGCGCGATACGAGCTTGTAGGTCTGCTATTTTTGAAAAATCGAAGAACGACTGTGACATTTTTAGAATCTGATCTCAGGTCAGAATGGGTTCATCAGACCAGTGTGTGTCCAGTGGAAAACCTCGTATGAATCTGATCTCGGGTCAGAATGGGTTAAACCAAACATTGAACGTTTGTTTAATTCAGAGCGTTTAATAACTGTACAATATGTGAAGACATTGAGGGTGGGACAATAAGCCTAGAACCTTGGCAGAGTACTTACTGTATGAATAGTGTGTGGAAGGGTGGCAGCAAATGGAGTGCTAGTATAACCCATTCTGACCTGAGATCAGATTCATACGAGGTTTCCACTGGACACACACTGGTCTGATGAACCCATTCTGACCTGAGATCAGATTCTAAAAATGTCAGTCGTTCTTCGATTTTTCAAAAAATAGCAGACCTACAAGCTCGTATCGCGCCACTCGGTGGCGCGATATGAGCTTGTAGATCTGCTATTTTTCAATAGGTAAAGCACGACATGACGCTGACACCAAAATGGGTTCCCGTAAAGAATGGGATAAGCTCGGCCGTAGCAAGCAGACACCACGTCAACCTTATTCTGATTCTGGTTTAGTGGGATGAGGCCCAACATTCTGGGAATAGGGGAACGGTATCGTTCACCGTAACCAGACAAAGCTCTCCCTGCTGTCACATTTACAGTCAATTCCTGACGCCATTATTACCGGTCCCTTCAGGCCATAAGTACGTAGGAACGATTGAATCCATTTATGCTATGCAGCTTTGCGTCATCTTATAATGTACCTGCCTGGATTCAGTGAAGACTTTCAGTTATCTGCCACAGTGACAGAATGAGCCATGTGTGTCCTTCTAAACATCAAACGATTGTTTCTAGTATCTGTCCGTCTCACTCGTTCTCTTTGCTCCCTCGCCCTGCTTTCTCCTCACCTTCATTCTTCTTCAGGAGAGAGCTTCATAGAGACGGAGGGATTTCATTTACATTTAATAAATCTGTCTGCAGCAACAATTGAAATTCAAAGTACAGTATTATTTTCTACGTGCGCCAGAGGAATGGGAGGAGATTAATATATACCAGTCCAAAATGGAGGGTAATATTTTACAATACTTTGGGTGTGTGAAGCGCTTGAGCCTCAGAGGAACCGAATGAGGGGAGATTAAAATAAAGCTAGACATCTTTTAATACATGTTCTGTTCTGTAAGAGAACAAAGAAATGCCCACATTATTATTTTGACCATTGCTATGCTGACCATTATCTTTCTGTGTTGAAGGGCTGCAGTTCGTCTTGCAGACAGGAATACCTACAGGCCCTTGGCTTGTAGTCGGTCTAATGAGACTGGATATTCAATAGAATATTAGCAGAGTAGATTTGTTTAACATCCGGATACCCAGTCCAGGACAGGCTTCAGACACGCCTCCTCAGGAGACTTGGCTCAGATCTGAACCCATTTCATTTTGGCGTTTGGCGTGATTTGCCCCCATTGTAGGCCCCATTATGGGCGGGAACTTCTCCTTTCTTTGTTAGTTTAGTGATGGTTTCCTCTTCTGTTGCTGTTGGTAGTCATGGCTGCCAGTTCCCACCTGACATCATGTGTGAGTCCTGCCTGCTCCAGACCATGCTGAATTACTACTAGTTTGCATAAGGTCTTCAGACTAGGATTTAAGTCCAAGATGTTCAGGTCATCTGCTGTTCCTGTTTCATCCGAAAGCTGTCCTCCAACGAGAATGACACGATCTCCCACCATGCAACAGCACATGGCATACTTCCTAGACGGCCTTTCCCCCTTGGGCGCAACCCTCTTCCAGGAGAAGGTCTCTGGGTTGAATTTCCACAGATCAGTTCTGTTCTGGTTGGTGCGAGTAAAAAATATGTACAGCTCTCCATTGTAGACAAAGTCTGAATGAAGGTATTGTTCAATTTCTCCTTCTGGAAGAAGCTGCCCAGAAGGTGTGTTCAACCAGAGGCTGGTCTCTGTGTCAAACACTCTGAGGGTGTGGTAGTCGTAGAGGTCTCTATAGCCTCCAAATACAAACATCTTTGTCCCAATGATGGTGGCAGAGTGACCTCTGGTGTTAATTACAGACCAGACCATTGTGGCGGTGTCCAACTTGTAGGTGTCATTTGTGTAGCCACCATTCCTGGTTTGTCCTCCATGGATAAATATGACCTTCTCCAAGACACAGGCTGAGTGCTGGCACCTCCCCTCTGGAACAGTCCCAGAAACCTGTGGTTTGGACCATCTGTGAGTGTCGACATCAAATGCATAAAACAGGTTGCAGTACTCGTCTGAGTATCTCTGATAACCTCTCATGAGGTAGATGACATCTTCCACCAGCACAGCTGTGTAGCCGCGGTACCATGAGGGGATCTCATGGTGGCGTTCTCCTATTCCTGTTGTCACCAAGGGCAACTGCCTCCAGCGTAAAGACACTGTGTTGAACACGGCAACACCAATCTGATCCGTGATGACATCATGGGGCTTTACAAAGGCATAAACCTTGTCTCCGACTGCAACAGCTGCATGTTCGTCCAGCCATGGTCTTCCAATAAGATGCAGCATCCAGCAGAACATTTCTAACACCGTAGTTTAAGTCTTGTGCTGTAAATGTTCCTAATGTACTCTACTGCTTATATTGGTTCAGTGGCACAAATGACTCACAAAGTTTGACGAATCCACAAAGCCAAATCCGATGAGTTGTGTTTGGCCAACCAAGGAAGCCGATAGCTGTTGTTAGCGAATCGATCGACAGCGCAGTCACTGTCCGTCCAGGTATCTTCTGGGAATCCTCTGCTCTACACAGCAGACAGTCCGGTTCAGCAGTGTTGACAACTAATCTTCACTAGTTACTTCATGCAGACGTTTTAACAACTTTAGTTGTTAAAACATTTCTGAATTATGTTTTGGTTTAGTCGACGGCCCGGGAACCCCTTCTTGTCAAGGCTCATACATTTACGGTTTACGGTGGTGGGGTGACCACCGAACTACAACATGACGGTGAAGAGCAAACCACCGCCACCGCTCCAGCCCTTCTCTCGGTTTTTACTCACCACCGCTCAATGTTATTTCAGCTCCGGTGGTCAGCTCACGAAAATCCAGACTATGAATAGGCCTTTACTATACCTTTCAGGATGGGAACTCCATTTGGGGTAGTTGTTGCTATAGTATATAGCAACATATCTTCTTTTTTTTTTTACATTCCTGAATAAATATTTTAAGTTTTTCAGAAAACTGGGGTCAGGATTTAGATGGTGTTTTTAGAATGAGTAAATTAGTTAACAGTTCAAGAATTGCATTTGAAGCTCATAGTAGTGAATAATCCTCAAGAACAACAGGCCAACAGAGATTACCTTCTGATGCCTTTTTTTTAATACCAATTGATTATGGTTCACAACTGAAATGAAAATTCCGCTGGCTTATGCTGTCTATGGGAACGCAGTTTTTAGAACTGTAATAAGTAAAGTTTTTTTAATTAGTTTGGAGGGGATGATTGTGTTGAATGTCTATGAATAGCATTCTCACACAGGTGTTGTCAGTATCCAGGTGAGAGATGGTGAAGTGTAGGGCTGTAGCGATGGCATCCTCTGTGCTCCTGTTTTCCAGAAAGGCAAATATGTGTGTCACCTTATAGCTTTTAACCACTATAACCATTATTTTAAACTTCAGCTGTTGAAAAATCGTTAAAATGTGGCGCAAATCTTTGAATATATATATATTCTTTCACAGTGAACGTTTTTAACTCATAACCTTTGCTTCTGGAACAACATATTTTCAGATGGGGGGGGTCTACCGTCTGCGGCCAAATACAGATAATTCTGGCCGTCCTTGACATGAAAAAGGTTGAGCACCACTGACATAGAATAGAAACATAGGTTTTTCAGAAGACTGTTTTGGATTTAGAAGCCATTTTCTTTTAGAATCGGCCTCGGGTCTAAATGGGTTAAGAGTACTTATTGCGGCCCAGGCCGTAGCGTAACGGTCTGGGCACCGGACTGGTGATCCAGTCGCGGTGTGCCGCGGGTTCGACTCCCGGACCCGACACGGCCTTTACCGCATGTCATCCCCCCATCTCTCTCCCGTTTCCTGTCAGCCTACTGTCTGTCCCTTAAAAAATCAATAAAGGCGTAAGCCGCAAAAAAATATCAAAAAAAAAAAAAAAAGAAAAAAAGAGTACTTATTGCAGTTGTAACCAAGGCCATTTATTTCACAGCCAAACCTCATTGGCTCCATCAGACGGCAGCTCTCACATTAATAAACCAACTCTCCACACTTCGTCGGAGAGGCATTTTCTCACCTTTTGTATGTCTAATCGCTTTGTCTCTCCTATTAAACCCATTCTGAACGGGAACCCATTTTGGTGTTGGCATCATGTTATGCTTTAGCTATTGAAAAATAGCAGATCTACAATTTACAATTTACAATTTAGGCATTTAGCAGACGCTCTTAATCCAGAGCGACTTACATTTAGGCAAGAACAAAAGCATGGGAATACATCACATAAAAGCATTTATCATGAAACATGCGTAAGCTAAGAAGGTAACAGTGGAATATCTATATGATGAAACTATACATACACTATACATAATAAACTATACATATTCACTACTATGCTATACATATGTACTATGGCGTGCTATGACTATATACAATACAATTATAGTGCTGTCTACATAACATGCTATAAGTCTAAGTCAAATGCTATCTAAGCCAACAGAAATTCTATCTAAGGGGTTAGGGTAAGTGCTATGGGCCATGATGGAGTCTGAAAAGGTGGGTTTTCAGGCTACGGCGGAAGATTGGGAGTGATGCTGCAGTTCTGACTGCAATGGGAAGTGCATTCCACAGTTTTGGAGCCAGAAGGGAGAAGAGTTTGGGACGTGTGGAGCGTTGTCCCGGCGTTTTTAGTGAGGGTACTTCCAGTTTCCCTGCGTTGGCTGATCTGAGTGCGCGGGAGGGTTTGTAGGGTTCAATCATACTTGTAAGATATGGGGGAGCCATACCTTTGGTTGCTTTGAATGCCAGCATCAGAGTTTTGTATTCTGTGTGGGCAGCGACCGGGAGCCAGTGGAGGGAGCGGAGCAGGGGGGAGACATGTGAGAATTTTGGCTGGTTGAAGACCAAGCGAGCTGCTGCATTTTGGATCAGCTGGAGAGGCTTAAGTGCACATGCTGGTAGGCCAGTAAGGAGGGAGTTACAATAGTCGAGTTTTGACAAGACTGTTGTCTGGATTAGGAGCTGGGCTGATTCCTGGGTGAGGAACGGTCTAATTCGTCGTATGTTATAGAGTGTGAACCTACATGATCGAGTGACAGCTGTGATGTGAGCTTTGAACGAGAGCTGACTGTCCAGGACAACACCAAGATTCCTGGCTGTTGGGACAGACGTTACCAGGGCGTTGTCTACGGAAATAGTTAGCTCCTGCATAGGGCAGGACTTAGCTGGGAAGAAGAGAAGCTCAGTCTTGTCTGGGTTCAGCTTGAGGTGGTTGGAGGACATCCACTGTGATATGTCAGCCAGGCATGCAGTGATGCGCTCTTCCACCTGAGTGGCAGAGGGGGGGAAGGATAGGAACAGTTGTGTGTCATCGGCGTAGCAGTGATAGGATATATTGTGAGCCGAGATGATAGTGCCAAGGGATTTAGTGTACAGTGAGAAAAGGAGGGGACCAAGTACAGATCCCTGTGGGACCCCAGTTTGGAGGGTTCGGGGGGATGATAGCAGACCTTTCCAGGAAACCTGGTAGGTCCGATCGGTGAGGTAGGAGGAGAACCACTTTAGTGCCGTTCCACCGATGCCTAGCTCCGCTAGGGTTTCTAGGAGCAGCTGGTGGTTCACTGTGTCAAATGCTGCTGATAGGTCTAGGAGAATCAGTACTGCAGAGTGGGAAGCAGCTTGGGCAGCATGTAGTGCTTCTGTGACTGCCAGCAGGGCAGTTTCTGTGGAGTGGGCCTTCTTGAATCCGGACTGGTTGGGATCCAGCAGGTTGTTCTGTGAGAGATGGAGAGAGAGCTGGTTGGAGACGACACGTTCAATGGTTTTAGAAATAAATGAAAGGAGTGATACCGGTCTGTAGTTCTTGACATCTGAGGGGTCAAGGGTTGGTTTTTTGAGGAGTGGTGTTACTCTGGCTGACTTGAGGGCAGATGGGACGCAGCCTGAGGTTACTGAGGTGTTGATGATGGAGGTGATGAAGGGGAGCAGATCAGGTGCGATGGTCTGGAAGATTGGAGACGGGACAGGGTCAAGAGGACAAGTGGTAGGTCTAGAGGATGTTACTAGTTGTAGAACCTCGTCTGGGGAAAGAGGAGAGAAGGAGGACATGCATGGTATGTTGGGGTTGGTGTTGGTTGAGTCAGATGCCACTTTATGTGGGAGGGGAGGAAAGGAGCTGCTGATATCATCAACCTTCTTCTCGAAGTAGTTGACAAAAACATCAGCAGTGAGGGATGAGGGTTGAGTGGGGGGAGGGGGTTTAAGGAGGGAGGTGAAAGTGGAGAAGAGCTTCCTTGGGTTAGAAGTACAGGATTGGATTTTGGTGTGGTAGAAGGAGGTTTTAGCAGTGGTTAGTGAGTGGGCAAAGGCAGAGAGGAGTGAGTGAAAGTGTGAAAGGTCATCTGGTAGCTTTGACTTGTGCCACTTTCTTTCGGCTGCCCTTAGAGGTGTTCGTTCAGATCTGAGAGTTTCAGATAGCCAGGGAGCCGGTGGACATGAGCGAGCTGGCCTGGATGAGAGCGGGCAGTGTTGGTCGAATGCAGATGAGATAGAGGAGAGGAAGGATGAGGTTGCAGTGTCAGGTGAGAGGGAGAGGAATGACTCCAGGGAGGGTAGAGAGGAGAGAATAGAGGATGAGAGGGAGGAGGGTTTTAGGGATTTGAGATTGCGTCGGGAGGTGACGTTCGGGGGGTTAGTATGTTTAGGCGGGAGGGTGGAGAGAGAGAGGGAGAAGGTTATGAAGTGGTGGTCAGACCTACTTAAGGGGGTAACAGAGAGTGTGGAGGGAGAGCAGGCTCTGGAGAACACAAGGTCCAAAACATTACCAGCCCTGTGAGTGGGAGGGGAGGGAGATAGGGAGAGGTCAAATGAGGCCAGAAGGGATGTAACGGGAAGATACTTCTCTGCGGTAGGAAGGTTGAAGTCACCCAGTAGAATCAGAGGGGTGCCATCTTCCGGAAACGAGCTGATCAGAGAGTCTAGTTCTTCCAGGAAGTTCCCGAGAGTTCCAGGAGGGCGATATAGCACAATGAGGATGATCTACAAGCTCATATCGCGCCACCGAGTGGCGCGCTACGAGCTTGTAGGTCTGCTATTTTTGAAAAATCGAAGAACGACTGACATTTTTAGAATCTGATCTCAGGTCAGAATGGGTTAATCAGACCCAGTGTGTGTCCAGTGGAAACCTCGTATGAATCTGATCTCAGGTCAGAATGAGTTAAGAGGCCTTATTATTATTATTACTACAGGAGAAGCAACACTGCATGCCGTCAAGCACACGTTCTAATGACCATTCCCCCAGATCCTATTAAGAGCCACGACGCATTCCAGGAAATCAATTAGGACCCGGGGAGAGATTAGAGCCGACTACTGTATGTCTGATCTCCAGGCAGCTAAAGAGGAGCTGTGTAGTCATTATTTAACCATTAGATCCACATCTAAGACAGACAGTAGAGGGGGGGGGGGGGGGTTGGGGGGCAACCCAGCGCCATCAGCATGGAGAGAGATGGAGGGAGAGGGTAAACGGGGCAGATGGAACAGAGATTATAGGGAGAGACGGAGGAAGGTATATCGGGTCTGTAAAACCAAGAGTGGGTTGGTGGACACTGGACTGTATTTATTGATTTTCCTTTTTCCACACAAATGACAATACAGATATACAAAAAACAACAATGAACATTACAAGACAATTACTCATATAAAGAAAGCAAAACAACAATAACCAAAAAAAGAATAAGACATTGAGTACAACTTTGAGATACTTTTTTTTATACAATGGAAACATTGCATAATGAGTACTTATTACTTTTGGTACTTTTAGTACATTTTGATACCAATACTTTAGTACTTCATCATGTACTGTCTGTAACGGACCCAGGAATGAAATGGATGAAAGGCTTTTATTTTGAAAGGCTATGTGGGAAAACAGGAAGCTTGCTCACTCACCAGGTTCATACTGTCTGATAAAGAAAGCCCAGCATGCATCACCCAGAGAGAAATGTTTGTTACTCATGTGCTCCAAGCCATGAGCATGGAAGGCTCACCAACAACCTAACCTAACCTCACCACACCAACACAGGATGAAATGGAACAGCACAACAAACAGATCAAGTGAGTGCAGACCAATGAAATAACAAACAAATGAAATGGAAATGGAACTGCCGGATTTTAATTGTTGATTCATTGGTTTTAGTGACTTTTCTGGAGTACATGGTTGAGTGACATTGGGACACCCTGGAACAAGTTAGCACCTAGCTGGAGAGGGAACAAGGTGAATGTTATTTTTATGGTTATTGGTTTGTGTCATGTTGTTGGGGGATCTTGTTTTATTGGTTTATTTATATGGTATTATGGTTTGTTATGAACCTTTTTATTGGTTATTTGTAAACTTCATTGTTTATATGAATGCCTCACATTATTGGTTATGTCTGTCTGTATTGATTATATGTTTGTCTTGTTTTTAGTTTTCACGTTGATCTATTAAAGAAACTTCACATCATCAGTTGGCCTTCAACCTCTTTATCCAGCCGGGTTCGCTACAGTGAAAACTTCACCCAACATGGCCCCCCACCCCCCCTGTAAGACATCTACACTGCCTCACAGTCTCAGATTCTGAGATCTGTACATCAGAACTCTGCCTACTTCACCCCTTCAGCCTGCTTCACAGTGGTTAGTGGTCTGATGGTTGATCATTTCAACACAAACACAACAACAGCAAATACATAATTGAACATTACACACAGCTTCAGGAAAAATAAAATAAAGGTTCATACAGAGGAATGTGAACTGGACATTGTCATGCTATTTTGGAAAATGGTTTCAAGTCCTTGTGGCCATGCCTATGAATTATGGTTCTATGTTTATGTAAGGTGGTGACATTATTTATGAAGGTTTCCATACAGTTTGATACTGTGGGTTTTTGATGTTTATGCAAAGGTATTTATGAAGGTTTCCATACAGTTTGATACTGTGGGTTTTTGACGTTTATGCAAAGGTGTAATGCCGTTCATGAAAGGTGCATTCAGTGTTTGATCCGGTACAGAGGTTTTCTTGGGTTCACCTTTTGGGTTCATTTTTGGTCATTTTCTGTGATACATTTTCAAAATGCCAGAAATAAGTGTTGAGGTACATGGGTCTGATCTAGACCAAGAACTTGACAAACAAATGGAAAATGTCAACGAGGAAATTCAGGACTTGAAAGATGCCCTCCAAAGGGAAAATGAATCAGAGGAAAGACAAAAATTAAAGGAAGCCATTCATGATAAAGAACGAACGCTAGCAGATCTCAAAGAAAGATGGACGGACTTACAAGACAAACTTCAGGATGAAACCATAAGCCCTCGACGCAGCAACCGTAAACAAGTTCCAACAGGAAAAATGCTTACGTATCAAAAGGAAACTACAGATAAAAAGGTCAAAACATTCCTCAGTATGTACGAACAATGGAAGGTCATAGTTTGTACATTAAGGATGAGTTTAAAATCTAATATTCCGGGAAGTGAAATAGAACTCTTAATTGACAAATTGGAAAGAAGCAAGGAGAATGTCTCAAGGCTCTTCATCGAGATTCGGGATCATGTCACGCCAGAAATGGATATGAGGCGGCGGGTTGACTTATGTGAATCCATCACAAAAGACCTTGTGCAAATAACATACGACATAATGCTGAATGATGATATCAATGTGGAAAATCAACATGATCGCCTTCATGAACTGCGTAACCGTGACTCCTCCCATTCTATTTTTGGTGCTCAGTCACAAGCCAGTTCCAGAAGAAGTCACCATTCTAGCACTACATCTGTAGCAGCCAGTCGACTAGAGGCAGCAGCTGACCTTGCTGGAAAGGAAGCTGAATATGAGGCCCAAGTGGAAGAACAGAAAAAGAAGGAAGAACTCGAGCAGCTAAAAGCAGAAGAGCAGAAAAAGAAGAGAGAACTCGAGCAGCTACAAGCAGCAAGAGGAGTCAAGGTAGCTCGAGCTAAACTAAGGATTTATGATCAGGCAATACAAGAGGAGGCTGCCATTCGGGACAACAGCTATCCTAACACCAATATAGGAGAGTCTGCCATCTCAAAGGAAATCCAGCACTCAGACATCATTACACCAAACGTACCCCTTGACATTATTTCTGTCACCCAGGCAATTCAAAGCAGTATGGTTTTAAACAGACTTCCCATTCCTGAACCATTCATATTTACTGGAGAACCCATAAGCTTCATTGAATGGAAGGCTTCATTTTGCTCGTTGATTGAGAATAGGCCCATTTCACCTGCAGAAAAATTGTATTACTTAAAGAGATACGTGGGTGGATCGGCTCGTAAGGTTCTGGAGGGTACCTTCTATAGGAACGATGGTGAGGCCTATCGTGAAGCCTGGGACAGACTACAACAGCGCTATGGACAGCCGTTTACTATTCAGAGAGCCTTCAGAGAGAAACTTACAAGATGGCCTAAGATTCAGAACAGAGATGCCCTAGGACTGCGGGAATTTGCAGACTTTCTAAAAACTTGCCAAGATGCCATGCCTCACGTGAAGGGTTTAGAAATTTTGAATGACTGCGAGGAAAATCAAAGGCTCATTCAAAAGCTACCCGAATGGACAGCTTCCATGTGGAATCGGCAAGTAGCTCAGCGTCTGCATAATAACGAGGATTTTCCCAGTTTCAAAACATTCTCTGATTTTGTTTGCTTGGAGGCGGAAATTGCATGTAACCCAATAACATCTTCCCACGCTCTCAGATCTTCAGATTCCAACATGGAAAAAATACATCACAGAGAAACACAGGGGAACAATGCTAGGGTTTTCCATACTCAAGCTGACCCGGATGGCGCCTATTAATATCCAAAGAGTTCAAAACCTCCATGCATGCTCTGCCAAGACGGCACGCATCAACTTCAGGGCTGCTTAAGGTTTACGGCAATGTCTTTGGAGGAGCGACATAACTATGTGAGGGAAAGGGGACTCTGTTACGGATGCCTGAGATCCGGCCATATCTCTAAACGTTGTCGTTATCCCCATGTGTGTGAGGTCTGTGAGGCAAAACACCCTACCTGCCTCCATGATTTCAGTCGTGGCAGGGATACACATGCACCTATTACAGCTCCAGCAGAAGACGATACTAACGGTTTAACTGCAGTAACATCACTTAGTGTGGCCAGGGATGGATCTCCTAACACCTCTATGGTTGTACCAGTATGGGTATCGACTAAGAAGGAACCAAATATAGAGAAACTTGCCTATGCCATGCTAGACACTCAAAGTGATACAACTTTCATTGAAAGGGGTTTTAGCCAGTCTTTGAGAGCAGAAACTTATCCAGTTAAACTGAAACTGAATACCATGAGTGGAAGTAATACTCTTATCAACAGTGAAAGGACCTCAGACCTCCGAGTCAGGGGATATAATTCAACCACCTTTTTGGACCTTCCACTAGCCTACACAAAGGACTGGATACCCGCCAATCGGTCTCACATTCCCACTTGTGAAACGGCGAGGCAGTGGAATCATCTCTTGGAGATAGCAGATGAGATGCCATCGCTCAAAGACTGTGACGTATGCCTGTTAATAGGCTATAATTGTTCTGCAGCACTCGCACCTAAACGTGTCATTCTGGGAAAACCAAATGAACCATTCGCTGTTAAAACTGATCTGGGGTGGAGTATTGTAGGATGCTCCTTGCCACGTCCCCATTTTTCAAACCCCATAAGTATGTGTCACAGAGTCATCACCAAAGAGCTACCCCCAATCACCCCTGCTGATGCTATACGCATGTTAGAGTCTGACTTTAAGGACGGTGATGCAGATGGCAAAACAGTATCCCAAGATGATATTGCTTTCCTCAACATAATGAATGAAGGTATTCACGAAACCACAGCCACTGGAGTAGGAAACGACAGTGAGACCACGGATATTAAGGCCAATCCTGACAGTAGTGCAACTCTAACTGAAACTGCAGCCACTCGAGTAGGAAACAACAGTGAGACCATGGATATGGCCAATCCTGACAGTAGTGTAACTCTAACCGAAACCGCAGCCACTAGAGTGGAAAATGACAGTGCCAGTGATCTTCATGAGTTGGAATCGAACAAGGAACCAGACGAGAATTTAAAGGAAGTCGAAAAAGAAAGTTTGGATGAGTCTACTGCTGGATCCACTATCAAGAATCAATTGGATGAGACCCCCAAACTATTGGATGAGACCCCCAAACTAGAGGACAAAGGAAAGCATGACTCTTCACCAGTTGTTCATGATCCAGAAGAGAAGAAGTCAGTTCAGGAGAAAACTGAAGAAAGAGAACCAAAAAATGACCCTAAATTTGTCAAACAGAAAATCAATCCTTCTAAACGTCAGAAAGAAAGGATGATTCATCACCAGTTCATGATGCAGAAGAGAAGAAGTCGGTTCACGAGAAAGCTGAAATTGAAGAAACAAAACCAAAAAATGTCCCCTCAAGGCCTTCTTTGATGAGGGTGGCCCACGTAAGGTGGGAGAAAGACTGCAGGCCCCATTCCTGCCGATTATTTTAAATGAATATGGGGTCACGTAATGTCATGTAAAATCATTTATTTATGCAACATGTTTTTAAAGCACTAAATGATTTGGTGGGAGTGTAACGGACCCAGGAATGAAATGGATGAAAGGCTTTTATTTTGAAAGGCTATGTGGGAAAACAGGAAGCTTGCTCACTCACCAGGTTCATACTGTCTGATAAAGAAAGCCCAGCATGCATCACCCAGAGAGAAATGTTTGTTACTCATGTGCTCCAAGCCATGAGCATGGAAGGCTCACCAACAACCTAACCTAACCTCACCACACCAACACAGGATGAAATGGAACAGCACAACAAACAGATCAAGTGAGTGCAGACCAATGAAATAACAAACAAATGAAATGGAAATGGAACTGCCGGATTTTAATTGTTGATTCATTGGTTTTAGTGACTTTTCTGGAGTACATGGTTGAGTGACATTGGGACACCCTGGAACAAGTTAGCACCTAGCTGGAGAGGGAACAAGGTGAATGTTATTTTTATGGTTATTGGTTTGTGTCATGTTGTTGGGGGATCTTGTTTTATTGGTTTATTTATATGGTATTATGGTTTGTTATGAACCTTTTTATTGGTTATTTGTAAACTTCATTGTTTATATGAATGCCTCACATTATTGGTTATGTCTGTCTGTATTGATTATATGTTTGTCTTGTTTTTAGTTTTCACGTTGATCTATTAAAGAAACTTCACATCATCAGTTGGCCTTCAACCTCTTTATCCAGCCGGGTTCGCTACACTGTCCTCGTGGTCCATAATATGGGACATCATTTACTTGCAGTGTGTTCTGGCTCAGTCTGCAGTATGCGAGCGCCCGCCAGTGTCGCCACCTCCAGCTTTTGGACTTTAGAAGAAACGCCTCAATATTGTTCACCAGATGATGTCCAATCCAGACCATCAGGACAGCCATGGAGTGTAGAGTAGGAGAGTAGCGACACGCTATGGGCTATATAGTTCCAAACATTGCTCCTATGGCTGGAACTATCCCATTGAGATAGAATGGGCACTTCTGCATTCCATTGTTCCAATGGGAGTCAACGCTATAGCGTCGGCCACTCTCTTACTATATTACTCTGGTTTCACTTAAAAGGACCACTTCACCACTTTTCAACCTATCTTCATATAATAGGTCCTCACTAATAATCATGATAAAATGGCACACTTTTCTCTGTCTCTCACAGAGATGATGTCACATCCAGTGACATCATCATTAGGCAGATCTTTTTTTTAAAACAAGATTTTCTTTTTTACAAAAATGTTTAGATTTTCATTATCGTGAGAACGATGGCTTCCATTTTCGCATTGCAACTTTTCAGGACTAGAAAACCTGCAGTTTCTATTAGCTTGTATTCCCCATCGATGATGTCACTGGAGGACGGTTTCTGAACTGCCCACAGCCCTCCTATGAGCCACAGAAAAAAATTGCGCCATTTTTTTTTACATGATTATTAGTGAGGACCTATTATATGAAGATAGGTTGAAAAGTGGTGAAGTGGTCCTTTAAGTAAGCGTATCAATACTGCGATGTAGAAATACTAGTAAACGTATTGGTATTCAAATGTCCTTTAAAGTACCAAAAGTAGAAAGTACTCATTATGCAGAATGTCCCAAAATCATATAGGCCTGACATCGAAAATTTAAAAATGTCTTCTAATTCCTGGCAGTTTTCTGAAAAACCTTATGTTTCTATGTCAGTGGTCAATAAAGGAAGAGAGAGAGAGCTCGGGGAGACGTGCGGGGAGGCCTTTCTCAAAGGTTCCCGTCACATTAGGAGGACGCAAACCTCATTAACCCATTCTGACCTGAGATCAGATTCATACGAGGTTTCCGCCGGACACACACTGGTCTGATGAACCCATTCTGACCTGAGATCAGATTCTAAAAATGTCAGTCGTTCTTCGATTTTTTTCAAAAATAGCAGACCTACAAGCTCGTATCGCGCCACTCGGTGGCGCGATATGAGCTTGTAGATCTGCTATTTTTCAATAGGTAAAGCACGACATGATGCCAACACCAAAATGGGTGCCCGGTCAGAATGGGTTAAAGTGAGCTATATCAGGTCAGGTGGTTTGGCTTTTCCCAAAAACGAGATTCACAGCTTTTTCTATCCAGGAAACTCATTCAATATAATAGAGCGCACTCTATACTGGCGTGTGGTTATAGAGTATGAAAATGTGGCTAGGGCTTTTCTAAAAGGCGCCTGATTTGATTTCCTCTCTATCTCATTCCTATAGCGTTCTACTAGACAAAGAGCCCTCCCTCTTCTCTCTGCCCTGAGTCATTTCTCATCTATCCATTAGCTGGGCCAAATAGTGTGCCTGGAGGAGCAAGGGAGGAAAGAAGGGTTCTTGCTCTGTTAAAAGGATTTGCTCTGAGAGCGAGGTGGAGAGAGAGAGGGAGAGAGACAGAGAGAGTTGGCTATATGTAGCACTGAGTGGGCTCCCGGAAGAAAGCTAGGGCCCTATGGATGGATAGAGAGATGGTGGAAAAAGCTCTCCGATAACGTCAGGATTCGGAGGTGGGCGGATGGGTTGGATTCAGTCGGGTGAAATGAAACGTGGCGAAGCTACCGTGACCTGCTTTTTGCTCTGTCGGCTTTGATATTCTTTCCTCTCGTCGCCGCCACTCATTAACTGACCGAGATCGGTCTCTTATTATGTATGAGCTGGGGCGATAAATCACTGCACAGAGCCACACCGTTACAAGGAGAAATGTCGGCAAGAAGAAAGAGGACGGTGATTCGCCTGCAGTCGCTATAGCGCTTGTCGCTTCACAGCGAGGAGGTCCTGGGTTCGATTCCTGTCGGGGGGTTATAATGGGCGTCATCATCAGCGCCCATACCCTATAGGTGGGGTTAGCGAAAGGGCCTTTCTGTGTGGCGTTTACATGTTCTCCCCCCGTAGGTACCCTCACAAAAAAAGGAAGTAAATCCTGTTCTCTATACTGCCTCCCCTGTGGCTAGATGTTAACCCATTCTGACCGGGCACCCATTTTGGTGTTGGCATCATATTATGCTTTAGCTATTGAAAAATAGCAGATCTACAAGCTCATAGCGCGCCACCGAGTGGCGCGCTACGAGCTTGTAGGTCTGCTATTTTTGAAAAATCGAAGAACGACTGACATTTTTAGAATCTGATCTCAGGTCAGAATGGGTTGATCAGACCAGTGTGTGTCCGGCGGAAACCTCGTATGAATCTGATCTCAGGTCAGAATTGAACTAATTGTACACAAGCCTGCAGTTCAGTCCACCTTTGTGGTCCCTGCTTCAGCAGACATGATGTAAGCTTTGGATAACGGCTTATATGAAAATTGTTGAACCATGATGTCTTTGTACTTTTGTTACAAAATATCTGCTATTTGGGAGGGTAGGCTAATTTTTTTTCTTCCAAATGTCTCTTGTCCAAAATCGGGACGCTAATGGAGGGTCAATGAGTCCTGGTTTCCTCTAATACTGAATGAACATGTTACTCAACCCGAAATGTTGAGGTGAAGCTTTTAGTCACTATTCAGGATCGAGGCAGCATTAGAAAGGCAGCAAAGATTCCTCTCTGGCCTTTAGTTAGCACAGCGTGGTTTGGTTTTACACATCAGTCACGCATCAGAAACTGGGCCGCATGTAGTGTACGCCACAACCACATGCACCACTGCACTGCACTCTGGGTAATCTCAGCAGCTCAAACCATCGTCACCCCTGGGAGACGGACCATGGAACTCCATCTAATACGCACGCACGCACCCTCAAGACTAACTCACTCATACACACACACACGCACACGCTCAAGACTCACTCATACACGCACGCGTGCGAGCGTGCGTGAAGGCATAGATATTCTCTATAAGGATGATAACGATAATAAAGCGGCTGGGACGTTTGCGTTGTGCATTTCTTAAAGGACCTATAACATAAAATTCAACTTTTTCAATTTCTTTTGTGTTTTTGGGGCTCCCATGTGTGTTTTCTATCCCCACAAATAATCAGGCCTTCATGTCATATGGGTGTTTTAATGGAAATTGCTCTCAGAAACAGCTCGACTGATTTTGGCCTCATCGTGATGTCATCAA